>NC_133376.1:5143985-5391997 GCF_049309525.1 Garra rufa
CATGATTATGACAAAAATCATAATTGTCGATTATTCCCTTGAAATTGTAATTGCGATTATTAATTACAATTATCGCAATTTACATTGATTTTTAAATAGCTTTATACCATTGTTTGAAGCAACTGCATGCCATAATTTCATATTTAAAAAAAAAAAATTATTCCTTTTCTCGTTGTCACAAATGTCAACGATATATTGGTTTGGTTTCTTTAAATGAAAAAAGTAAAAATATGCAATATGCATAGGGATATGCCGGTATCAATTTTAATGCTGCAATTAATTCCCTTACAGAAAAACCACATGAATTTCACATGTGCAAAAACACATGTGAAATTCATGTGGTTTTTCTGTAAGGGTTGATAATGCTTTTATCATGGTATACGGTATTATCACAATATTGAAATGTATTTGCAAAAAAAAAGTGGTGTCATAACAGTATAACAGGTTTTAAAAAATAACTGAACATTTAAATACAATAAAGCAATACATTAAAAATTTATAAAGTAACAGAATTTACACAGATTAAAGTGCAAAAGAATTATAAAGACCAATAGGTATTACTTTACGGTGAGATCTCTTAGTTAATGCATTAATATTCACAATGAGCAATAATTACATTTGCTACACAAGTTATTAATCTTTGTTAAAAAATACAACTCTTAGTTCATGTTAGCTCATTAAATAAGTTACAATGTACAAATAAGTAATGAATGTTTAGAAGAGTGTTTCAATAGCAGATTATGTTAAATAATGAATTAACTAATGTGTTCATGAAGCCCTAATGTAAAGTTTGACCAAACAATAAAGAATCAAAACACTTTCAAAGTTTTCTTTTTCTGTAAGTCTAAATATTTAAGTATTTGGCGCTGTGATGAACACCAGAGCCAATACACAAATCTGAATAGCTATTTAAATCATTTAAACACTTTTCAGAAACAGAAAGCTGTTTTGTTTACAGGGTTACCAGGGTAACGGCTGCATTCTGTTGAGCACCATCTGCTGTCAGAGAATGAAAGTGCTCTTTCATCCAAAGCGTCTCTCAAGTGCTCCACCATGTGCTTCTCATCCGTGCTTGTTTACATCAGAGTTCACACGTCTTTTAAGCAGCATTGTGACCAGTCGATGGGAAAGTTTTCTTAAAATGTATTCAAAATTCTGAAAAATTTGTTATAAATAATTTTTCTCAGTATTTCGATATGCCCAGGATAACAATGTCAATTAGCCTCTGACATGCTCTAAACACACCTCTTAAGCACACAGAATAATGAACTTTTTTTTTTTTTTTTTTGTTATCGCAACTTTGGACGATTACGTAATCATGGCATCCGTAATCGTGATCGTGATTAGAAATTAAATTAATTGTGCAGTCCTAATGTAGGCTACATATTCCATGTGGTATATACTATATAATTTATTATTACTACTATTGCAAATGTAAGTGTGATCAAATATCAGTGTATTGTTTATAAAATGTACCTGACATATTTCGTTCCTCTTTTTGTGTAGACGATGTGTTCTCAGACATTCCCGATCCAGCATGGATGGCTCGTCTTTCTCTTCCTCTGACAACCGACTACCATGAAAACCTGTTTATCCCAGATGGACCACCCTCCCCTGATACTGATTGTCCCGCGGCCGCTCCTGATGAGTCCACTTCTTTCTCTACGTTTGGTAAAACCCCAGAAAAGGCCCCACTGGGTGGCAGAGCTCTGATTTCAGAAGTGAGCTCTCTTTTTGAGATGCTGTTGACACAGAAAGCCGATGCCCAGTCGTGTCCACCTGCTGACGTGCTCTACAGACTTTCAGCAGCTTACAGACGCTCACTCGGCTTAGACGCATCTGCAAACGGAGGTGCTGCCCACACACGTCTACAAGGGCAAACTCCCTATGCCAACCCTATGCCATAAAAGCAAAGAATGTTACATTTCTGGTGCATTTTGGATTCCATACCAGCCTCAGGAACACTAGAATGACCCTTAAAACACTGGGCAAAGCATCATCTGTTTTAATATGTTTTTCAGCCAGGTCTGTCTGGAACAGGCTATGCCTATAAAAACTTAAAAAAAAAAAAAAATTCTAAGAACAAAAAAGAAGACAAAACTTCATATTGGCGGTGCATTATAAGAAAAAATCTGATATATCTTTTTGCAAGAACGTAAATAATTGAGCTCTGGAAGTAGCTGTTTATAGTAGCCGCAAAAAAACTTCCAAACAAGTCTTTGAGTCTAGAAACTCACTAAATCTGCTACAGTCATCCACAACCTGCAGGACTCTGCCAGGGCTGACAGCGCCCACTGCTGGCTATTTCGGTTATTTTCTTATAATGTTTGTATAGTTTGTGTATAGTACTAGGCCTGTAATAGCCAAGGAATTTAGAAATAAGCCTAACACTGTATATGCAAGACTTGGGCATCATAGGTAAGGACTGCAAAGCGCTGATGACAAAATTCAGTTATGCTCTGAATGTAACTTTTGTTTTTCTTCTTTTTCTTTGAACCCTGTAAGTTATTGATATCAAAACAAAGCTGTATATTTTTTCAGTGTCATTTTGTATATGTGTAGTGCTGTTTTTGTATTCAGAATTGACCATGTTTTCTTTTTGTAAACTAAATAAGCAAAATAAAAAAATTCAATAACTTATTGTTATATTTTGAAGGTTGCAAAAAAAGAAGCATTTTAAACCTCATACATTCAAAATTGACCATATGCACGGAGCGTTCTTCAGAACTTCTGCATAATGATAATCCAGCTCGTAAACTTCCGCTGAAGCTCATTTTATGAGAGGAGTGTCAAGAGTGTCCACCTATATATATAGGTGGACACTCTTGACACTCCTCTACTGCCTTGTTCTCATCAAAAAATGAGAAAAATAATAATTGCAACATTGTAAATAATGATAGCGGCATGAACATTCAGTTTCATATTATTTAAAGGGGTCATCGGATGCAAAACTAGCTTTTACATGTTGTTTGAACATTAATGTGTTGGTAGTTTGTGTACACAACCGCCCTACAATGATAAAAATCCACCCAGTAGTATTTTTTTAATCTTTAAAAGTAAATTGAAATGAGCGCCTTACCTTAGACCCGCCCTCAACGAGCTGAAACAGTCGACTCCGATCACCATTGTGTCGACTCAGGTGCAGGGGAAGACAAGAATGTCTCAGATTGAGTGATTGAGGTGTTCTGTTGTTCTGCCGCTGAAGATGCAGAGGTTACTTTTGTTTTTAAAAGGAAAGCGCCGATCCTGATCTACATATGCCTCTATGTTCGTGTGAATCATTCCTGATACAGTTTCACCCGCAGCAAAAGTGAGTATAAGGGTTTTTTATGCATCTTTGCAAATGGCCTTTCTTAATAATTTGCTAGTTAGCAAGTTTCGTGGCTAAACGCGGCTAAACACAGCTAAAGTAAACATAACGTCTCATAATCCCAGAGAGAGTCTTAAAATGAGTTGTGTTTTTGCAGAGCTGATTTTGACAAGGTAAAAGGCTGTTTTTTTACACTACTATTGAGATTTTTTTTATATTATAGACTTTTCATTAAGACCCTAAAGAATCATATGAACTTGTGGAATTTGGGCATCCGATGACCCCTTTAACATATAATTTAAATGCCAAGCCTGGTAATCCCAGGAGAGCACCTGCATAGTTGTACATTTAAATGCTGACAGCTAAACACTATCATAACGTGTTTAGGCTAACGTTAGCTAGCTAGCAATACTTCTCTTCAAGGACTTCTTAATCCTATTCTTGATAATCAGTAACTTGCCTTCACAGTCATGAACACATTTTTAAAATCTTGTAATATTTTAAAGCCTTCATTATTTTTCAACTCTACAGCTGTGCAACAAAATTCCCTTCAAAGATTCACTTTTCATTCATAAAGACGACATAGGAAAAAAAAAACGTCTCACAGAAAACAATGTCTTTTTTAGGATAAAAATTAGAGATGAAATTACCCATATAACCAGAAGATGTCAGCAGAGGATCAATCATTGGCTGCCATTTCAACTCCCTAGTTTTTTCAAGACGTCTTGCTTTTCGATTTATTATAAAATGACTAGTATAATAAACTGTAGTACTTTTACCACACTGAAGTATATAGGATAGCAAGTGCAGAAAGTCATTAAGCTCAGACACAAACAGCCTATAAGTGTGAATTATTTAAATACTTATATATAGTTCGCTACAAATTAAATATTAATGGTATAATAATTAAATAATGCACTCAATATGAAGCCATATGAATTTGAAATATTTTACATAATTTAATAACATCTTTTAAGCTTGATCTTGAACTGTAAAAGCTATTAAAATGCCTATATTCAACCAACACAAACTTGTTCGTGCTGTAGTTTTGTTACTCTACAATTTAGTCTGAATCATTTATTGCGCAACTGTGTTTTTGACATCAGCTTGTCTAATATCAATATAAATAAGAATATATAAAAGCACTATCATGCAGTTGGCCTGATTCTTTGAGAATATTACAGCATGACTGTGTGTTCCTTAACACTGTAAAAAGCCTGACACATTAAATAATTTTCAGAATAATCTAAACTGTTAAAATGGAACAACTTATTGAACCTAGTATGACATATGAATAGCATGATATTAAGCTTATACTCGAGGAAAAAACACCTCAATTTTAATTAATCAGAGGCCCAAACTGTGGGAGGAAAGAGAAATAAAGGAAGATTCATTTTTATAATTTTTATTTTAATATATTTCTATTATAAATTTAATAGTATTAGTAAGGCATTTCAATGCTCAATTTATTTAGCTCTAGTTTTAATTATGTGGGACAATATATGGGCCATTCTATAGAATTCAAACTGCTGTCCCACAACCAAAAAATTCTTTCTTAGATTTGTCTTATTTCCAGCCAAAATATCTAACAATTCTTTAAACAAGAAGCATTTTCTACAAGCAAAAATTATTGTCTTGTTTTCAGAAAAAACAAGTCAAAATTAAGTCAAACAAGCAAAATAATCTGCCAATGGAGTAAGAAAAATAATCTTGTTTTCTGTTTGAAATAAGGTTTTTCTGCTTACCCCATTGGCAGTTCAAACGTGTCTAAAAGTGTCTATCTGTCGGTAGATATCTGGACATTTGTTTTTTGTGTGTTATCCCATAGAATTGTCACATAATTTAGAAAATGAGAATTTGATACATCACACATGATACTTCAGTTGATTTTTTTTTCCCAAAAAATAAAAAATAAAAGTCCAAAAGTGGATTAAAATTTTAATGGCTCATATCTACACACATTTTAAAGTTGCATTTAAAACTTGAATGGACTTCAGTCTGGTAGTCAATATCAGTACCAGTATTTGATTCGCTCATAAACTCCAAATTCATCTACTCCTAATATAGGGAAAGTTTATGAAGATAGCTTAGTCTTAGTTCCTCCCATTATTTCATCATCCTAACCATCTCACGAAGCTCTTCCTGGCTGTTTTTGTCCAGCTCATATGAGTTAAGGCACTGTTTCTCTGTAATACAAATGTACAATCAATGAATAAAACAATAAATAAAAACAATTTAAACTTTATTGGAATCTATTTCACATTTGTTGTTATTGTCCACAAAAGGATAAAAAAAAAACAAGTCATGGGACACTAACAAAATTCGCCAGCCTACAATCAGATCTGAAAAGGTAGACAAGAGAGAGAGAAAAAAAAAGAGCTCAAATCAACCCCAATCTGCCAAAATCGGTCTTAAAGCAATACCTGACAAAAGAGAAGTTACTGATTTCAAAGAAGGGTATACTGTATACGTCTGAGGAATTCATCACTACAATGATGTATATGACGGTGAATGTATATCTATGTATACACATGCACAATTATTACTGACAGTCGTATTTGCTGAGGGGGAAAAAGGTTCTGCATTTCTATTACAGGCTGTAGAATTTGAGACTTCTGTCCATGCCAGTGGAAGCCAGGAACTGAGCATGTTCACCAAAAGCCACACCGGTCACCAGACCAGAGTGATCTACGAGAGAGAGAGAGAAAAAAAGTCAATATGAGACAGCAAACTGCGTGGGACGGATTTTTCAGTCCCGCTCCCGCAAGATTGTGTCCCGCGCCCGCCCGCTCCCGCGGAAATAAATGTTATCTCGTCCCGCTCGCGACATTCATGTTTTGTCCCGCTCCCGCCCGCATAAAATTAACCTATATAGATTTTTTCAGTACATCTGTTGGATTTACATGAAAAAGTTCTGTAACATCTCTTAAGTTCCACTAGACCCCAGCATAAATGCTCTGGATAAAATATTTGTTATTTAGACTAAGCATCAACATTCACAAACCACTGTTATTCTTAACAAAAAAGCAAACATGAGCTACTGCGTGCATCCACGGCAGAATGCAAACAAAGCTCCTTTAAAGCTGACATCTCAGTACGCGATCTCATAAAGCTTTTATAACACAATTGATATTATGCACAATTAGCCTTTCATAAATGTCTACACTTTGTGTGTTGTAATTCGTAAGCACGCAATATACAGCACTGTGCAAAACTTTTGAGCAGTGAGTGGACTTTAACTTGAACACCACTGATTGGCGATGCTTTCCAGAAATCAGCAGATGGCTACATTCCTCACGCTGCAAACAAGCTTTAAATCGAAACTGCCTATTCTCACGCTTACTAATCATATTTATGTTGTTCTTGCAGCTTTTGTGCAATAGATGAATAACAATTTTTTGTTTTTAGATATTTTATGTTTAGATATTTCTATTTTGCGGGAGTCCCGTGAATCATTTTATTTTCCCGCATCCCGCACACACAAGTCTCTACCCGCCCGCACCCGCACTTGCCCATCAAGTTTCGTCCCGCGCCGCACTCTGTTGCGTTGGGTCGCGAGGGATTGCAGGTCTCTACAGCAAACCTCAAGTACACATGGACTGTCACTTCACTTAATTCAGAACATTTTTTACTTCACTCACCAGAGAAGTTGAGGACCTCAGACCACTGTTTGCAGATATAAACTCGTATGTCTGATCCACCAACAGCTAGATATGTTCCACTCTGGTCAAATACCAAAGACTTCACCTACGGGAGAAAGGTGGAAATATTAGCCAAGCTTTCAGCAAACATAGCAAAACAGTGTCCAACAGATGAAGAACACATGGCAGTCATATATGCAGCCTATGTAAGGAGACCTCATAATTGTTGTCCAAAGTGATTGTCTTGAAATTCTTCAGCTTTCTCAAATCCCACAGCTTCAGAGAACTGTCCTGAGCACCTACAGGTGAAACGAAACAGGTAGGAACCGTTTAAAAGACATAATTTGATAATGTTAAAACTGAATAATGATGCTTTTGTTTTTTGTAGAGCCATTTACGGCTGAAAGTCAGGGTCATGTGACCTACCAGTGGCCAGATAGTATCCGTTCTCAGAGAAGGCGATGGCCGTCACAGGACCTGAATGTCCAGGGAAGTTGGCTACATTGGTCCGCTCCTTCAGATCCCAGATCTTAATCTGAGAATCTGCCGTGCCAGTGCCGAAAATCAGACCATCAGGATGGAACTGAGCACAGGTCAGCGCTGAAGGAAAGAAATAATGGCTTTAGATTTTTATTGGAGCATAAACTATCAAATTTAAAAGCTGTGCAATTTAGCTAACAAAATATTTAGACTCATTTTTCAGACTATCAAAAATAGGGATGCACTGAAATGAAAATTCCTGGCCGAAGACCAACTAAATTAAACACTGGGTCAAAGGCTGATTACCAAACATGGTTTTTTGTGTTTTTGCCCCCTATGTACTTTGCCGATTTTTTTCACCATTGCATAAATTAAATAGCCAAAATGTGACAGTTTTTACAGTTTTGTCTCGCTTTCCAAAAAAAAATAAAATAAATCTATTACAAAACAACAAGCTAAAAACATTTACTTGTTTTAGGGATGCTCATATTGACCGTTTAACCGTTAACAGACAGTAAGAATTTTAACCGATTATTACTATTAGTTCAACGGTTTAAATTTTTTTCTATTTTTTTACGTTTGCTGCATTGTGAAAGAAAACAATGTTTACTCACAGGCACATGTCGACACATGCAGTGCGGCTGTTCAGACATATTTTGCGGAGTAAGCACCTGCTTTACCTTCTCTTGAAGGTAAAATTGAAAATTGATTATCTTCAATAATGCGTTACTTACACACTATTGTTCTGTTTAAATACTGTGCAGTTGCTTTGACACAATCTGTATTGTTACAAGCGCTATATAAATAAAGGTGACTTGACTCTTAGTTTGTGTAACTGATGTAGTAGCCTATATGCAACATGGCATTGGCGACATTGGGTTATCAGAGAGTGAATCCGTGAATGAATGTATTCAAATTCTGAATTAATTATAGTCTAAAAAGTGCGCGCTCCCCTTACAACCACTGGAAAGCTGTCAATCATACATTACTGTAGTTCATCGCAATCTCACAAAGTTAATAAAAAGTAAAATAACCTTTACATTGTACAGTTAATCTCTTATTTACATCATGTCTACACTTTTTTAATGAGAGAGTTCGTGGAGGTGTAGAAATCAGCAGAACTGAAACCGGCACTTTGAGTGGTGGATCGTAAGTGGATCGACAGCCGCCTCCGATTGGCCACTGCGACGATAAAATCAACAGATATGTCTGTGATTGGCTATTGAACGCTGCGAAAACACATTTCTCCACATATGACCAGTGGATGAAAAGACCCGAACCGCGAATTGAAAGGATTTTTGTGATGTGTTTTTGTCGCGGATCTAAGAGTTAACAGACAGCGTTACAGTCTATCCGTACAGCATCATGTCCACATGTGAAAAACTAGGTACACTGAGGTATAGGCTGGCCTACTATATTATTTTTATGTCCAATGAGAAGAATAAGACTGGTACCGTTCTTCAAAGCGCATAGAAGGATTCAGTGTGTTTTAGTTTTGTCATCTTAAATAGGTAGTTATTTAATATATACATATTTAGTGTAGGCCTATTTATATTATTCTTTTTTTTTCATTCAGATTTTCTCTGTTCTCGGAAGCGCAGCTGATGCGTGAAAATTTGAGTATATGAATGCAGTTTTTGTTGTTGCTCTGTATGCTGCTGTTTGCACTTTAAAATAAAACATTTGCTTGTATTTTTATGTATCATGACAGATACGTGCATTCTGTTTTTATTTTAAACAAATGTATTATTCTAAGTTCGGATAACGAGCAACGGTTGTCGGTCAGGGAAATTAACCGAAATGAGCATCCCTAACTTGTTTACTTGAACATTTTTTAAATTCTAGAAGACATTATAGCCTACCAACAAAGCACAGTTTAACTTACAATGAGTAAGTTAGTAAAATAATATTCTTTGGCCATTTTTAAGACCCCCTTCTTAAATCAGGCATGTGTTTTTAATGTCCAAATAAATGCAGCCTTGCTGAGCAAAGGAGAATGTTATAATAAATTATTAATAGAGCTGTTGTAATGATTGTTATTTTTGTCTTTATTTCATTTTACAGAACAACAGTAAAATTACAATAAAGTGTGATACGGACCAATAATAGCATATCTGTATTTTTAGGCTGAGTTGGTCGTCCGTGTAGAAAGAGCAGTACCTCTTAAGATCTTTGGCATAGTTTAGATTTATTACTGATTTTGGCATACCTGAATTTTAAAAAGTGCCCTACTCACATACATTGGAGTAACTTAATACAAATTGTCTCATATCACAAAAAGTCCCCCCAATTGTAACACATGGGTGGAATAATTATAGTTTTTATTGTATTTTTTCATAATTTTATGATAAATTCAAATAAAAAGTTTTTATTTGGAAGTCTGATTTTTGAGATCCGTTTGCTCCATCACCCTGCAGACAGTTTCTTTTGATTTCACTAGGTGCCAGTAAACCTTGTTTTTAAAAGTTATTCCCTCAGTTTCACAGACATGGCTTAAGCCTAGTCCTAGACTAAAATGTAAGTCTGAGCTGTTTCAACGGAAAGAAACTTGCACTGACTGATCTTAAAATATGTCAGGGCCTTTGTTTTGCCTCAATATGCACACCTGTAATTTTTTTTTTCTAAGGCACATTTCTAAAAATCACTGAATGTCTTAACTGAACTATGGCCTAATCCTGGTTTAGACTAAGCCCTGTCTACGAAACCGGGCCACTGAGATTTATTTGAATGGAGGCAATATGTCCTCTAGGTGTCTCCATTTGGCAAAATAAGGAATACCTGATTTCAAAAGTGTCCCATTCCCACATACATTGAGCTCATTTTACACAAAAATTGATTTTATTAAAATAAAATGTTCTCAAGTAAAATTGTTGAACTTTTTCGTGGGAAATTATAGATTAATCGATATAAAAATAGTCGTTAGCGGCAGCCCCACAGTGCCCAGCCCGAGCCGACGGGGAGGAATACATACCACATCCAGCAGTCTCATCGGTGACTTTAGTCAGGACACGTCCAGTTTGGATATCCGAGAAGGCCCAGTACTAAAACACGCACACATTTTAAATGCATTACATGCTGACAGACAGAAAACAGCTTCAAACTATGATTTTGAAAAGTTTTTGAAAATCAGCTTCTCTTCATTAAGAGAGCATAATGCAATTAGTAACATGTTTATGCGTTGCTTGTGTACTGTTCCTCAACCATCAGTTTGTGTTACCTGGTCCTCAGACGAGCTCAGTAAGTAGTCTCCGGTAGCGTGCAAAGAGAGGCCGGTAACACTGGCCTCATGGGCCCTGATGACCTGCACACAGTTGCCTCCGGTAACCGACCACACACGGATAGTGCTGTCTGGAGACGCCGAGAACACCACCGACTGGCGAAGGACAAATAAAGAGATATGAGAACTGAACACTAACCAGAAATTAGTTGAAGTAAGAAAAGCAAGAGCAACAGCCTACCTGAGCAGGATGGTAGATGACAGATGACACCTTTTTGGTGTGCCCTTTGAGGGTGGCAACAATCTGTTCCTCTCGGCGATCAAACACTACCACATTCTTATCCGCACCACCTGGGGAAAGCATGACAAAAACTTTTGTAGAAGTGCATATGCGAGTGCCAAATTGTATGCATGTAATCATATTATAATAGTACCGGTGAGGACTTTGTTGGTGTCTGTTGGGCAGAGATCCAGAGACAGAATTCCTGGTATACTGGCACTGTGAAGACCCTATTTAAGGAGGAAGAAAATAAATGAGTTTTTTTTTATTGTGAGAGGACTTGCCTGCTCTTTACATAGTATGCAGCCTAATGGATGCTAAATGACATTAAAGATCATGAGTGGCTGACTCAAAACACCAAGCTAACATGATAATGTAATAAGAATAAAAATGTATTGCACACACAAACATAAGATCTAACATATTTCAATTTAAGATTTAACCATTTAATTCATTTTTCTTTTTAAGACAAGTATTTAATAAGATTGTGACAACTAATCGATAATGAGAATGGAAAAAAAAATTTAAAAAAAAAAATCAATCATCAATCAATCAATCAACGATCAATTAATGACATCTGTGCTCTTTGCACAGAAAACCAGTTAATTTTCCATTGTATTTTATTTATTTTTTCCCCCACTATCAAAGTAGGGACCAGCTACTGTTATCTACATTTTTCAGAATATCTTCTTTTGTGTTCAATGCAAGAAATAAAATTAATAGATTTGGGACAACATGTGAGTGAACTGTCCCTCTAATGCTGTCCCCAGCATGTTTAGTTGTCGCTTTAGGAAGCTGCACGCATCTAACATACAGGCGCGCATTCGTGTTTCTCTCAACTGTTTGCTTTCAGACAGCTTTCAAATAGCTTTGTCCAGTAATCAGGCCCTGTTTGACAGGCTTTTAGCGTGCACGCTTCAGGTTTACACGCTCATGAAGCGCATGCCAGAAAAGCGCGCGGACGAAATTACATTATGTGTGCTATTTAATGCATTTAGAGACTTTTCCAAAATGCTTCTTTGAGTTATTTTTCTAGCCGATTAATGAGTTTACGGGCATTGAATGGCTTTTCTGTAGTAAATGTGAAGTTCTTGTTTTGTGTTGTAACTAGTAATAAAGAGAAAGAGATGATCAATTCACATGCACTATGTGCTGCCAACTGAACTAATGCAGCAATTTGTCACGCCACATTAAAGAGTGTCAAAACGTTTATTGTTTTGAATTCTGTTATAAGCGCTAATCAAACACCACTGTTTTGAACATTTTTTTTTCTTAAAGCCAGGAATAAAATAAAGTAATTAAATATGCATTATTATCAATTCTGGACAAAAAAAAATCCAAAATTAATAGTAATAATAAAATAGTTGAGCGAATCAAATTCACTGTAATATAACTTAGCAGAACCTCCTACTTCAGGTTATACAAATTAAGATGAACAATTAATTGATTGTTAAATTAAACAATGATTGATCATGGGAATTTATGTAAATTGGAATCCCTAGAGTGAATAATGGAAAAGTCTTATTGGCTACTCACAGCATGGGACGCAACTTGGCGGTACTTGCTGAGATCTTCTGCTCTGACCAGCTCCTCCGGCACAGTCTTTCCTCTCTAAGAAAAACAAAGCCATACAAAAAAACTAAGTACATTATGAAGGTACACACTGCTACACACAGCGACAAAAAAAATAAAAAGCACAAAGTAGCACTGCAATTGAAATCCTCACCTTCTTTCTCTCGGTGGTTAAGACTGTAGCCTTGTCTTGGAGCTGTGAAAAAAAGATCAGTTTTTAAATGGTTTTGAAAAAGTGATCCGATTGCTAAACATTCAGCCGTGTGGTATTTGTTTCAACGCACCTTCTGTATGATCTCTGGAGTCATTCCGACCTGCTCACTGATCTCCATAGCCTCGCCACCAGCACCCTAAGAGGTCAAAACAGTTTAAAGATATATATTAAAACAAATCAAACAGACTGTTCCATAAATGCTAGTGGTGGGAATTATTTGGACTCATGATTTGATTACTGGGGCCTGCAACAATGATTATTTTGATAATCAAATAGTTGGTCGATTATCTTTCCCATTAATCGGCTTAAATCCCATTTTTTTTTTTTTTTAATGACAAAAATCACAATATTCCACATTCTGCCCAAAGTCCTTCAAACAAACGTGCCAAATGAATGTTATGAAAACAGTGCTTAATTTATTTATTGTAATAAAGACAAGACAAATATCTGAAGAAAAACACTATAAAGCGCTTGACTATTTTTTCATAGATAACATCAATAATTATAGCATAAGAAATAGCCTACTGCAGGGCTCTAGAGTGCGACCAATTTGGTCGCACGTGCGACCTAATTTCTCAATGGTGCGACTAAAAAAAATCTAAGGTTGCACCGGTGCGACCAGCCGTTCGAGGGGGAAAAAAACGAAACTCCGTCACTCTTAAAGTCTCCCTGTTGCTCAACAACAGACACACATTAGACCCATATCGTGGTCTAAACCAATCAGAGATGAAGGATGGATCCCGCCCCCCCTCTGATTGGCCGTGGTCCAGATATTCCTGTACGTGTGTGTACGTTTGAAAATGCATGTGATGCAGTCAGGCTGTCTCTACATGGTCAAGCGTTTACAATGCCTCCTCCGCAAAAACACGGACTGGATCGCGGACTCCATTAAAAAAAAACGAATTTACTATGGCGCGGAATGCCACGTAATACGTCGATTTTTGGATTGATAAATCAAAAGTTGGTCTGTCACTTAATTCAAATCGCGATATGGACTAAGTTAGTGTCTGTGAAAACTGAAAGGCAAAAAGACCGTTTAATATGAATCCTGCATGTTCCGTTTGCCTCTATGTATGAATGGTGGAGACGTGTATTTTTTTTTACTACACGCGTATAGTCTATTGAAGCACGCGTGACGCTCCCGCTAATTTTTGGCATTTGCATCTCACATGAACAGATAAACTCAATCGCCAAATCGCTGCTGTGAGTTTCACTTTTACCGTTTCATTTGAGAAAACTAGCATCATATCATACTGTACACACAGAAACTTCACGGCAACCTGTCAAAATAAAAGTACGGTTTAACATCAAACAGAACAATATTAGTCCTGTATTACTTTTGTACAGTATAATGTAACGTTAGGTGTTTATATATTCCTATTTATAAATCATATATATATTTGCCAAAAATTAAAAAGGTTTATTTTTCATTTGATTAAAAATAAATAAATGTTTATGCTTTCATTTGATTATGAGAAAAATTAAAACAAGAATAAAAAAAAAAAAAAAAGATTGTAGAGCCCTATTGATCAAAATGTTAAAATAGAGAGTTTTGGACTTATTTTTTCACTGAAATGTTTTCGTTATTACACAAAGTAGGGTAAAGTACCGGGAAAAAAAAAAAAAAAAAAAAAAAGCTGGAAACCTAGGGGGAACACTGATTCTTATGAAGAAAAATGGCTTGAACGTAAACCCGACGTACAGCAATGATGTTGCATGCGCCCAATTTATAGGAGTCATCGCATCAAGCCATGAGGTGTTCAGTTTGAAGCCCTTAAAACACTTAATTTAGATTTTCTTTTTAGTTAATTATCTTGAAATTTGAAAGTTTAAATTTCAGCTCAGTAAAGCACTTTAGGCACCAACACTTTTTCAGTAAGTTGCCTTTCTTGTAGAATTGTGCTTCAAATAAAGAACTTTATATTGACCAGATTGTTAGTTAATCATTTACAAGTCAATATTGCCTCTATGGACAGGGATAAAAAAAAAAAAAAAAAAAAAAAAAAAAAAGTGAACTTGTAAAACTGCGGTGTTAAATGTGATGCGGTTGAAAATTTGGGTGCACCTAACTTTTGTGCTGGTGCACCTAAGAAAAAAAGTTAGGCGCACCAGTGCAACCAGTGCAAAAAGTTAGTCTAGAGCCCTGTACTGTTACTAAAAAGCTTACGCATATTGGAAGACTAACCAACACAGAAAGCTAAAAAAAAAAAAAATGTTCGAATCCCGACTTGAGGACCTTTCCCGATCCCGCCCCCTATCTCTCTCCCGCTACGTTTCCTGTCAATTCTGATCTGTCCTATCGTAATAAAGGCAAAAATGCCAAAAATAACTCTTATAAAAAAAAGAAAAAAAAAAAGAGCCTAATGCAGATAATAAAGATGATTAAAATCAAACTTAGTGTTAACCAACAGGTGAGAGTAATGTTCTGCAGGAACGCGCGTTCACTTTGATCAAAGTCACGTTTACTGTCATTTCTTTATATAAAAGGCGGCTATGAAGCATCTGATATTTATATATCAGATAATTACACGCTGTTATCTCTTTACAGTTCCTACTCTCCATAAATATGTGCACTACATGTTGTCTTTTAAACCTAAATTTAACATTCAACGATATTTCAGCACAATGAAATGTTTTTGCGCTGAGTATTAATTGTCTCCCTGTCTGTGTTCCTGCTGTCTGACGCTCATTCGGTAAAGGTTTAAACTTAACACAGACTGTCTGGATGGACTTTTATGCAAAAATGGAAATGCTTTTGTGAATTTGTGAATTTGCTGAGGATGCAAACGAATCTGTCAAAGCGCCTCACAGGGTAAGCCATTACGCTATTAGTTTATTTTCATTATCGATAATAATCGATTTTGTTTTGTTGCAGCCCTAGTTGGCACCGAATCATTTATCCAAACAACTAATTTGTTTCAGTTGCAGCTTTGTTTGGAAATATCATTGACCACTACATAATGTAGTGAAAGTGGGTTTTTTTTGCAAGTGAAACCTAACCCTAAAGAATGCATAAATCATCTAGGGAGGATTACTGACCACGGCAGCAGGCTGAGAAGCAGGAGCGGCTTGTGGAGCCACCAGTCCGGCTTGAGGTTTGAGTGTAGCCAAAGCTGCAAGCAGAGTAAAAAACACGTCAGTAAAAGAACAGTACTATCAGCACATCCAGAAAGCACAATTTTGCCACACTTACCCTCTCTGGCGGCAGTGACCTCTTTTGTGAGACGAGCGATGACTCTGCAGGCCGCGTCGTGCTGGTAGAGAGCGTGAGACAGCTCCTGTCGAGTCGTCTGCAACTGTTGCCTTAGAGTAAAACTGTGCAGCATTACAGCATCCTGGAAGAGAGACAAACTCAGCGATGGAGAAAGACATCATGCATTTATTGTCCACACAGCCAGGTTAAAGCACTCACCCACTCATCCTGCAGAGATTTAAGGATGGCGGGAATACTTGTGGCAGAGGGAGCCTTTGGTCGAATGGGGTGAGACACTAGAAGTAAAGAAATATATGCGTTAGGAAATGGCCATAGAGCATCTGAACTTGGCATTAAACCTGTGTCTCTGTAAGTTACCCTTGATATCAATGAGCTGCTCCTCAGACAGTGGCTGTCCATTGATGGGGTCAGCTCCATTCTCCGCTATGTATTTCTCGATCAGACGCCTCTCAAACACTTGATTGGAAACAGGAGAGACACAGGGGTGCTCTGGCACCTCGTTTGAAACTGAAATGAGAACCAGATTTCATTTAATAAGATGCATTCAAATCAACAAATATTAAGTCTCCTTCCTCTTCAGTAGAAAACACCTTATTAGAGGTCCACCACTGTTAACCAGATGCTTCTTATACTGCGTTGTCTAATATTTACATTCAACAATTAGTCTTATATTCACGTCACATTATTGGTATGTTATGTTTGCCGTATTATAAAGCCACCAAGTTTCAGACACAAGCATGCAGTACATTTTGCAATTCATTCGCTTCTAGTTCAATGAAATGCAGCAAGAAAGCACCGTCATAAAAGTGCAGTTTCTCAAACATAAAGTTTCTGCTAATGTAGCACAACAATGGCTAACGCTGCACACTGCTAATCACTCATGCTAACAGAAACAAACTCAACTTACTAGCACAAACCAAAGACATCTCGCTCAGATAGGCGCGCTCCCGCTTTTCAACCGAAGCTGAAATAAAATCAATTCATAAAATTAAAATCGACACAGAATTGATTAATTTTTTTTAAATCAATGAAAGTGCTGCATGTCCTGAGTCAGAACACGTTGATGTGCCGTGCCGCTCAAACAGCGGTGCATGACGGGATACTGACTCCTCCAAAGCGGAAGATGAAACCGGTGGTGTTCTTCCAGGAAGCGCGCGGCAAGACATATGCAGTGATTTAAAGATAGTGGCCTTTGTTAGTAATGATCTTCTTAATAATCATAAGCGGCTTAATAGTCTCAGGTTGACAGAGCGCCGAGAAATGTAACAGACACCACGTGACTGTAATGAAGCCTGCGTGCTAGGCTATAACATTATTTTCCTTTATTGGAAAACAACAGGGAGGTTTCTTGCACAGGCACAAGGTCCAAAACTATTTAAATCTGTTGGAAACTATTGTTCAAGAACAACTTTACACGTCATAACACTCCAGTTTGGAATAATAGATACAAAAATTGGACAGAAAGAATTGAAACACGTACGCGCACTATGTACGGATTTCTTAAAGGGGACGCGTCAGGACAATAAAAAAGTAAAGTTACTCTTAAAAAGTAATTAATCAAAGGAATCAAATAAGATCCTACCGGACAAAGTGAAATTTCGTTAAAAAATTACAATGCCCAATAAGATTCTATGAATGAATAAAAGACAGGACAATGCAAAATTCAATTAAAATAAATCGGAATGTCCAATAGGATTCTAAGAATCAAATAAAATCCTACAGGACAAAGTGAAATTCCATTCAAATAAATCGGAATGTCCAATAGGATTCTAAGAATCAAATAAAATCCTACAGGACAAAGTGAAATTCCATTAAAATAAATAAAAATGTCCAAAAGGATTCTAGGAATCCAGTAAGATCCTAAAGGATAAACTGAAATTCCAATATGATTCCAAAAGGGTTTCTTTAGAAGGTTATGATTTTTGTGAGAAAAAAACTTACTGATAGTTATTAAAATTGTATTTTACAGGTTTATTATCCAAACCCAATTAAAAGGGAATACATGCTTAATGACTATAATACGGTTGAAATGAAAAAAATAAATGAGGAAAAAATGTTTCTTTCCCCCTACCTCCAAAAGCTGAGCTTCAAGATTCTAAATGTGATTTACCCTACTACCAATTTTTTAAGATTGAAATTGAATTTTGATGTAATTAATTGTTTTTTGTGAAGTTTTAGATCATGGGTTTTTTTGTGTGTGTGATATGTTACAACCTTTTTGGAGAGAGTTGCAAATCTGGTTAGGGATGTTTAATTCCCACCAGGTTGTGAGGTTTGGTATTGTTCTTAAAAACAAAGAGTTTGAATTTGTTATTAATTTCCTGTTAAGTTTTTTATTCAAAAGTGCAAATGGTCTAAATCTAAACCCAAATTCATTCAGTGGTGGAATGAGGTTAAACCCTTATATACATCTTTAAGGGGAGACACTGCAGGGAAAAATGCTGTTTTTTCATGCATCTGTCAAGTTTGAGATTTTGTGCTTTTTGGTTTTTCATAGTGTTTTTTTCAGACTAGTGGAAAGAAAACATCCAACAAAAAAAAGGGTTTCACAGACAGGGCTTAGACTAAACCAGGATTAGGCCATAGTTCAATTAGGACATTTAAGTCATTTTTATAAACATGCTTGGAAAAAAACATTACAGGTGTGCATCTTGAGACAAAACAAAGGCACTGATATATTTTAAGATCAATCAGTGCAATTTTGTTTCAGTTGAAACAGCTCAAGACTTACATTTTAGTCTAGGACTAGGCTTAAGCCTTGTCTGTGAAACCGGGGGTTAGTGTCTCTTTTATAGCACTTTATCTATTTGTGTCAATAAGTTTTAATTACAATACATATATATTTTTTTAATTAATTTTTTTCTCCTACACTGAGCCATAAATCTCCACTTCAGTAGCACGTACACACACCAAACTTTACAATTTTATTCCTGTCTTTATCCTGAAGGTTTTTACAGAGGGATTTGTTCATTTATGATTAGCTTGATTTTATACATAGTTAATTTTTATACCCTATTCACCTGCAGTGTCTTGCATTAAAATTTGTTATAACAAGAAAGCCCTAAAGTTGACTTCTCTCTTGGATTTGTATAATTTAATTTAAATGCCCATTTTGTTGTATTTTATATTTATTTCTGGTTTAGTTTATTTTATTTTGATGCTCTAATTTCTTGTTCTATTTTTGGTTATGCTCAACCAATCCTGAACAAGATTGGTTATATTCTGGAATGTACCTTGTTTGGTTGATGCAACGAAAAAAAAAAACAACACTGCCCCATATGAATCAGTGCGTTAGTGAACTGTCGACTCCTAATGATTCACACTAATTCAAAAAGAGTTCATTCCCGCATCAGAGATCGGATTTTTGACCAAGGAATCACATACATACAGTCAAGCCCAAAATTATTAATACCCCTGGCAAATTCTGACTTAAAGTTACTTTTATTCAACCAGCAAGTTTTTTTTATTAGAAATGACACAGACGTCTCCCAGAAGATAATAAGACGATGTACAAGAGGCATCATTGTGGAAAAAATTATTACTACTAAAAAATTATTTTTATTTACATTTGAACAAAAAGTGGCATGTCCAAAATTATTCATATCCTTCTCAATAATCAATAGAAAAGCCTTTATTGGCTATTACAGAAATCAAATGCTTCCTATAATTGCTGACCAGCTTTTTGCATGTCTCCACTGGTATTTTTGTCCATTTATCTTTAGCGATAAGCTTCAACTCTTTCAGGTTGGAGGGTCTTCTTGCCATCACCCTGATCTTTAGCTCCCTCCACAGGTTCTCAATTGGATTTAAAACAGGACTCTGGCTGGGCCACTGCAAAATGTTAATGTTTTTGTCTGCTAACCATTTCTTCACCACTTTTGCTGTGTGTTTTGGGTCGTTGTCGTGCTGAAATGTCTACTGGTGCCCAAGGCCAAGTTTCTCTGCAGACTGCCTGATGTTGTTGTTGTTGTTGAGAATTTTGATGTATTGCTCCTTTTTCATGGTGCCGTTTACTGTGATTTGGTTCCTTGGTCCACCGGCTGAAAAACACCCCCAAAACATTAGGTTCCCACCACCATGTTTGACAGTGGGGATGGTGTTCTTAGGGTTGAAGGCTTCTCCTTTTTTACGCCAAATGAAGGCTACATCATTGTGGCCAAACAATTCAATTTTTGTTTCATCTGACCATAAAACAGAACACCAGAAGTCTTCTTCTTTGTCCAAATGAGCATTTGCAAAGGCCAAGCCGGCTTTTGTGTGCCTTATCTGGAGAAGTGGTGTCCGCCTTGGTCTGCGTCTGTGGAACCCAGCGGTGTGCAGCGTCTGTTGGACTGTGTGCCTTGAGATGTTGCCACCAGCAGAGCCCAGATTCGTCAGGATGGCCTTGGTGGTGATCCTTGGTGTCACTTTTGGCTTCCGACCATGTCCTCTGAGATTTTTCACAGTGCAGAACGTCTTGTATTTTTTAAAAATACTTTGCACTGTAGCCACTGGAACTTTAAAACATTTAGATATGGTCTCATAGCCCTTTCCTGAATTGTGGACAGCCACAATGTGCAGCTGCAGGTCCTCAGTGAGCTCCTTTGTCTTAGCCATGACTGTCCACAAACCAACAGCAGAGAGCTTCTGTTTTTCACCTGTTGAGTTGATTAAAACAGCTGTTCCCAATGAAGCAGGGTAACTAGGATGCTTTAGAACAGCTTGGACTATCTGGAATGGTATAGAACTTTGGATTCTCCCATAGACTGTGGCAATTTGCAAAGCGTATGAATCATTTTGGACATACCACTTTTTGTTCAAATGTAAATAAAAGCAGATAAATATTTTTTCTATAATGATGCTTCTTGTACATCTTATTATCTTTTGGGAGAAGCCTGTGTCATTTCCGTAAAACTAACTTTAATTCAGGATTTGCAAGGGGTATGAATAATTTCAGGCTTGACTGTATATTAATCAGTACAATCCAGTTGTTCGCACAGTTGAATGAATTTATCTGCCAAATAAGCCCATTCCCAGATTTCTGAATTAGAAACTAGGCATTTACTAGTTTAGTGGTCAAAACGACAATGAAATCTCACTTATCTATTCATTAAAAAAGAATCTTTTCAAATGTTCTATTATTTTCGGAAATAGATATTCACTATCCTTAATTTGGCTTATGAGTTTGCATAATAACAATAACAACAACAATCATAAAAATACAAGTCAAAAGAAAAAAAAGATGAATAATTTTATTGAAGTTATAGACAAAGAAAATATTGCTATTTGTCATTCTGGCATCTATAGCGGTGAGCAAAAGAGCTCTCCAATCCATCTTCCAGTCTATTACTGTAATGGCTGTTTCAGAACAAAGAGACCAGTTCCTCCTTTCACAACTTTTCCTACAACCAAGCAAGCTGAGGGCGAAGTGAGTCTGTCATGAGAACCTAACAAAAGAAAGCAATAATTAAGACAAGTATGAATAATTAAACTACCGAACAACAACTATACTACTAATCATTATAAGCATGCATGATTATTAAATTAGGAAGGACTCTAGTACCCAGCATCGTGGCTTGCTTTAAAAACTTGTAACTGGTCTCAAAGGTCATCTGTTGCAGCGGGGAGCTGTTGGATTGAATGCCAAATCGGTTTAGAGGCTTGTACACCCCCTCGAAACACATGTAGTCGGCCACTAAAGAGAGATGCCGTGGGTCAACCTCGATACCTGCGAACAGAGGAACCGGTCAGATCGCCAATGAAACACATACTGCTATGTGTGTCAAACAATCCTGTTCTGCTTAATTACCATAGACAGCAAACACATCTTTAATCTCCTTCTCAATGACTCTGAGGGCCACCTCAATACCATATGTGTTGGCCATGGCATGAACCTCGTTGGAGTATAACCTGTTCAAGTCCAGGATCTAGTACAACAAAACAGATTGTATTACAAGTCATATTTGGTCAGAGTATCACAGGCAGAAAACAACGTTGGACTCTATTGGACTTACATCAGCATGTTTGAACATCTCGTACATGTTGATGCCCTCTGTGTTGAGCATCATCTGTTTTTTGCCCTCCTTCGTGGTGACTTCATTTAACAAGCAGCGTGTGATACCCTTGGTCTCCATGATGACAGCGTTCTGAGCCTGCTTCACCACCACTGACGTCAGGTCAAAGTGCACTTTAGTGAGGGGTAGGACCAGGGTTAGCTGTCAAACAGAAGCAGCAATGCATTATGGATATGAACACACCCATACCATTTGTTGTAAAAACAGATACCACCACTTCGGTTGGTTCCATATGAACACTAGGTTTGACTAAAATAAATTTCTTATTAACATCAACACTAAAAACTGTTGTGCTGCTTCATGTTTTGTGGAGATCCGTGGTGCTTTTTTCCACTTTGATTAAATGTGCCCTTGTTAAACAGATTTTTTTTTTTAAATCTTACTGACTCCAAACTTATTTCACAATGTTTAATTGATTATATGGATGGGCGATATGGCCATATCACAATACCATATCACAATTTTTTTTCAGAAATATCATGATTCATGATTTTATCACGATTCTTGTGGTGTGTGGTCTTGTGTTGGTTTTACTATTTTGCAAGTTGTCTGAGCAGTACAGCCAAACTAATTTCCCTGTTTCAAAGCCTTACAAGGTAACAAAGTATACAATAAAACAAATGGCAGATGTTTAGGCCAGATTGGGCCAAGATAAAAAAAAAAAAAAAAATCTTTTTTCATGTTTTAATCTTTGTTATTAAAAAATAAGATCAAAGATAGGCTACATGTTACAAATATACATAATATACAAATAAAACAAACTTTCAGGTACAGTAGGTGTATTTAGCAGAAGCATTCAAGAAATTTAATTAACTAATATAAAAATAAAACACTATATACATAAATTATACACTGACTCTTTTTGTGTATTTTCTGTATTAAAGTTCTTCAGTCAAAAGCAGTGAGTGATTGCCCTTTGTGTTTTGTTTTTTATTAGCCTACCATCACCCAAAAATAACAATTTTGTCATAATTGACTCTTTTTTTTTTTTTTTAAATGTAAAACATGCTGAACATAAACCTTATTTTGAAGAATGTGGGCAACCAAACAGTTGCTACTGTTATCCACATAATTTGTTTGGTGAACTGTCCCGTCGCTTTCAGAGTTGTATGCATCTAATATGCAGGCACGCACCCGTTTTTCTCTCAACAGTTTACTTTCACTTTAGACATAATCAACTATGTTTATATGTAATCCTTGTGTGTTTTTGACAGTTTTAGCAAATCAGACAAGAAAGACAGCTTAAGATGGGTACACACCACAAGACAATCGGGCTGATTTTGGGCCGATTTCTCCCCTTCCGACAATCCTAGATAATGTCAGGTTATCTTGGTGGTTCTAAAGAAGTGTTCTAAGAGTTCTAAGAGTGACTGAACAAGGACGTTGCTCGAGTTGGGAGAGATAAGAGTTGCAAAAAACTATGCCATAATTTATTTAAATTCATTAATTTCATAATAAGTAAAATTCAAATTTTGCCCTTATAAAGCCTTTTTTTTTTCTAAAAGTGTGCATTATCTTTTGAGTCAAATTCTTACATTTAATCAGTCAGTTATAATAATAATACATTTAGGCTGTTACCAAACTCATTAAATCAGTATCAACAAAATTCATCTTTGCAGAAGATGCATATGAAGTGGCATTTAGATGCATTTACACATGTTAATGCAGCTATATTTGAAATGATTTTAAAAGTGAAAAGATACTTTGAATGCGAACTTAAAATGGCCAGTAGGTGGCAGCAAGTTGCTGTTAATGAGTGAGTCATTGCGATTGAACCGAATCATTTAAACGGTTGATTAATTCAGGAACAAAAAACCTTCATGTTGCTCAGAGACCCAAAACAGTACTGTGGCTGTTTGGAATGATTTTTTTTGGTGAAATTGAGCAAAAACAGGAAATGTGCTGTCTAAAACGCAAGTCTTTTAATATTAACTTCTTGTTTATTCAACTATTGCACATTTGTAGTCATGCTGATTTTTGGAGGAGAAAGTTGTTGCAATATACTCGATAATGTCAAATTGCACATTGTTAAAACAACAATTAGGATACTATCACAGACAATATATATTATATACCCCTAAACATGTTTAAAATATTTTTTTGTAAAACGACTGGTGATGACTGGTTCTTGAATCCTATGATTATAATCTTTAGACACCACACACTAAGCAACTTTTTCTGCCAACTGGACACTGCTTAACTGGTATGATAACAATACATGTATTAGAAATTAGAATTCAAGCATTTTTTTTTAGAGTATAGCATCAAAATGCACAAACATTTCCAGTACATCCCTCAACAGCACACACAAATGTGTAAATGATGATAATGATACTGATATTTAAGATCGACTGATTTGTACACACCTCACACCATAGCCCATGTTTGGTGTCATATTTGTAGTCCTCAACGGCAGGGCTTAACCGAAGCACAGTGTTGATCCTCATGGAGTCCTGTGAAGCTTCATCCAGCTCATCAGAATTCTGATGGGTCTGATTCGCCGGTTGGCTTTCACCAGACCCTTCCTCAGAGTTCTCCTGAGAATCTTCCTCTTCCTGTTTGTCTTCCAGTTCCTCATCAGCAGCCTCCTCTTCCTCCTCACTCTCATAGTCTACCTGAGGGGTCATATCACAGACACGGGATTTTACTTCCATGATGCAGAAAACACAGATGGAATTGTAGAATACAGTCATTACAGTCCAGCATTTCACCATTTCATTTGGTAAAAATGATCATCGTATACACAGTATCTCACAAAAGTGAGTGCACCCCTCACATTTCAGTAACAATTTTAGTATATCTTCTCAAGGGACAATACTATAGAAATGAAACTTGGATATATTTTAGAGTAGTCAGTGTGCAGCTTGTATAGCAGTATAAATTTACTGTCCCTTTGAAAATAACTCAACATACAGCCATTATTGTCAAAATAGCTGGCAACAAAAGTGAGTACACCCTATATGAACCTGTCAAAACTGTGTCCAAAGTGTCAATATTTTGTGTTAGCGCCATTGTTATCTGGCACTAAAATTAAAGCACTTCATAGGCCACTATTATTGTTAAAAGTTTAATCAATCAGATTATATTTTTGTTTATTCAAATTTAATTAAACCATTAAAATGGAATTGGAATTAGGTAAAATATAAAAAAGAATTTGGGAAAAACACATTTCAAAGGGCCCTAAATACAATGCTGCTACCTAGACCAACCAAAACATTAACTAAAATGAAGCTTGTTCAGAACCGGTAACGGTAATTATGACGCAGAAGCGCACATGCCCACTCGAACGAATTGTGCACAATACAACCGTGAATATATATGTGTCCCTGGACCACAAAACCAGTCATAGGAGGACATTTTTTTAGATTTATACATTTTGAGATTTATTATTGAGATTTATACATCATTTGAAAGCTTTGTTTATTAAGGTCTTTGCACACAGAGTACGAAATTTCTGTCCAAATTTTTCGCACGTTAAAAAATAAATACAACCTCACGTTATGTCAATCACGTTTGCACATTGCTTCAGAAATTTTCATAAAAAAGTCATATCTGGTTCGATTTTTGCTTTTTTCGCATCCGTAGCAAGCATTTTGAGAGATGTTTTGACAGTTCTGAGCCAAGCGAACACCAAAATCCAGAATTGCGTTTGACCAGTTGATCCACTTCGTCTCGCAGCACAAAGCACTGTGAAAAATGTCCTTGTACATTGAGTTCACAGAAATTAGTGGTCTACTTTATAATTTGTGGCTCCAGTAACGCTAGCATCAAAGTTTACTGACATCCTGAAGTAAACTTTGAATCACCCGGGATAATCCCGCAGCTCATTAATAAGGAGGTGCTCTCTATAATTGGATGGACCCAATACGTCCTTTCTTTTTCTCTTTTTAAGAAAGTAAGTAGCCAACAATCATCCTCATCCATCAGACTCAGTGTGCAAGGTTTCTGTCCGTGACAAATTTTTAGGATTAACAATATATGAAAAAACACATACGAAAATTTCTCAGTGTGCAATGACTATTAAGATGTGACAATATTTGGCTGAAATACAACTATTTGAAAATCTAGAATCTGAGGGTGCAAAAATCTAAATATTGAGAAAACTGCCTTAAAAGTTGTCCAAATGAAATTCTTAGCAATGCATATTACTTATATAAAATTAGGTTTTGATTAGTGGTGGGCCGTTATCGGCGTTAACGTGCTGCGTTAACGTGAGACTCTTATCGGGCGATAAAAAAAATATCGCCGTTAATCTATTCTCAAAGTTGGGTTGGGAGCTGGGTCTAAACTACGTAAACTATGATGACTTTCACCTTGATATTTTAGCGCGGATGATGCATACCTAGTCGAATTGCACTGTAGGGGGCGAGAACGAGTCTTCAACTTCTGTGAAATTACCACATCAAATGAGACGTGCAAAAATGGATGCAGTTATGAAGCCGCTTCAGGGCAGGTGCGTTGCTAGACCTTACAGTCTATGTGCTAGACCCTTTTTAATGGGGCACGTGCCCCAGTGAAAATCTGCTGTGCCCCAGTAAAATCTCAAGTTTGAGTTATAATTTACTTTGACAATCCCGAAATAAAGACATTAAACTATATGCAACAACTGAATTGACGCTTCTAAAAGCAACGCAGTTTAATCGAAGACTATGCACGCAGATAGGCTATCCATGTCCGCGCGCGCCTGTGTATTTAACGGCAACGTGCACGTCGTGCAGCCTTTTGCGCACAAGTACTTGGTTACACAAGTTTGTATAGGTAATTATGTTGTAAATGCAATTGTCAAGCAGTTTGTGATGCATTTTGGAAACAGGAGATGAGCGCCTAGTCTAACGCTCCACCTGGCCTGTTCTCGAAGACTTACTTTTAGTCATTATTTGGGTAGCACACATATTCTGAAAATGCCTTGAGCAGAATTCAAATTAGCCATTTTAATCTAGATTAATCTAGATTAATTCCAAAATTTAATCTAGATTAATCTAGATTAAAAAAATCAATCTATGCCCACCCCTAGTTTTGATATATTTACGGTAGGACATTTACAAAATATCTATAATGGAACATGATCTTAATACCCTAATGATTTTTGGCATAAAAGAAAAATCAATAATGTATTTTTGGCTATTGCTACAAATATACCCATGCTACTTAAGACTGGTTGGGTGAATTCTGATACCTCCTCTTCTTGTTTTTCTTTTCTCCTGGAATCTGTGGCATCAGCATCACCTTCATTCGCCTCATCATCCACAATCTTGTCGTTTTCTGCATCCCCTTCACCATCATCCTGTGGAGAAGTCAATCATACTGCTGTCATTACACATTTATGACATGGCAGCAGCAGCAGCAGCAGCAGCACGTGCGGCCTGTTGTGACGTCTACCTTTTTGTCCGTGCCGTCAGCGGCATCTTGATCACGGTCACTCGCCGTGGCTTTACGCGTCTCCAGCACATTGACAGCTGCCAGTTTAGCGCTCAACTTCTTAACGGACTCCAGCAGGATGCGAAAGAAACTGTAATGTAAAAATATGCGTATTTATATTGGGGAAAGCCTCTGTCATGAAAAGACTGATAAGCAGCTGAATCATTTTAAGCGTACCTTTGCTCCATGTAATGAAGAATCTCATTAGGAGTGAGTAGCTTGTCTTGCTGGTATCGCTCAGGCGGCAGGAAGTGGAATGTGACTTTGAAAACTCGTGATTTCTGCCTCTGTTTCTCTGTCAAGCTTAACGTTTCTATCACATCCACTTTGTGAAGCACCTGTACTCAGAAAGATCAAGAGCACATGGACGTTTATACATGTAGAACAGTTTAGCTCGTCTGATTGACCTTCATCGCTCCTTTCCAAACCTGTGACTTTTTTTTTTCTCTCTAAAACAAAAATAAGTCTTGGAGAATATCCAAGCTATTTCCATATGAAAATCATTAATCCAGCTCCACAAACATAAAAAAGCACCACAAGTGGTCAGTATGGTGGTAAGCTATTTATCACCATTTGTTCTTGCTTTCATTCTAAACCCATGTGACTTACGTATATCTTCGAAACACAAAATAAAATATTTTTAATGAAACCTGAGAAATTTCTGTCCCTCCTCTGATAAATCCATTACACCAAAGCTTTGAGGTTTTAGAAAGATCAGTAATGACATTATAAAAGGAATCCATTTGAATTTAGTGGCTTAAATCCAAGTCTTCTGAGGAAAAGGTTTGACAACTTGATTTCTTTGAATTACTAATATATGTAGGGGTGCTCTGATCAGGATTTTTGAGACCGATTACCGATTGCAGATCACAGGAAGCAGTATCTGCCGATCCGATCACCGATACCAATCATTTTAAAGCCTTCTTTTTATCATGTAGAATTATTTATAGTGAAACGCCAATCAGGATTTTTAGGCATTTAATCAGTTTTTTAATTTGAGGGGTGGAGCGGAACAATTCTTAGACATTTTATCTCACCTAAATGTTTGATCATGCAGTGCATTTTTTTTTAAATTGTGCAATTATTACACAATAGCTCACACACAGCACAAGCCTGATTTCCACAAACACATTTATCCATTATTTTGATTTCAAATCCAAACGTTGTTATTGAAAATGCTTTTTCAGCATTGTGATTTGTTTTTTTAACACAGTACAGTAATCTTTCAGATGAGTTTAAACACAATATATATATAAGCAACACATTATTCAATGCTTTTTACTTTTGCATTTTCTAGATTTATATATTAAGTCGCTCAAGCAAGTGGCAAACATTTAAACTGCTTCTGTTATCACAAACATACTAAATTAAAAATGTTTATTGACAGAAACAGTCAGTTCTACTGCCTTTTCTTTTGCATTTAAACAAGCAATCCTGTTGTTAATAAAGAACTTTGTTTTCCTACCTCCATGAGTGCCATATATTATTGCCTTGTTTATCCAAAAATGCTCTTTTCCTTTAAACCTAGCCAAAAACCCATATGCGTAGACTGTGAAACACAGTAGACTTTAATGATATGCATTCATGGTGTAATTATGACATTTTCGTGTCAATCTTTGTTCATATTTACCGCATATTTAATTCTGTATATGCAGCACAGACTTGGTGTGGAAATGATGTCTGCACCGCTGCAGACGCACCGCTCCTGGAACGCACTGCCGGACCGCAACCATGCACAGCTTGAATGCTTTAATCCGTTAACATAAGCGCGGACAAAAATACGCCCTGCAAACGGAGTTATGTGAAGCTGGCGTTATGTGTGTGATTAGAGTGTGCATGAGCGCCTAGTCTCCAGGTGAGCGTGCGAGTGCTGAATGGTTAAACACTGGAAAAAAATTGAAAAAGAAATGCAATTTATAAACTTTAGCACTGATGTGACACTGCATTTATTGTGCAAGTAACAATTCCTGTGTTAATTGTGCAGCGTGCAGCTCGCTTAGTCAGACGCTGATTGGAAGTCATTTGCGCACTTTGAAAGAGAGAGCGTCGTCATTCACTCTGTTCGCGCTGTTTGTGAAATTACGCCTCACATGAGGTTTTCAAATTACTTTATAATTTATTTAACTAAGAAATATGAATTGTACCTCACCTTCAGCAATTTAATTGTTTTACCCGCGCGGGACAGAGACTAAGACAGTGCCGCTGCATGTTTTGTCAAACCTCTCATGGCAAGCACGCCATCTGCTTTAGATGGGTTTATGAGATCGGCCTTTTTAGGGACTGCTGATCAAGAGCAAAAGACCTGACAGGTTTTATTAAAAATATCTTTCTTTGTGTTCCCTTTCTTTGAGTTTCTGTGAACTCGCCCTTCAAATTGCCATATGTGACCCTGGACCACAAAACCAGTCATAAGGTTAAATTTTACAAAACTGAGATATATACATCATATGAAAGCTCAATAAATAAGCTTTCTATTGATGTATAGTTTGTTAGGATAGGACAATATTTGGCCGAGATACAACTATTTGAAAATCTGGAATCTGAGGGTGCAAAAAAATCAAAATACTGAGAAAATCACCTTTAAAGTTGTCCAAATTAAGTTCTTAACAATGCATATTACTAATCAAAAATTACATTTTGATAGGTTTACAGTAGGAATTTTACAAAAAATCAAAAAATGTAACATGATCTTTACTTAATTTCCTAATGATTTTTGACATAAAAGAAAAATCAATAATTTTGACCCATACAATGTATTTTTGGCTTTTGCTACAAATATACCCCAGCGACTTAAGACTGGTTTTGTGGTCCAGGGTCACATATTAGAACATACATGACCATGAATGAGATTTGAGATCTACAGTGGAGAGCAAAAATGTTTTACTTAAATAACACAGCACACTGACACAAGTAAACTGACAAAAACACTGAAACAAGCTCACCTCTGACAAACACACTCGTGTTATCTTCTTCCGCAGCTTCTTCACGCGTTTCAAGGCTTTCTTGTTCATCAGAACTGGAATGCTCATCATGGGGGTTTTGATATTAGCGCTCGCAGTCATGAGTATTTCTCTTAACCTGTGGAAGATGATTTCACATTATAAGATTTTTTTGGTGAATCACAAAATCACTTGAAGTCTACATGCCACTGTATTACAGAAGTTTGTTAACATTTACGCAAACATTTAACTTTATAAATTAAGAGAGAGAGCTAAACAGCATATTAGTTTCAGATTTGGTATTTGTACAGAGAATTAGAAATGTACCGAAATGAAAATTCTTGGCCGAAGCCGAACAAAATTACACACTGGCCGAAGGCCGATTAGCGAATCCGGTTTTTTGTGTTTTTTCCCCCCCACGTATTTTGCCAATTTGTTTCACCATTGCATTTGTTAAACAGACAATATTTGCTTTTTACAGTTTCGTCTTGCTTTTCAAAGAAAAAAATCAATTACAAAACAACATTTAAAAATATTTACTTACACTGAATATTTTCAAAGCACAATTTAACTTCAAATTAATAAGTTAGTAAAATAATATTCTTTGGCCATTTTTAAGACGCCCTTGAATCAGGCATGTGTTTTTAATGCACAAATAAATGCAGCCTTGCTGAGCAAAGGAGAATGTAATAATAAATGTATTAATAGAGCTGTTGTAATGATTGTTATCATTATTTTTGTCTTACTTTTTTATTTTATTTTACAGAACATCAGTAAAATTACAATACTAACATTTATAAATGTTGAATGTTACTACTTTTTGCTGACAGCAGCAGATTTATGAATGATTCTCATCAGGCAGATTTCCCTCGCGCTTTGGACTTTGAACCCTGGCTAAGGAGCTCGTGCAGCGCTGTCAGAATAAATACAATTTGTGCATGTATTAGACAACATAACGTTCTGTAGTTTATTTACGAATGATTTAAGGCCATTTGGTGATTTCAGTCATCATACAGTAACCAGCAACAACCAGCCCTTTCTCTTCTCATGGAAGACATGCGATGCGACACTAAACGGTCTCTCGCTGTCGGTGCTTGTAATGATTTTTGCGTCTTTCTCTGACAGTTTTAAATGCTTCCACACTGCCCACATGTTTGCTGTTTTAGTGCGCACCTCTATTTAATTGGATAACGTCATTGTCTGGTATAATTTATTCTGCCTTTTTGCTTATTTTTGAAAGAGCTTTTTTTGCTATTTTCGGTGGAATAATTTCGCTTGCCGAACATTCGGTGCATCCCTACAAAGAATCATGAAATTATAGTGGCATTAGTATCGACTACCAAATGAAATCTGACCTTGGAATACCCAGAGTGACATTCATCTCTCCTCTGCCGGCAAAGTGGAAGGTGTTGAGGGTCATTTGGGTGGATGGTTCGCCAATGCTCTGAGCTGCCAGCAGACCCACGGCCTCTCCGGGGTCACACAGAGATCGCTGCCACTTCAGCTGCAGGAGTTGTTTTAATCTGTCAGCACACAGAGCAAAAAAACAATGAAGTACTTAATCCTTCTAATGCATGAAACCACATCAATATTTAATTTCTTTACACCCATGGTTCTCAACCATGGGAAAAACTTTCAAGGGGGACTCAAGATGACTTCAAATGAATAAAAATATAACAAAACGAGCATTAAAATAAGCTAAAATAAATTTAAAAAAACTAGGTATTTCACTGCAAATAATGCTTTTCTTACTTAGATTTTTTTTGTCAGCCAAAATATCGAACAATTCTTAAATCAAGAAGGATTTTCTAGACAAGTAAAAATTATTTTCTTGTTTTCAGAAAAAACAAGTCTAAATTAAGTGCGTTTTTGCTTGAAACAAGCAAAATAATCTGCTAATGGGGTAAGAAAAATAATCTTGTTTTCTGTTTACATTTATTGCAGTGTTCTTATTTTAATACACAGCTGGATATGTGAGGTACTCTAATTTAAAAAATGATTTCTAGGCCTGTCAAATTTATGTAAATTAATACAATCTTAAAATACCACAGATATTTGTGAACCATGCTGGCAAAATGAGTTGGAATGATCACGGTCTAATTTTGAGCTATAGGCAAAATAAGTGAAAAATGTCAGTTTTTCACAAAAATGAGCCCTCTTCTAGTGATCCCAATGCTCCAAATTGTAATCTACAAAAGATCCTTATTTGTAGGTCTTCTGAGAGGAGTACCTTTTTCTATGCTCACTTCTGGACGACTGCTGCTGCTTCTCACAAGTTGTAAGTCTATTGTTGCAAAGCGCAGCATTCTAGCTTTGTGAATATTCATACTGAATTCTTGACAACATACTAATCCAATGAAATATGATTTTCATTGTCATATTTCAAATTCATATTTTATATTTATTTATATTTTAACTCATTTTTGAAATTTTGCTCATTCCAAATAATTTTATATACAGGTCCTTCTCAAAAATTTAGCATATTGTGATAAAGTTCATTATGTTCTGTAAATGTACTACATTTTAGATTCATTACACACAACTGAAGTAGTTCAAGCCTTTTATTGTTTTAATATTGATGATTTTGGCATACAGCTCATGAAAACCCCAAATTCCTATCTCAAAAAAACAGCATATCATGAAAAGGTTCTCTAAACGAGCTATTAACCTAATCATCTGAATCAACTAATTAACTCTAAACACCTGCAAAAGATTCCTGAGGCTTTTAAAAACTCCCAGCCTGGTTCATTACTCAAAACCGCAATCGTGGGTAAGACTGCCGACCTGACTGCTGTCCAGAAGGCCATCATAGACACCCTCAAGCAAGAGGGTAAGACACAGAAAGAAATTTCTGAACGAATAGGCTGTTCCCAGAGTGCTGTATCAAGGCACCTCAGTGGGAAGTCTGTGGGAAGGAAAAAGTGTGGCAGAAAACGCTGCACAACGAGAAGAGATGACCAGACCCTGAGGAAGATTGTGGAGAAGGACCGATTCCAGACCTTGGGGGACCTGCGGAAGCAGTGGACTGAGTCTGGAGTAGAAACATCCAGAGCCACCGTGTACTGGCGCCAGGTCAAGCCACTTTTGAACCAGAAACAGCGGCAGAAGCGCCTGACCTGGGCTACAGAGAAGCAGCACTGGACTGTTGCTCAGTGGTCCAAAGTACTTCTTTTCGGATGAAAGCAAATTTTGCATGTCATTCGGAAATCAAGGTGCCAGAGTCTGGAGGAAGACTGGGGAGAGGGAAATGCCAAAATGCCTGAAGTCCAGTGTCAAGTACCCACAGTCAGTGATGGTCTGGGGTGGCATGTCAGCTGCTGGTGTTGGTCCACTGTGTTTTATCAAGGACAGGGTCAATGCAGCTAGCTATCAGGAGATTTTGGAGCACTTCATGCTTCCATCTGCTGAAAAGCTTTATGGAGATGAAGATTTCATTTTTCAGCACGACCTGGCACCTGCTCACAGTGCCAAAACCACTGGTAAATGGTTTACTGACCATGGTATTACTGTGCTCAATTGGCCTGCCAACTCTCCTGACCTGAGCCCCATAGAGAATCTGTGGGATATTGTGAAGAGAAAGTTGAGAGACGCAAGACCCAACACTCTGGATGAGCTTAAGGCCGCTATCGACGCATCCTGGGCCTCCATAACACCTCAGCAGTGCCACAGGCTGATTGTCTCCATGCCACGCCGCATTGAAGCAGTCATTTCTGCAAAAGGATTCCCGACCAAGTATTGAGTGCATAACTGAACATAATTATTTGAAGGTTGACTTTTTTTGTATTAAAAACACTTTTCTTTTATTGGTCGGATGAAATATGCAAATTTTTTGAGATAGGAATTTTGGGTTTTCATGAGCTGTATGCCAAAATCATCAATATTAAAACAATAAAAGGCTTGAACTACTTCAGTTTTGTGTAATGAATCTAAAATATATGAAAGTCTAATGTTTATCAGTACATTACAGAAAATAATGAACTTTATCACAATATGCTAACTTTTTGAGAAGGACCTGTATATATATATATATATATATATATGAAGTGGATCAAAAAAGTTCATCAAAAGTATATATAAAAAAATCCTATCCAGTAAATCATGGAATCACGTAAATTCATTCATTCAAAAGAGTGGAATCCCTAAAGAACATTCATTCACTCTCAACATTTTTGGAATTATGAAACTTATTTTAATTATAATTATTTTAGTTACTTAAAGACACTCCTAGTTTCTGTAAACGAAAAGAATAAGTTCAGAAAACAAACCTGTCATTTCTGCATATGTACTTGTATTAAAAATATATCACTGTGGACTATAAAGAACCACTTTTATGGAAGTAAATTAATGCCATATGTATTTGAAACAAAAAAGCATGTTGAATAGCACTAACTGAAAAAAATAACGTATTGCATTAACACTGCTCGCATTTTAATGCCTTGTATTTCCAGGACATAGTTGTTTATTTAATCTGTGAATATTTTTATTCAAAAGGAAGTGAATTTTAAAAGCGAAATAAAATAGACCAAAATTTGCCTGTCAATTATTACACATCATTTTTTAAAACAGAATATTTTGGAAGTGAATTCTGGAAGGTGAATATTAATTATTGCATTTTTAACTATGAAAATGTGTATGAAATATTTTGAATCAAAATACTCACAGCTTAAATAAACAACTATGTTAAATTTCAGGACCTAAAAAAGCCCTAGAAATGCAACCACTGTTAATGCAATACATTATTTTTTCCAGTTAGTGCTACTCAACATGCATTTTGTTACAAACACATATGGCATTAAGTTTCTTCCATACACTTTAGTCTGACAACAATTTTCCAAATTCAAAATCAAGAAGTCTAAAAGAAGGCCCATTCTTGTTAAATTTATGTTTAATGTCGAACAGTCAGCATAGAGTCTTACCTATCTGTGTCAACTATTTCAGAGGAGGTCTGAAATTCCTCCTTGACACTGAACTGATCCAGGTAGGACTCAACAATGGAGTCAAACGTCTCAGACACCGAACCAAAGCAGATGTCCGGCCGGTAAAGTGCCAGACACGGGTCTGGACAATGAGACGTCTTTTTTAAATATTTCATACGGCCAGACTCATCCATAGCTCTCCACTGCTTCAAGAGCTAAATACAAAACAAATGTAGGTTAAGTGTGTTACTTCGAGAAGGATTTTTCAATGGAATCTCCTGTGAAAGTAATTCACAGGATGCCATTGTAAGACATTTGACATAAGACATAAAACTGCTTCAGTACCTGCAGAGTGGCTGTCTGTCTCCCACTGTACATGTCAATTCCTTCTTCAGACTTTAACTTGCTCAGTTTCTTCTGCGAGTAGAGCAGGAAGGCACCGTCTCTGGGTGAAACACGCTCATGTTTGGCTTTCCATCTCTTTATGGCTTTAAAGTGATTAAATGCTTCCTCCGAGTCCATTTTAGCCAGAACTTCATCCAAGCACTTTGACTTTCTGATAACCTACAAAATAGTGTATTATATAAAATGTTCAATGTCTTCTTCAATCAGCGCAATGATGCACGCACAGATATGTGACCCTGGACCACAAAACCAGTCATAAGGGTCAATTTTTTTGTGTATACATTTATACATCATCTGAAAGCTGCAACTTATTATATAATGGTTTTGTGGTCCAGGGTCACATAAGTAGCACGGGTACATTTGTAGCAATAGCTAACAATACATTGTGTGGGTCAAGATTATTGATTTTAATTTTATGCCAAAAATCATTAGGATGTTAGGTAAAGATCATGTTCCATTAAGGTATTTTGTAAATTTCCTACTGTAAATAGTAATATGCATTGCTAAGAACTTCATTTGGACTACTTTAAAGGTGATTTTCTCAACATTTACATTTTTTTGCACCCTCAGATTCCAGATTTTCAAATAATTGTCTCTCAATCTTTTAATTGTAATCACAATTTGTGCTTCTCTCAATTAATTAAGCATAATTGTCTGCAATATTTATTTTTTTTGTCAGATTTACGTTATCTTGCATTGAAAACAAGCCTCCACAAGCTTTCATTTTTGTGATTGCCAGAACTAATGAAGTAATGATCAAATGAATATAGGAGTTTAGAGATCTCAATTGTGATATTTTCCTCATATGAAAGTGTAATACAGCCAGTCTGGGTTACATTATGTGGCCGCTTATGCTATTTACTGCCACTAGGTTTGTCTGCAATCCTTTTCAGTGACAAATCTAAACATCAATCTCTTGATTATACTGTTTGCGATTGTGGTTGCTGTATAAATGCACTTACGCAAATTCTGTGCTATAACAAAGTCTTTTTTGTTGTTTTAAAACAAACATTAACATAATTTTGAATTAATATTAGGAATTAGAATGCTTATCTTTGGAAAGAAACTTCTTAAAGGATAAGTTCATTTCCAGAAGAAAAATTTACAGATAATTTACTCACCCCCATGTCATCCAAGATGTTTATGAAAAGAAATTGTTTTTTTGAGGAAAACATTTCAGGATTTCTCTCCATATAGTGGACTTCTATGGTGCTCCCGAGTTTAAACTTCCAAAATGTAGTTTAAATGCAGCTTCAAAGGGCTCTAAATGACCCCAGCCTAATCTGGTGAAACAATTGAAAAAATAAAAAAAATGACAATTTATATGGTTTTTAACCTCAAATGCTTGTCTTGTCTAGCTCTGCATGTACTCTGTGTATTCCAGTTCAAGACAGTTAGGGTGGGTTGAAAAACTCCCATTTCCTTTCCTCCTCCAACTTCAAAATCATCCTACATATCTGTTTTACCTTTTTTTTTGTAAATGCCGTTTGATGATCTTTGCACGTTTACTTTGTAAACACTGGGTTGGGTACTTTTGAAGTTCGGAGGAGAAAATTAGATGTGCGTTTTTAGAGCTAGATAAGATGAGCATCTGAGGTTAAAATGTATATAAATTGTCAATTAAAAAAAAAAGATGATCAGCTGGGATCGTTTAGAGCCCTTTGAAGCTGCATTTTGGAAGTTCAAACTCAGGGCACCATAGAAGTCAACTATATGGAGAGAAATCCTGAAATGTTTTCCTCAAGAAACATAATTTCTTTACGATTGAAGAAAAAAAGACATGAACATCTTGGATGACAAAGGGGTAAGTAAATTTCCTGTAAATTTTTGATCTTGAAAGTGAACTTCTTTAAGGTTTTGCACATTTTTTAAATGTAGAGAGTGTGTTAATATACACACAAATCAGAAAACTAGATCAGATAAAAATAAACCCTGCTTATTAGTTGACATTCTCTTCATTTGTGTTTCGAGTGTTTAAAGCGCAATAATCGTGATGAAATGTAAAGAGAATTTTCTCAAATGACAACAAGTGTGATCAGTAGTCACAATTATAATTTGTGTGCAAAATAATTGTTATTATCAGTTTAACCATTATCTCATAACCGTATTGTACAGCTACCTCATAGTTGTCTTTGATGAAAGGGAACTGCCGTGGCTGTAGGAACTGAGTCTTGGGGATGTCCAAGCCATCCTCTCCATAAAGAAACTGGACCACACTTCCATCACTGTCTCGCACAGTCAGATCATACTGGACTACCAGACCTTCTAGATGCTTGATCACACACCTGAAACACCCAATGACAGCAGATTACTAAACAGAACTGTACATGTCACTGTAGACGAGAAGAATCTCATCAGGATTTTAGACTGTTTTCAGTTGGAACCAGATCTACCTCTGCAAATAACCAGATCGACTGGTTTTAACAGCAGTGTCCACAAGACCTTCACGACCAGCCATACAATGGAAAAAGAACTCCTGAAAATATAAGACAAAGTTTCATTTTTCTGCACGAAATGAATATTACACTTTAAAAAAAACGACTTTGAGATTTTCTGGAAATAATGTGGTGCTTGACAAAACCAGCCACCATAAAGCTAGGATGGTTCTGAATGGGTTTTAACACATTACTATAGGATCACTAGTGTGTTTACCCTGACAAGCCACATGATTTGAGGTATCATTTACGTCCACAGCCTAAACTAATGCATGGTGAGTTCTAGTTTAAAGGCATAGTTCACCCAAAAATTAAAATTGGATGTTTATCTGCTTCCCCCCAGAGCATCCATAATGTAGGTGACTTTGTTTCTTCAGTAGAACACAAACAAAGATTTTTAACTGAAACCATTGCAGTCCGTCAGTTATATAATGGCAGTCAATGGGCACCAAATCTTTGAGAGTAAAAAAAACATACACAGACAAAACCAAATTAAACCCCACAAAAAGATCTCAAGAAACTGAACAGTATTTATATCATTATTTACCTCTGATCCACCGCAACGTTTAACTGTATTGAGCATGTTCACAACAGCCGGCAAGTGACGCGTCAATGTAATCTTTTTTTATTTTATTTTGCCAGAATCAGAATAAGCACAAGTAATTACCATTTTGAGTAGTGACTATGCACTATGTAAACAATGAGTGGCGTATATGCATGACAGATCACTTCCGCATGTGCATCTACTATACTAGATCACGTTCACGTGCCACGCACCGGCTGTTGTGAACACGCTCAGGACAGTTGAATGTTGCGGTGGATCAGAGGTAAGTGATATAAACACTGTTCAGTTTCTTGCACAGACTGATCGTTTTGTGTCTTAACACCTCAATGTATCGTCATGAGCCGCAGGGTTAAATTTGGTTTTGTCTTTATATGTTTTTTTACTGACAAAGGTTTAGTGGACATTGACTGCCATTATATGACTGACAGACTGCAACGGTTTGAGTTAAAAATCTGTTTGTGTTCTACTGAAGTAACAAAGTCACCTACATCTTTGATGCCCTGGGGGTAAGCAGATAAACATTCAATTTTGATTTTTGGGTAAACTATGCCTTTAACACTTGGGGTTAAGGGTTTAAACCAACATGTTCTCACTCCAAACTCGTCACATATCGACACTTGGTCAGCATCCTTTTGGCATCAGTTTTTGACGCACAGGGTACCCCCCTTACAATCATTTTTCGACATGCAGGGTTCTCCATTGGTTTAAACAAGAATTCCTTGGCGTCAATATGCTGACACAAAAGACACTGGGATTTCTTTGACATAATTCAATTATATATTGGGTAATAATATTGCCATTATTGCATACATGTTGGGGTGTGATTTTTCAATGTAAACATTTACAACAGTTTTATTTTTATTAAACTTTTTTATGAGTACATAACCCAACCCCTGCCCCTAAACCTACCACTTGTCAATAAAACACAAGATACAACAGGCAGATAAAACTAGTCAAAATTTCTTTAAAAAAATATTAATATTTCAAGTCTTGCAAGGCGAAACGGTTCGTAAAGCTCATCCTGTGAGCTCACTGTGCTGCTGCAGTGTTTTTTCAGTGATTAAAACCTTATGTTTTGCCTTTTCTTCACATAAAGAAATTGTACGGCTTCAGAAGACTAGGAATGCAACAGAACTTGTTTGTAATGCTTTTCTACTGATTGTTTATGGTCCGTTTTTTGCAATAAATATCTGTGACTGTACTAATATTTGCCTGTTGCATGTTTTATATTATTTAGAAGTGGGTAGGTTTAGGGTAGGCGTGGGGTTAGGTGCTCCAATTAAAGTAAAAATCAAATCTTTTTACAAAATGCATGCAATGGTGACCACTAACGAGGCTGTTCATTCACAATCACAAACAATTCAGTTTGAACGCACAGGAGGTTTGATCCCCGTCAAGAATCTGCCAGTTACGAATCCTCCGGATCGTGGCTGAGGTTCATAGGGCTGAAAGCAGGGCAGAGACTTCCCAGAAGGCATCAGTGGTGGTCGACGGCCCTCCAGCTCAATCTGACCCAATAAACAGGAGATCTGCACATACACAGGAACATGGTTCAGAAGAAGATCACAGCTGTCATGTCATGCTAACATCTGCTGGACAATCCCAATCAGGGATCAAACAGGGTATCCTGCAGAGTTTTAAAAATCAAATTTAAGACTTTGTAAGAGCTACATAAAAAAATCCAATAAAATAATTACATATTTTCATACAGAACCAACCTTACAAAAAATAAAATAAATAAATCATGCATCTTTCGCTTTAAGAAACTGTCGATATCATCGTGGTCACATCACGATATGAAACGATAGGTCTTCCGGGCAAAAAGTGTAGTTTTTAAAATATATTTAAACTTTTTATTCTAACATAAAATGCCCTTAAAGTTGTGTTTTGAGAGATGCTTTGGCACAGTATCTGTCAAATGAACTGTTTTCGCTGCACGTTTCAAAGCGAAGCGCTCATTTTGTTATTGAGATAACGGAGGAAACATTACCTGCATAGTATTAACAGTCGAACCCTTGGCTCCTGACTGCACCATCAGCTGTAGGTTGTTTTCTGGGAAGGAGCGGTGGAGACCCAGTGGCATGCACACCTAATAACAACAGATCACAAGCAATGAAACCCACTGAGACATAAAGAATGATTATGATTGCACAGTGATAAACAACATCAAAACATGAAGATACAAGCTCTGCATTTTCAAGATGTCTCATTTAGATGTGCACCTTGTTGATGTTGTTGTTCACTTGATTGACTTCCTCTTTAAACTTCAGGTCCACCATGTTGAAATCTCTCTGGTCTGTGTTCAGATGTGCGTCCTGCCAGCGTTCTCTGGCTTCAGTTTCTTCAGCATCTGCAGGCAGGTTAAACGCAGCCTGGAGAGCCTATTTTATAGCAAGTAAGTAAAAGAATGTGAACCTCTGCTTGAGGGCAAGACAAGCACAATGTGAAACGAACACAGTGTGAGACTACAAATATTCAAAATGCAAAAGATCCACAGCCACCCACCACTCTCTCTTACTTTGACAAATAATCTTTTGATAATTTTTAAATTAAATACTCAAATGCATATTTTTGAAGCAGGAAATCTTAAATTATTGTGCATAGTTTTAACTTAAAGGTGTAGGTTTTTACTGTAGTTAAGTTTCAAAGGTTTGCATATTTGATAAGCAATAGAGAAATGTACATAAATATGTGAGCTTAAACCCTGAAATAAAGGAAGTGCAAAATGTTTTGTTACTACTTCAGTGAAATTATTACTTTTTCATTAAAGTTCTATTCCATGTCAAAAATGAACATGCACCCAATGTGTGAAAATGTAGGAGAGTTAAAATTTGTCTTGTGTAATATTACTTGCACTAAATAATTTCCTTAGATATTTTGTTTGAAAATCCAGAGGGCCAACATCAGTAGGCATTAACAATAACTAAAAAAATCTATATTAAAAATGTTAAAATTAATTTCATGACATCCCCGTGCCAATCCTTAACCTCAACTTTTTATGTCCATCCTGTTATCTCTTTCTTGCCAGCATGTAAACAATCATAATATAACTGGGTCATTTCGTGTCAACTCAACCAGAGGTCCCCGGCTCAAATTTTTGATTTTGCTAATATTTATTCTGAAGAAAGATAGACATGTATATTGATGAAAGCCAATTTTGCACAGAGATTGGTAGTTATATTAGTAAAATCTGTTGACTTTAGCAACCTTTGGTGCATTATGTGCCAATGGTGACCATTCAAAAATGGGGAAACAGCACTTTAAGTTTTCTCCTAAGTTTGCATGCCTGTAACTCAAGAAGTATTACAGATATTTTAATGCCCTTTTAGATATTGGGTCTTAATAAACTTTCCTTTTGGCATCTCTATTTTTAATGCCATATGAGATTTGGTTCCAGAGATATTGGAATTTCAATATGGCTTCAGTACTAAATCATTAAAATGTATACATTTGCAATGGTCAAAAACCAAATGTGGGTCAGTTTAAAATAATACGATACTTCTTTTATTTTAAAGAGGAATGTCTGAAGAACAAATAATGTTAAAACTGGAGATGTATGTATGTCAAGGAGATGTATGGAGATGTATGTCAAGACCACTGCATTGAACATACCAGTCTGAGTGCCATTAATATTCTTTTTCCAAAGTTTGAGTGCCTATAACTCAAGTCTCAAGAAGTATTAAAGATACTGCAATATGATTTGAGATTCAAGTTAATAAACTTTTCTTTTGGAATATTACTTTTCAAGGCCCTACATCATTCAGTCCCTGAGATATGAGGATCTCAATGAGGCTTAATGTTCAGATTATTGAATGTTACCCATTTTAAGTGGTTGAAATCCAAATGTGGGTCACTTTGTATAGAGCTGATACTTATTTTATATGAAGAACAGTGTCTGAAGAAGAAATAATGTTGAAACTAGAATTGTATCTTGTTTCCCTCTATCAAAACAATTGTTTCAAGAAGTTTTTGAAATTTGGTTGATTTGACACAGAATCACCCAATTATTAAACTTTACAGATAATTCATCAATTCATGATGAATTCATGAAGCTTGACCAGAGCACATTTCTGACAGTCTGGTGTACCCTTTTAAAGAAACCCTTCATTAAGTGACAGCACAAGCATATTCTTTTTTTTTTTTTTTTTTGTATAACTTTCAGTGATTTACCTTGGAGCCACACGTTACTGACTTTTGGATAATTTTCTTTCGCTGTTTGTTGGCTCCAGCTTTAACTAGAATATCTTCCACACCTGTCAGAAAAGAAAAAAAAATCAGTTTATAGAAAATACCATTCTACCTTGTCTGTTCAGCAAGTTGATATTGAATTGATGTGTGGTTTTACCCAAGGTGAAACCGCGGTAAAGCTGCAGGTAGGCAGTGAAGAGCCGTGCCAGACAGCTGAGCAGTTTGCCGCTGGTCTCTCCTCCGTAGAGCTCGTAGCAGCAGTGGACCAAACCGTACGCCGAGCTGCCATAGTGAGCTTTATCCAGAACTCCCATCAAAAGCTCCCCCTGACGAATGACCACCTAAAAAACACAGTACAATACATGATAAACTACTAAAATCACTATACAAAATACTTAAAAGCTTTTAAGAAAAAAAGAGTCAAAAATAGGTCCCCTTTTACGACAGAATAATCATTGGTCACCTATGCATCTGTACACAAGTTGATGGAATAATGCATCATATCTTACAGTAATAAGTCAATAAATTGCTCATTAAGTTGTCAAATGTGATACGTTATTACTAGCTTATTACTGGCTAAGAAAAGCATTTTAATTTACACTTGTCTTTCATCACCAAATGAGCTGCTATGTCATAATATAATTTTCACAGCAATTAAACACCCCCCTCCCCATTTTGATTACTGCAAGAGAAAACAAACAAATAAATTCCGCCTGACACTTAGGTCTCAACACCTACGTACGGAGACTGTGCACGAGAGCTTTGATCCCTCACCTGGCGCTAGGGGCGCCACGCTACCACGATTTGGGCTCTCTGAGGAGGAACCGATGCAGATCGGCCGGGCTCACCTCACTGCCCGTGAACGTCGCCATCGGATTGCCAACGGTTTGTGCCTCTATTGTGCGGAGGCGGGGCATGTTGTCACGGGATGCCCACACAGGAAGCAACCCCTTGCTGGAGGATGGTCGCGCACGGTAAGCGTGACCACGGCTTTGCTGCCCTCTGGGGGCCATACTACCCTAGGCTGTTCTTCACTCTGAGGGGATTAACCACCCTATTGTTGCTCTCATTGACTCCGGGGCGGAGGGGGACTTCATGGATATCGAACTGCCCAAGGGCTGGAATATTCCAGTTTTTCCCTTAGCTAATGCAGTCTCTGCCAGCACTCTTTGTGGCACTCCCCTTACTAAGATCACATCGGTCACTGGACTCGTTCACTTGACCACTTCTGGCAATCACATTGAGGAAATTCGTTTCCTCCTCATTCACTCTCCCTCTGCTCCTATAGTTTTGGGGCACACCTGGCTTACTAAGCACAACCCTCTTATTGATTGGGCTCACCATATGGTAGTTGAGTGGAGCCCTTTTTGTCTGTCTCAGTGTTTGGTGTCTGCTTCACCCCCACTTATGTCTGACTCTGTGTTACAGGAGGAGCCAGTTAACCTGGCTAACGTTCCGGAGGCCTACCATGACTTGAGGGCGGTGTTCAGTAAGTCCCGAGCTTCATCTCTTCCTCCGCATCGCCCGTATGACTGTGCGATAGATCTGTTACCTGGCACTTCTCCACCTAAGGGGCGCCTTTATTCGCTCTCCGGTCCTGAGAGGGAGGCCATGGAGAAATACATCAATGATTCTCTATTAGCCGGCATTATACGCCCCTCTTCCTCTCCAGCTGGGGCGGGGTTTTTCTTCGTGGAGACGAAAGGTGGGTCGCTCTGTCCCTGTATTGATTATCGGGGGCTGAATGACATCACGGTCAAGAATAGTCATCAAAGTCACAAAGTTAGACCTACGCAATGCTTATCACCTAGTTCGGATTAGGAAAGGGGACGAATGGAAGACCGCCTTTAACACCCCCACTGGTCACTTCGAATATCTGGTCATGCCCTTTGGACTTTCAAACTCCCCCGCGGTCTTCCAGGCACTCGTTAATGACGTGCTCAGAGACATGGTCAACCGGTTTGTATTTGTATACCTCGACGACATCCTGATCTTCTCCCAGAACGAGAGTGATCATGTCCAGCACGTCAGACGAGTGTTACAGCGGCTTCTAGAGAATCGTTTATTCGCCAAGCTGGAGAAGTGCGAGTTCCACGCACAGTCAGTTCCGTTCCTGGGGTTTATTTTGTCACCAGAGGGCATTCGAATGGATCCGGCCAAGGTAGAAGCAGTTGTGAATTGGCCCACCCCAGATAATCGTAAAGCGGTCCAGCGGTTTCTGGGGTTTGCCAATTTTTACAGGCGGTTCATTCGAGGTTTTAGCCAAATTGCCCTGCCTTTGACTAGTCTCACCTCCACACGTACGCGTTTCTGTTGGTCAGAACAGGCTCAGGGAGCCTTTGACAAGCTAAAGAGCCGTTTTGTTTCGGCTCCCATTCTTAAGAACCCGGACCCGTCTCGCCAATTCGTAGTGGAGGTGGATGCATCAGAGGTGGGAGTGGGGGCGATTTTGTCCCAAGGATCACCCGCTGATGACAAAATACACCCTTGCGCCTTTTTTTCTCATCGTCTCACCCCCTCGGAACAGAACTATGACATCGGGAACAAGGAGTTACTGGCTGTCAAGTTGGCATTGGAGGAGTGGCGTCACTGGCTTGAGGGCGCGGGGGTTCCTTTTTTGGTTTGGACCGACCATAAGAATCTTGAGTATATCCGTTCCGCCAAGAGACTAAGTTCACGACAGGCCCGCTGGGCTCTATTCTTCGGGCGTTTCAACTTTAACATCTCCTATCGCCCAGGGAGTAAGAACGGTAAACCTGATGCGCTCTCACGGCTTTTTGAAGCTGAGACTGACTCCACTTCTCCGGCGCCTATCGTGCCACCCAGCCGGGTGGTGGCGGCGGTCACCTGGGAGGTGGAATCCAGAGTCCGGGAGGCGCTAGACGGCGTCACTATCCCCGCCGAATGCCCAGGGGGTCTGTTGTTTGTTCCCAGGCCGGTTCGAACCGGCGTCCTCCAGTGGGGCCATTCTTCCAAACTAGCTTGCCACCCGGGAGCTGCTCGTACCATTTCGCTGATTAAGCAACGGTTTTGGTGGCCCTCGATGGCGCGGGATGCTCGCGAGTTCGTATTGGCCTGTCTGGTATGTGCGGTGAGTAAGAGCTCTAATCGTCCCCCAGTAGGGCTTCTCCGACCGCTGCCTATCCCTTCGAGACCCTGGTCCCACATTGCCATGGACTTTGTCACAGGCCTACCCCCGTCTGATGGTAACACCGTAGTCCTCACTGTGGTAGACAGGTTCTCGAAGGCGGTTCATTTCATTCCCCTTCCCAAATTACCTTCAGCAAGGGAGACAGCGGCCATTGTCTTAGATCATGTTTTCCGCATTCATGGCCTCCCGGTGAACGTGGTCTCTGACAGGGGTCCCCAGTTTATAGCTAGATTTTGGACAGAATTCTGTCGGCTACTGGGGGCGACTGTGAGCCTCTCCTCTGGGTACCATCCGCAGACCAATGGTCAATCCGAGCGGGCCAATCAGGACTTGGAGAGGGTCCTGCGTTTTGTGGCGCCAGCGGAACCTTTGACTTGGAGTTCCAAATTAGCCATGGTCGAGTATGCACATAACTCCCTTCCGGTCTCGTCTACGGGTTTATCACCCTTCCAGTGCTGCTTAGGCTACCAGCCCCCATTATTTCCCTCCCAAGAATCCGACGCTATTGTTCCATCCGCGCACGCGTTTATTCGGAGATGCCTCCGGACATGGAGGCTCGCCAGACAAGCCCTCATCCGGACTGGTGAAAGGAACAAGGCGTCGGCGGACCGTCACCGTTCTAAGCCCCCACTTTACGTTTGCGGTCAGAAAGTATGGTTGTCCACCCAAGACATTCCGCTCAAACTGCCCGCACGTAAACTGGGACCTAAATTCATTGGACCGTACATTGTTTCTAAAGTGCTTAACCCGGTGACGGTTCGACTCAAGTTGCCCCCTATGCTTAGAAGAATTCACCCCGTGTTTCATGTATCCAGAGTTAAGCCCGGCATTCGCTCCCCCCTCCAACCCCAGACCTCGGCTCCTCTGCCCCCCAGACTCATCGAGGGGTCGCCTGCCTACACTGTAAGGCGGCTCCTCGATGTAAGGCGGAGGGGTAGGGGTCACCAGTATCTGGTAGACTGGGAGGGTTATGGTCCGGAGGAGAGATGCTGGATTCCGGCTCATGACATACTGGACCGCGGTCTCATAGACCAATTCAACCGGTGTCATGGTGAGTCTTCCGGAGATGCCAGGAGGCATCCCTGAGGGGGGGATTCTGTCATGTTCGGGTGCTCCTCCGGCTCCATCCTGCCGTTTCACCTGTGCGCTGTCACTTCAGTTGCACGTGGTGTTTGTTTTGATCCTGTCTTTGTCTAATTTCACGTTGGGAGCAATCAGCGCATTACCAGCGCGGTGCGCTCAATCAAGCCGCACCTGTCTCTTATTTCCGCTGCCTATTTATATCCTGTCTTTGTCTTCTGTCAGCGTGGGTATGTCTTTTGTGTTTTTACGCTTTATGGCTGTATATTAACCTTCTCACTCTGTACTGTGTCCAGGATCCTCAGGCGAGGCATTAATTATTCTTTTGTTTTCCGGACTGTGATGCCGGATTGTGAGCGTCAGTCATTCCTCTCGGCTCGCTCTCTCTCTCTGTGGATGTGTGCGCTGGATTGCCACACCTTTCCTTTATGTTTTGCTCCTTTGCTGATTTTGTGTTCTAAAGTTTTCTAAATAAACTTTCACTTTTGTTCTCTGCATTTGAGTCCTCCGCGCACTTTGCTGACAATGTGCAAATGCTAAACTAGCTGGGAACTCATTTCTGATAATACTCCGCCTGCTTCAGCCATATTACGGCAGCAAACTTCCTTGACTATTACGCCGGAATGGAAGTGTAGTTCCTAATCTTATCAGCCTAGAAACTCGCAGCTTTGCATTTCCACCGGTCTTAGTACACGATATAACTACAGAAGAGTAAAGTTTTAAATACAACAAATATGGAAACTCGTTGTTCATTTTTGAATGCGATGCTATTGGTCTAATAGGATTCAATGATCTATGCTAAGCTATTCTAAAAGTGATATCGCCAGAACAGGAGAACGGCTGAATGGATTTCAAAATGGTAAAAATCAACTTATTAACTCGGGGGGAGTTGGAGAATGAGCCTATTTCCAAAAAAAGTAGAGTGTTCCTTTAAAGGTTGCAGAAGTATAAAGTCAGACCATACGCTGAACACTGCAACGAGTCGGTTTGCACAGGCGTCCTCCCAAAAGGAAGCCTCATCTGAAGCTGGCTCACAAGAAAGCCTGCAAACAGTTTGCTGAAGACAACCTGTCCAAGAGCATGAATTACTGGAACCATGTCCTGTGGTCTGATGAGACTATAAGATAAACTTGTTTGGCTCAGATGGTGTCCAGCATGTGTGGTGATGCCCTGGTGAGGAGTACCAAGAAAATTTGTGTCTTGTCTACAGTCAAGCATGGTGGTGGTAGCATCATGGTCTGGGGCTGCATGAGTGCTGCTGGTACTGGGGAGCTGCAGTTCATTGAGGGAAACATGGGTTCCATTATGTACTGTACATTCTGAAACAGAACATGATGCCTTCCCTCCAGACCTGAACTCTATTAAGCACCATTGGGGCATCGTCAAGCGTAAGGTGGAGAAGCACCATGTGTCTAACGTCCAGCAGCTCTGTGATGTCATTTTAGGAAGAAGAGGAAGTGGAAGAGGATCCCAGCAACAATCTGTGTAGCTCTGGTCAATTCCATGGCCAGGATGATTAAGGCAGTGACAGATAACAATGGTGCTAACACAATATATTGACACTTTGGACAAGTTCACTTAGGGTGTACTCACTTTTGTTGCCAGCTATTTTGACAATAATTACTGTATGTTGAGTTATTTTCAGAAGACAGTAAATCTATACTTCTATACATGCTGCACATTGACTACTCTAAAATATATCCAAGTTTAATTTCTACAGTATTGTCCCTTGAGAAGATGTACTAAAATTATTGCTGATATGTGAGGGATGTACTCACTTTTGAGATACTGTATATTTTTCTATATTTCTCCTTTTTTTTTTTTTTTTTTTTTTTTTAAACTGCATTTTAGTCTCCTCTGTTACATTAATGAAACTGCATGTTGATATAATCATAATAAGTGTTTATCAATCATCTCTTCTTTGTGTAGTCTTAGTCATGGAAAACTTTTTGCCAAGTTTGACAAAAGTTTTTGTTAAAGAAATAAACACTAGTGTGCTGTAACAGCACTGTTATAGAGTACATTTCCTAATTACCTGAGATTCACACATAGCTTCCGCGTTGTATCCTGGAACGGCTCTTGGAGGTTCCTTCACCCAGGCTTTACCGGGAATCTTTGCTTTTCCCGTCAAGTTCAAAGGGATGCTGTTTTGTGGGATGACATTCAGCAATAGGGTCGACACCACCTTAAAAAGACAGCAAAAACATGGTTTTAATGCAAGTTTTTGGGGATCTGGAAGAATGCAATCAGCACATATTGCAGGCTAAAACATCTCTGATGCCTAATACGTATGACAACACAAATCGCACATGCATGAAGATTACCTGCTTTCCTGTCCAGAGAGGCACGGGTTTAAAGAGCGCAGGTGGCAGGAGCTTTACTCTGCCGATCTTGTCCGTCAGGCCTCTGTAGACTAGCGCAGTGTACTGATCCCGTGTGAAAAAACAGCCACGGATGGTCATGCTGGTGCCAGACACCATGTGGTCCTGAATCAGGCCAGCCAATGGCTTCCCGTCCTACAGAAGGTGCAGAAACCAGTGAAGAGTTTTCCAAACAATTAATTTACAAGCGGTTTAATTTTTTTTTAAGATGAAGACTCACTTTAGGCACCAAGTACTGCTGGTCTGTGCTCACTAGCGTGTAGGCCTCAGCTCTGGCCAGCTCACTCTGAGGGAAGTGAGCATTCATCTCGTCACCATCAAAGTCAGCGTTGTAGGCCTTACAGTTGGCGTAATGTAATCTGAGCACTTTCTCTCCAGGCAGGATCCGAGCACAGTGGGCCTGCATTGATGGTCTATGGAGAGTGGGCTGACGGTTTAACAGCAGCACATCCCCATTCTTAATGTGCCGATTTACCTACAAAAGAGAAACATTTGTCAATGGAGTGGATTAACGAATTATACAACATGGTAATGTTGACTTTGCATCAGTGGCGTAGCAAGTCAGCCCCGGGCTCATATGCAAAAAATTTGTACAGGCCCCCAATCATTATGGGCTCCAACTCGGTTAACTTTTTCAAATTTACATACGTAACGTTACGTGAGTATTCACAAGCTGTTTTATTTACGTTACAAATGCTTGGAAGTAATATTTAATGTTTTCAAGTGCATTCATTATTTGTAGTCTCAGTCTATACATAGTCAAATTTATGATAAAATACAAACAATAAATGTGTTTTTACGCTCCTTAATTTGTAGTGAGAACTATATTCGCCTCAGATCAAGCGGCATATGAATCATGATCTTTTCCTTTTTAGTATTTGCAGCACAAAATAAACATGAAAAAAAAAACTTACAAACACGATGTCTCAAGAAACCGATTAGAGTAAAAAAATTTTAAAAAGTCAATAAAACATCTCATGAATAAGTCATAATAATAGTAACATAACATTTAGCCTACCTCAGAAAAGACAACAACAACAACTATAACTTTGCCAACATTGTTTTATTTTTCTCATAAATCAGCCAGTTAACTGAGTTTATTATTGCTGTTTTTCATGTTAAATGTGAAGATAGGTTTGACGCCACAGATTTTTTTTTTTTGGTGGGGGGGCGAGTAGGCGGAATTTTCACATTAACTTTATGCAATATAACATGATTTTATTACATGAATTCTTTAGTTTTAAAGTAGTAATTTAAAGTAGGGATGCACGATATTTATCGGACAGATAAATTATCGACCGATATGGGTAAAAATGACGTAATTTTTATTGCTCCGATAAATAAATGAAACCCGATCCGATAAAGTACTCTTGCTGGTAAATCAATCAATCAGTCTGGTTTATCTGAGAGTCATCTGCTTTCCGAGTGCAAGTGACTGCAGCTGTAAACTGCAGTGATTCTCAGCCTTTGTCGCGTTTAATACGTCATCATCTGTGTCGTCATCATCGCCTTCGCAGGTCTGGAAGTTTTTCACGGTGACAGAGGAGGACAATGCTACTGCTGTTTGCAACACGTTTAGCAAGGATTCCGAGAGGAGTAAAAAGACGTTAAGTTTTAACAATCTTATATCTCACTTCAGAGGTCATCATCGCAGTGAATCTGTTTTAGGGGCCGTTCACCGTGGAAAACGCTGAAGCGCCGCCTTCTCTTTCTTTCCAAACCCAAAGTCTTTGCCAAACCGCTCTGTAGTTTGAGCTCCAGTGGTGTCTGCCATTGCTAAGCAGCCATGACATGCGCTCTCCATAAAGACGCGGTAGTTTCAGCAAAGAATAAATAGATTTTCAGCATTAAAATCGCTTGCAGTAGCTCTGTTATCAAATTTATTTAAAAATGTTTATTCCTGTACAGCTTTGATAAGCTGTTTCTCCACCTTGCCAGTGCTTTCAGTGTTATTAAGGGAAAGGATGAAGCTGATTGTTTGGTTCATGTCACATGACCTGCGTTGCGCTTGCAGAATTCTGAAGAGTTGAGATGTTTTTATCTCGATTCTGATGTTTTATTCCCCGCCTTGTACGATTTGGCTGCTGCACACATTCATAATATGATCAATAAGAATGGACTACATGTAAGCTTTACCACAGACATTTGGACATCTGACTTTACTCCATGATGCACTTTTCATTTTTTCCAGGTTGACAAAATGTCAAAGCATTTTATTTTATTTAGAATTGTGGTGCCTTACACAAAAAAAAAAAAAAAAAAAAAACATTTTTGAAGAGTCAGGACTGTTTGCTATGATTGTTAGACCCAGATATATAATATACATTTCATTAGTTTATCTTAGATTTTGTATTCTCCTGTGTGCACAAAATTATCATATAAAAATATGAATGTATTGGTTATCGGTATCGGTACCGGCATCGGCCAAAAGAAGGACTTAATTATCGGCTATCGGTTAGAATTTTTCATATCGTGCATCCCTAATTTAAAGCATTCTATAGATATATTTATCATGTCTGTGAGGCAAATATTCGCTGAGTTTCGGATCATTTTTGTGAAGCGCCCTTCCTCAAGACAGAGCAAGACTGTCAAGAGACAGCAGAAAGCGCATGTTTGTTTTCTTTAGCTTTTACGAAAGCATAATGTTTGGTTGATATTGTGAGTGCACACAAATAAAAGTAGACCTTTTGCAGTTCCGAATGATGTATTACTCTTACCTTTATGAGCAAAAATGACGTTTACACGTTTAAGAATAATTAACTTTTTTTTTTTTTAATCGCAGCTTTGGACGATTACATAATTGTGGCATTCCTAATCGTGATCGTGATTAGAAATTCGATTAATTGTGCAGTCTTAACTATCATCAACAACAACAAAAAAAAGCCCCATAAAACATTAAGATATCATTTGTCTCAAGCATTATTATAGGATAAAACTGATTTCATAGTGTGCGTAGACCAGCTATTTTAAAAATATGGCTCATAAAACTAGATGTATCCAGATAGCGTCTTTGTCAAGAAAATTGACTCACAATCTTCATGGGTATCCTGTGCTGGCCGGTGCTGGGGGTCAGAAGCTGTTTGGCCACGGCTTCTCTCTGGGTCAGGTTGCTGCTGCTAAGGATAGTTCGGGACCCATCTTCATTAATGACCATGGAGGCTCCAGGGTGGACGTTGGGTCCATTCAGCACTGCCTGCCTGAGTTCCTTCACATTCCAAGGTGTCACCGGCTGTGGGTACGTCAACTTGGTAGCAAAAACCTAGAGGAACCACATTAGAATGACGTTCAAAAACCCCAAATGACTATTAAAAGCACTTTTGTACCATGGCTGCTAAACTTGATATTTTACGGCTAACACTGGCAGCATACAAGCGCTACTTTCACACCTCTAGTGCAAGTACAGAGAATTGACCATATGCACGGATTACTTCCCAGTTTTAGACAAGCCAGCCCATTTCTGGTCAACTGTACTGTGCCGTAATAGGAGTGTACTTTGCTCATTTTCTCTACATAATCCATTCACAATCCAAGAAAAGTTTTGTTTGTCTAAGAGGACCAAACATCCATGTATATCGTTTCAAGAATGACAAACGTGAGTAAGTCGGCTAAATATGCGCGAGTCATTGCTATGATTGACAGTAATAACCGGACAAAACATCTGACAAGCTGATGTAAAAAAAAAAAAAAAAAAAACAGCTGTGCATTAAATGATTCAGACTAAATTCAGAGTAACAAAACAGCAGTAACAAGTTTGTGTTGGTTAAATATAGGCCATTTAATAGCTTTTACAATTCAAGATAAAGCTTAAAAGATGTAGTTATTAAATTATTCAGTGAGGTAAAAGTACTACAATTTATTATACTAGTAATTTTATAATAAATCGAAAAACAAGACGTCTTGCAAAAACTAGTGAGTTGAAATGACAGACAATGATTGATCCTCTGCTGCCATCTTTTGGTTATATGTGTAATTTCATGTCATTTTCATCTTAAAAAGACGTATCAAGACATTTTTTCCATGTCGTCTTTATGAATAAAAAGTGAATCTTTGAAGTGAGTTTTATTGCACAGCTGTAGAGTTGAAAAATAATGAAGGCTTTAAAATATTACAAGATTTTAAAAATGTGTTCATGACTGTGAAGGCAAGTTACTGATTATCAAGAATACGATTAACAAGTTTTTGAAGAGAAGTATCGCTAACTAGCTAACATTAGCCTAAACACGTTATGATGGTGTTTATCTGTCAGCATTTAAATGTACACCTATGCAGGTACTCTCCTGGAATTACCAGGCTCAGCATTTCAATTATATGTGGTTAAATAATATGAAACTCAATGTTCATGCCGCTATCATCATTTACACTGTTGCAAATATTATTTTTCTCAGTTTCTGATAAGAACAAGGCAGTAGAGGAGTGTCAAGAGTGTCCACCTATATATAGCACATATAAAATGATCTTACGAGCTGGATTATCATTATGCAGAATATAAAGAACACTCCATGCATTTGGTCAATTACTACAGCAGCTGGACTTTAATATGTATTGCATGGTGAATATGTCATGCCCATGTATTTCTTTATTTTTTAAAAGTAGCTGTTCAGTCAGCAGAATAATAAATACCCTGTGGGTATATTTGTTTTTTTTTTGGCCACACGTTCTGTCTTTTATGTGACAATGAAAAGCATTATCCCATACATCTCACACAAAAACACTATCGAAAGGTAAAATCTACAGTCTCACCATTGGTATTCCAATCTCATTGGTTCCGATGTACATGTCAGGACAGATGACAGAGCGTGCAGCGTAATCCACACGCTTACCCATCATGTGTTTCCTGAACAAACCCTCTTTCTTCTCCAGCAGCTGAGAGACATTCGAAAGAGACAAACACTTCAAAACATTATTTCCCGACTATTTTAACTGATGAAGGACTCTGATTTTGAGATGTGTCACACACTGACCTGACGGACACCTGGGCACTTCTCAGTCGTGACTTTTTCCATGTCGCTGTCAAACACGATGTTGGTATGAATCTGCAGGAGGATCCACATGTTATAGAGCTTGTCCGTATAAGTCAGTCCTTGGATTTGCGAGAAGGAGGTCTGATCAATCTGACTGACGTCTGGGGATTCACTGGACTGAAGAAATGACAGATCATTAATACGCACAGCATTTCTCATAAATGGGGTGCAAACTGATGGATTGTTTTCCATTATGCGATTTTCAACGGCCAATACTGATTTACTAAAATTAAATGATATGCACATACAACTGCTGAATTTAAATCAAGCAAACCCAATATTTTCACAAAATTGACTGAAAGTGATTTATAATTTTAAATGATTTACAATGCACTACCTTAAAATTCACATGATTTTCCCTGTTGAACAAAGAAATGTTCGATAAGATTAATGTATTAGAGCAGCGTCTCACAACTCCAGGCGATTTTCACTTCGCAGTTGGGGTGCTCCGATTGATCGGCTACCGATCACTATCAGCCGATATTCGCTTTGGGATGTTTGATCGGCGGTCTCTAAAAAGGCCAATCTCATAAACCGATCCAAAGCGGATGACGCGCCTGTCGTGATTGACACTCAGTCTCTGTCCAGCACAGGCAAAACAATTATAATGCTTATCCACATTCTTCAAAATGTATTCTTTTGTGTTTAGCACAAGTAAAAAAAAAATAACAGAGGTTTGGGACAACATGTGAGTAATTTGTTTGGTGAACTGTCCCTTTAATGACAAACGGCATCATGTTATGTTCTGTCGCTTTAAGAGCTGCACACATCTAATATCTACAGGCGAACATCAGTTTTTCTCTCAATTGTATACTTTCACTTTAGACATAACCAACTGTTTATGTGTTTATATGTAATCCTTGTGTGTTTTTGACAGTATTAGCAAATCAGACGCGAAAGACATCGCACACTCATAGTTGAAATAAGTTTCAAGCCTTATATGCTTCCTGGAAACTACCACACACACACACACACACACACACACACAAAGAAATACACTAAATCACTCGGATTTAATAAAATTAGTGTATTAAGTTTATTTTAACATAAATTCTTCCCACCTGCTCCATCTCTGTCTGTGTGCCTTCAATATCGTTGGTCTTCTCAGTAGCGATCAGTGCGAGCAGTTTCTGAATTGTGAAATTATCCTTCAACACGTTCTGGAGGTTCACAGTCTGTCCGTTGGTGAACATACGGTCTCCCAAACGATTAATAGGCCTGAACCTATAAAACACCACACACACAAACAAATCATTCAGGCAAAAATCTTATTGTAAAAACAAGAAACACTGTACATACAGTGATAAACTTGCCTGCATGGAGGAACCACAATCAACTCCAGAAAGAAAACTTCAGGACTGAAGCCTTTCTCTGAGTTGTTCATGTCAAACCCTGAGAACAGATGCTTCAGGAAGAAACCTAGGGAAGTCAAAATTAAACATTCAAAAAACCTTTTTGTATTATCAAACCTAGAATAGAAAATGTGAATTAAACTCAACCAGCCTTACCTTCTTTCTCCCAGAGTTTGATGATGTGCTCTCGCACCGAACTTGGAGTCAAGAATCCCCGTTTGGTAATCATCGCATCTGGAAGCAAAGAAAAACTTAGCTTGCAGATACTAACAAACCATATACCCACAGCAGATTTGCATTTAAACTGCTAAAATACAGAATTACATTTAATATAGTTTCTTACTTTCACTGACTGCATACAGGTGCATCTCAATAAATTAGAATGTCGTGGAGAAGTTCATTTATTTCAGTAATTCAACTCAAATTGTGAAACTTGTGTATTAAATAAATTCAATGCACACAGATTGAAGTAGTTTAAGTCTTTGGTTCTTTTAATTGTGATGATTTGGCTCACATTTAACAAAAACCCACCAATTCACTATCTCAACAAATTAGAATACTTCATAAGACCAATAAAAAAAAAACATTTTCAGTGAATTGTTGGCCTTCTAGAAAGTATGTTTATTTACTGTATAGGTACTCAATACTTGGTAGGAGCTCCTTTTCCTTAAATTATTGCCTCAATTCCGTGTTGCATGGAGGTGATCAGTCTGTGGCACTGCTGAGGTGGTATGGAAGCCCAGGTTTCTTTGACAGTGGCCTTCAGCTCACCTGCATTTTTTGGTCCCTTGTTTCTCATTTTCCTCTTGACAATACCCCAATCTATGGGGTTCAGATATGGTGAGTTTGCTGGCCAGTCAAGCACTCCAACACCATGGTCATTTAACCAACTTTTGGTGCTTTTGGCAGTGTGGGCAGGTGCCAAATCCTGCTGGAAAATGAAATCAGCATCTTTAAAAAGCTGGTCAGCAGAAGGAAGCATGAAGTGCTCTAAAATGTCTTGGTAAACAGGTACAGTGACTTTAGTTTTCAAAAAACACAGTGGACCAACACCGGCAGATGACATTGCACCCCAAATCATCACAGACTGTGGAAACTTAACACTGAACTTCAAGCAACTTGGGCTATGAGCTTCTCCACCCTTCCTCCAGACTCTAGGACCTTGGTTTCCAAATGAAATACAAAACTTGCTCTCATCTGAAAAGAGGATTTTGGACCACTGGGCAACAGTTCATTTCTTCTTCTCCTAAGCCCAGGTAAGACGCCTCTGACTTTATCTGTGGTTCAGGAGTGGCTTAACAAGAGGAATACGACAACTGTAGCCAAATTCCTGACACGTCTGTGTGTGGTGGCCCTTGATGTCTTGACCCCAGCCCCAGTCCATTCCTTGTGAAGTTCACCCAAATTCTTGAATCGATTTTGCTTGACAAGCCTCTCAAGGCTGCGGTTCTCTCAGTTGGTTGTGCATCTTTTTCTTCCACGCTTTTTCCTTCCACTCAACATTCTGTTAACATGCTTGGATACAGCACTCTGTGAACAGTTAGCTTCTTTGGCAGTGAATGTTTGTGGCTTACCCTCCTTGTGAAGGGTGTCAATGATTGTCTTCTGGACAACTGTCAGATTAGCAGTCTTCCCCATGATTGTGTAGCCTAGTGAACCAAACTGAGAGACCATTTTGAAGGCTCAGGAAACTTTTGCAGGTGTTTTGAGTTGATTAGCTGATTGGCATCCATATTCTAATTTGTTGAGAGTGAATTGATGGGCTTTTGTTAAAAGTAAGCCAAATCATCACAATTAAAAGAACCAAAGACTTAAACTACTTCAGTCTGTGTGCACTGAATTTAATACACAAGTTTCACAATTTGAGTTGAATTACTGAAATAAATGAACTTTTTCATGACATTCTAATTCATTGAGATGCACCTGTACATTTTAAATATTTCAAAAACGTTTAGAAGTTATTTGACACTGATTGCATTTATTTTAAAAAATGTTATTTTTAAAAATAATGGCAAAATATGATATCCAGTATAACAGAGTTTGCTCTACTATAAAATTACTGATTTATTATGCGGCATTATTACTCTGTTCAAGTCCTCGACCATACATAATTCAACAATATAGCATTTTTTTTATATTATTTTCTGCATTTCATTCAGTTTATCCATACACTGATGTTTCTGAAGTGATAACAAGCCTTTACTTTAAGAGAAGACACCAAAAAGACTTTGTAACCCGCATCTATACACCTCCGACACACTGATACAGCAATGGTGGTGAATGCAATCTAATGGAATGCAATCTAAACTCACCATCCTGTTCTGTGTTTGCTGTGGATGATCCCTGTGTGACGATGAGTTTGCTGTTGAACTCTTTCCGCACAGACACTCTACCCGCTCTGAAATACACACATACATTTTCTCATGGCAGAACATATGAATAATTCACTCAACAATAAAGGGTTGTAAGGATATGCACGATTATCATACTGTAAACATTTGCACATCTACGGTTTAAAAAAAAATCTTTCTGAAATCTGAATTTTGTTTTGTGAGGAGAACTGTTGAGGAAAAATAATAGAGCACAATTTAATTCTAAGTTGATTATATTAATTGTAGCGTTGTTTTTTTAAACTTGTAGTCAAGCTATAATGCATTTGATATGTATCATGATTAACTAAAGTCAGGTTAAGCAGTTCTGAGCAAAAACGGCAACATATTTTTTTTTTCTGGTAGCCTAGCTCGGAGGTCTCTTTAAGCCCATTTATAACGAAATAAAAATAACTGCTTTATTTATTAAATTTCTTTTTTGTATTTCAATTTTAAGAATTTTTATTTTATTAATCAAAATACAACTCCCACAATAATGGGGCTGCCAACACTGAAACTCCGAATACACTATATTATTTGTCTTCATCCATTTGGAAGACAACCTTTATAGTTACTAAAATAACTTGTTCTTATTCTTTTAGGAGTCAGCAGCTGCATTTCCATTACCCTTTAAATTGCACAAATTAAAATTGCGAATTGAAATTACGCCTAATTGCGCAAAAACTCCGATATATCGCAAAAAAGGTTTTACATTCACATGAGGTGGTTTTTCAGGCAATTCGAAAAGGGAATATTTAGCAAAACAGCAATAGAATTGTTTTGTCACATTTACAGGTCACATTCAATTAAATATAGCCAAAATCCCACAAAAATCCGTTGCCATGACTTATTGCGAGAGGGAAAAAAAATCAGTTTCAGTCGCATAACATCAGTTAATGGAAACGCAGTCATTTCACAATACTTTTTAATCGACATTTATAAAATAGCGCCAACGTTTTACTTTTACTGCTAAGGACTATTGTTCAATACCGTGAAACCGTGATATTTTCTGAGACGATTATTATACAGTGAAAATCTCATACCGTTACAACCCTACACTGCAAAAAATTAGGGATGCACCGAATATTCGGCCACCGAAAATTTTCAGCCGAAAATGGCCCAAAAGTGCATTTTCGGTTTTCGGCCAAAAGACTTTTATCACCGAAACAACTCGGCCGAAACAGTGTTGACGCAAACAGAAACCACGGGCTGCAAGTGCTTGTCTGAAGCAACGTCTGCGGTGTGGACTTATTTCAGTATATCTGAGAAAGACCCACGGATAGCGATTTGCAAAACTTGTAATGCCGAAATTTCAAGAGGGGGTGTGTCTGCAGTCGTGTGTGCAATGATGAGAACAGAGAAGGGCGAATTGCACAGACATATGTAGCTTTCAGTGAGTGAAAAACATTGGCTTTACGTTGGTGTTACGTCACAATATTTTAGAGATATGTCTTTTCTATATACTGTATTTTTATAAATATTTATGTTTTAAACCGTGGAGGTGAGCCAATGGATATCACACAAACAACGTGAAAACTGCGCAATATGTTAAAGTGAAAGTAAAAACTGACAGTGCTTTCAGCATCTGAGGGGCATTCTCTCAGAGACAATGAGAGACGATTATACTTCATATGCTGATATTAATTTAGTCCCCTACTAGTGTAAGGGTTGTTTTTTGAAAGACTTAAATAAAGCTTTTATTTGATGAAACTTCAAAAGGCTATCCACAGAATGAATATGAGCGCTGCATGTTTCAAAGTCATTTGCTGCGCTGCTTTGTGTACCATTCTGATAGCGCCTCCTGCTGGAAGAGAAAGACGTAGAGTTGTAAATGTGAACTGATGGATCCACAAGATCATGTGTTATAAAAATGTAAACAATTTAAACAAAGGCAGTAAAATATATGTATATGTTATTTTAGTAGTATAATACTTGATTGATAATTGTTTAAATTAATAAAACTGATTTATTCTTTGAAACTTTAATATTAATTTATGCAATTGCAATGCCTTGATTTTAGTAAAATTAATACACAGTCATAGCCATAAATGCAAGGGTACTAATAATTGGCATAATTGTTTCGGTTTCCTCTTTTTCGGTTTTCGGTTTCGGCCAAGAATTTTCATTTCGGTGCATCCCTACAAAAAATGCTTTTCTTACTTAGATTTTTTTGTCTTGTTTTCAGCCAAAAATATCTAAAAATTCTTAAATCAAGAAAGATTTTCTAGACGAGTAAAAATTATTGTCTTGTTTTTAGGAAAAACAAGTCAAAATTAAGTGCATTTTTGCTTGAAACAAGAAAAATAATCTGCCAATGGGGTAAGAAAAATAATCTTGTTTTCTGTTTGCAATAAGTTTTTTTTTTCTTACCCCATTGGCAGATTATTTTGCTTGTTTTAAGCAAAAACTCACTTAATTTTGACTTGTCTTTTTCTGGAAACAAGAAAATTATTTTTACTTGTCTAGACAATCTTTCTTGATTTAAGAATTTTTAGATTTTTTTGTCTTGTTTCCAGCCAAAATACCCAAGTAAGAAAAGCTTTTTTGCAGTGTACTCAACATAAAGGAAGGTGGAAAAAGCTCACCGGCAATTCGGACATTTCTTTGCGCCCATGTGTATTCTCCAGAAACTGTTAATGAGACTGAACTTTTTCTCACAGATGTGTTTAATCTGAAATCAAAACACATGTATAAAATACAACTAGAAAGTCCACAGAGAAAATAATATAACTAAAGTAAAAGATAAAAAAAACAGATGAGAAGTTTTAGACCCACAGGGGCAGCGTGCTGCTCGTCTTCATTGGCTTTTAGGACGGGTGTAATGAACGCCTCCACTGCTTCTTGGATTTCTAGTCCAGACGGCTGAGCATTGACCTCCAGCAACTTGGAGAGGATGACAAAAACACTTCAGCTCAGTGAATGTTGCTTCTCTCTACTCTTGCTTTGACCTCAATGACAACTCTTTCTCCAATAATTTCTGACCTGATTGAGGACGTTCTCAAGCTCATACACCTCCTTCATCGCACTCACGTCCAGGAGCTTCAGCTGGCCCAACAGTAAATGAACAGCCGCTCTCGGACACTTCAACATATGGCATGACAGGCACGAACCCCGGATGAGCAAATATAATTTCTGTAAGCACAATGATGTTAGGTGAAATAGCTTTTCTTTTATAAAAAAAAATATATATGTAATAGAATGACAGACCATAGGCCGAAGCAGCTTTTGACATGTTTAACCCCAGATGAACACAAAGCAACTGCATTAAAGGTGGACACGCAAAGGTGCAATGACACTTACATCGAAAAACATAGGGTTGTAGGCAGGAAGGGGCAGCTCTATGTGGCCAAAGTGGCCAGGACAGCTGCTGTAGTCTTGCATGCAGGTGGAGCAGATCTCCTTGTTATCTGCTGGACCCAGCGCCAAGTCATACAGGCCGTTTGGAGCGGCATTGCCCACATTATCAAACAGCTGGGAATTAGTGATACTTTTCACACTCAGTTTCCTGTGACACAGATAACACAGGGAAGTTGTCAGAATGTCTGTAAATAAACAATCATTTTACTGCCAGAGTTGGGTAGATTACTTACAAATTCTAAGTTTCTAATTCTATCACACATTTTAGGTAATATAATCAGATTTCTTTTGCATTTCTTTTGACCTAACCCATTTATCACATTGATTTAAATAAGATAATCTTGTACCATATTGACATATAAAAATACTAGGGCCTGGTTTCACAGACAGGGCTTAGACTAAACCAGGATTAGGCCATAGTTCAATTAGGCCATTTAAGTAATTTTTATAAACGTGCCTTAGAAAAAAACATGATGGTGTGCATCTTCAAACAAAACAAAGGCACTGATATACATTTAGATTATCATATAATTATATTATATTATGTCAAGATTTGCCAAACTGGAACTGCAAGGAATTTATAAGTTTAATAAAAAGCTAGTAATTAATTAAATCATAATTTTTTTTTAAATTAAAATAAATCATTTCAAAATCAACCAAAAAATTTTTTATTTAAAATTTAATATTTTATTTGTTTACCTGCAAGTCACGTGACCATAACCAAGAAACAAAGAACCATTGAACATGCAAAAGTGATACTTAATTATTAAAATATTTATTTTAAAATTTCAGACATACTTCAGGTCAATTAAGTAAATAAAACAAAGTTTGTGAATATGTGTATTTTGACGTGTTTAAAAGACAAAAGCCTCCCAAAGACATAGAAGTACACGGTTACATAACCTAGTGATAATTCAAATACAAATCAATGTGTTTATCAGTGGTTGATGCAATGTTATAACACTTCTTAAACCTGAAATGATTTTTGTAAATACAATGGTCAAATGCCATCTGACTAATGACTGGTCTTTGTGTGAATGTCCGAAAAAACTGGAAGACTTTCCGAATGTATATAAGCAGTAGACTATTTTAGAAAGGAACATTTAAAAAGATTAAAAAATAGGAATTAGGAAGAAACGATAAATTACGAATAACTGATTGCTCCTGTATAAATATGTAATCACGCAACCCATAAAAAAGTAACTGTAGTCCGATTACGGGTATTTTTAAAATGTAATTTAATCTAATTACAAATTCTTAATCTTGGAATCTGATTATGTAATCCAGATTACATGTAATCAGTTTCTACCCAGGGGTGCATTTCTTTTTGCGTTTTTTTTTTTTTAATGCTTGAACAGACAGTACAAAAAGAACATAGCCAAGGGATCACATACAAATCCATTAAATAATGACCAATAATTATAAATCAAACATTAATGACAAACATAAACGTGTACACATTAATAATAAATTAAACATTGTTTAAAAAAACACCAGAATATGAATGACATTACAATGGTATTACAAAGATATTCCAACAGACGCATATAAGGAAAGCATCTAAATACATTTTCTTTAAATACCTCTGTATAATATTTCAAGAATTAGTTTTTTTTTTTTTTTATTCTTTATAAAATGAAAAGATTTTAGAAGCGATTTTAGTTCAGTTTTAAAAAGGGGATAAGATGGAGAACTATTTGCAAATTTTTGTTTGTAAATGAAAAATTTACCCTATAAGATAAAAAAAAAATGTATAGCATGTTCCAGGGGTTTATTTTTAGAATTATTATAATAAAAAATAACGTCTTTTAAACTAAAGGAGTGTACAACATTGGCAGAATCAAATACAGGTATGTGCCAAAAAATTATAATATCGAGGGAAAGTCCATTTATTTCAATAATTTGTTTCAAAATGTGAAACTTGTATGTTATATTAGTTCACTACACACAAAGTGAAATATTTCAAGCCTTTATTTGTTTCAATTTTGATGATTATGGATTAAAGACAAAAAAAAACAAATCCAGTATTTCACAAAATTAGAATATTTCATGTGACCAATAAAAAAAAGGACCTTAAACACATGTTGGCCTTCTGAAAAGTGTGTTAATGTACTGTATTATGTCCTCAGTACTTTGTTGGGCCTCCTTTTGCAATAATTACAGCACCAAGGCGGCGTGGCATGGAGGCGATCAGCCTTTGACACAGTTGAGGTGTTATGGTAGCCAAAGTTGCTTTGATATTGACCTGATATTGGTCTGTATTTCGGGGTCTCTGTTCCCTCATCTTCCTTTTGACAATACCCCATAGATTTTCAATGGGGTTTAAGTCAGGCGAGTTTGCCGGCCAATCAAGGACAGTTATTCCATGGCTATTAAACCAGGTACTGGTAGTTTTGGCTTTGTGGGCAGGTGCCAAATCCTGCTGGAAAATAAAATCATCATCTCCAAAAAGCTTGTCGGCAGCAGGAAGCATGAAGTGCTCTAAAATTTCCTGGTAGACAGCTGCGTTGACTGTGGACTTGATAAAAGACAATGGACCCACACCAGCAAGGCAAGGCAAGGCAAGGCAAGTTTATTTATATAGCACATTTCATACACAGTGGTAATTCAAAGTGCTGTACATAAGAAGAATTAAAATCATAATATAAAAATCATCATAATAAATCACAACAATAAAAACAGAGGATTTAAGAACATTTTAAATGATTTAAAAATTGATTTAAAAATTAATTAAAACAGTAGAAATGATTATACATAAAATAATGCAATCTGTTCGGACGTAGCACAGTGCTCATTCAATGAATGCACAACTAAACAGATGAGTTTTGAGTCTGCATTTAAATGTGGCTAATGTATTAGCACATCTGATCTCTTCTGGAAGCTGATTCCAACTGCGGGCGCCATAATAGCTAAAAGCGGATTCACCTTGTTTTGTGTGAACCCTTGATATTACTAACTGACTCGATCCTAGTGATCGGAGTTGTCTGTTGGGTTTGTATTCAGTGAGCATGTCTGCAATGTATTTAGGTCCTAGGCCATTGAGTGCTTTATAAACGAGTAGAAGTACTTTAAAATCGATCCTAAACATAACTGGAAGCCAGTGTAAGGACCTGAGGACTGGTGTAATATGCTCTGATTTTTTGGTTCTAGTCAGAATCCTGGCAGCAGCGTTCTGTATGAGCTGCAGCTGTCTAATGGTCTTCTTGGGAAGGCCGGTGAGGAGACCATTACAATAGTCCACCCTGCTGGTGATAAAGGCATGAACAAGTTTCTCCAAGTCTTGACGGGAAACAAAACATCTAATTCTTGCAATGTTTTTGAGATGATAGTATGCTGATTTAGTTACTGCTTTGACATGGCTACTGAAACTGAGGTCTGACTCCAGAATCACACCCAGATTCTTGACTTGATTTTTTGTTTTTTGACCCCTAGTGTCAAGGTACGCATTTACCTTATGAACTTCATCTTTGTTTCCAAATGTAATGACTTCCGTTTTCTCCTTGTTTAACTGAAGAAAGTTTTGGCACATCCAACTGTTAATTTCATCAATGCATTGGCAGAGAGAGTCAATGGGGCTGTAGTCATTTGGCGATAAGGCTAGGTAAATCTGGGTATCATCTGCATAGCTGTGATATGCAATTTGGTTCTTTCTCATTATTTGACTTAGTGGGAGCATATACAGGCTGAACAACAGCGGCGCTAGAATTGAGCCTTGTGGGACTCCGCATGTCATGGACGTCCACTTTGACTTATGTTCTCCTATACTCACATAATAGCCTCTCCCTTCTAAGTATGACCTGAACCAATTTAGAACTATCCCAGAAAGCCCGACCCAGTTTTCCAATCTATCTAAAAGAATGTTATGATCGACAGTGTCGAACGCAGCACTGAGATCTAGTAGTACCAGCACTGATATTTTGCCAGAATCTGAATTTAGGCGAATATCATTTATTATCTTTATGAGCGCTGTCTCTGTGCTATGATGTGGTCTGAAACCAGATTGGAAATGGTCCAGGTATCCATTTGAGTTTATGTAGTGGTTCAGCTGATTAAAAACAACCTTTTCAATAATCTTGCCTATAAAAGGAAGATTTGATATTGGTCTATAGTTGCTCAGTATGGTGTTATCAAGATTGCTCTTTCTGCATTGTCTTTTCATACTCTGTACAGCTGTTGATTTTCTCCACGTTGATTTCTGTCTGCCAATCATATTTTTGCTTTTTACAGGCGCAATGTCATCAATGAAATTCTTAACTTTTGAGTTAAAGGACTCCAGGAGAAGATCAACAGAGTCTGCAGAAATGCTTGGCATTGAAGATATAGCCTTCATAAATAGCACACTAGTGTTATCGTTAATGCATCTCTTTTTGACAGAGACAGATCTAGAGTCAGTGGTAGCAGAGATCAATATATCAAAGAAAATACAGAAGTGATCAGATAGTGCTACATCCTTGATAACAGTGGATGAAATCTTTAGACCCTTACTGATGAGTAAATCAAGAGTGTGTCCACGATTGTGTGTAGGCCCATGCACATGCTGAATCAGGTCAAACGTGTTCAAAACCGTTATAATTTCTTTTGTAGTTTTGCTTTCTGCATTTTCTATGTGAACATTAAAATCCCCTGCAATAGCAAAACAGTCAAACTCTGAACAAATCATTGATAGCAGTTCTGTGAACTCTTCAACAAAGGCTGGACAGTATTTTGGGGGCCTATAAATAATGATAAATAAAATGCGTGGAGCACCTTTCAGCACAATCCAGATATTCAAAAGACATGTACTGGCCAAATGACACTTGCTTGCATTGATAGACATCTTTAAATAGGGCAGCTACACCTCCACCTCTCCTAACAGCTCTGCAGACACTCATGAAAGTAAAGTTAGGAGGGGCTGTTTCATTGAGGACTGTTGCACTGCAGCTGTCTTCTAGCCATGTTTCATTTAGAAACATAAAATCCAGGTTGTTTGTGGTTATAAAGTCATTGATCAGAAGTGATTTATTTTTTAGTGAGCGAACGTTTAAAAATGCTAGCTTGATGGCATTACTTTTTGTCTCTAGAGCAATCTTAGTTTGATGCCTAATAAGCCTCAGATTAGATGTGTGAACCGTACGATTTGAGAGGGCCTTAGACTTTCTATCACATATTAAAACAGAAATAGGGAAAGCTACAGGCACACTGGGTTCCCGCTTGTTCTGTAAACATTGCTGAGTGTTGCTGCTATCGTAGCGGGCACCCGACACATATCACTGAGAGCTGTTATCAGTTGTTTTTGTTTCACTCACAGCAGACGCAGGAGGGTTTGAGCCCTGGCATTGTGGCAGCGGCCGGAGAGCTCTCACAGGTGGAGGGGGGTGAGCTGGGCCCGCAGGCTTTGGTGGTTGTGGCGCCTGCCGTTTTTTAGTTGATAACTGGGGGCTTGCAGCAAAAGAGTGGGAGAGTCTGGTTCCAGCATATACCAGTTCCTCCATTTTCTGTGAGAAGCTTAGAAGTGGAGATGCTGGAGAGAGGGATAATGTGTCTGGTGAATGGAGCTCTGGCTCTGGTGCAGATGACATGGCTCCCCGAACCATCACTGACTGTGGGAACTTCAATCTGTACTTTAAGCAGCTTGACTTTTGTGCCTCTCCGGTCTTCCTCCAGACTCTGGGACCTTGATTTCAAAATGAAATGCAAAATTTGTTTTCATCTGAAAACAGGACTTGGGACCACTGGGCAACAGACCAGTACTTTTTCTCCTTAGTCCAGCACAGACGCTTCTGACGTTGTTTTTGTTCAGGAGTGGCTTGACGCATAATCAAACTTTTTGGAGATGATGATTTTATTTTCCAGCAGGATTTGGCACCTGCCCACAAAGCCAAAACGACCAGTATCTGGTTTTAATAGCCATGGAATAACTGTCCTTGATTGGCCGGCAAACTCACCTGACTTAAACCCCATTGAAAATCTATGGGGTATTATCAAAAGGAAGATGAGGGAACAGAGACCCCGAAATGCAGACGAGCTGAAGGCCAATATCAAAGCAACTTGGGCTCCATAACACCTCAACTGCAACTGTGTCAAAGGCTGATCGCCTCCATGCCACGCCGCCTTGGTGCTGTAATTAGTACAAAAGGAGGCCCAACAAAGTACTGAGGACATAATACAGTACATTAACACACTTTTCAGAAGGCCAACATGTGTTTAAGATCCTTTTTTTTATTGGTCACATGAAATATTCTAATTTTGTGAAATACTGGATTTTTTTTTTTTTGTCTTTAATCTAGGGATGCACCGATCCGACTTTTTCAGTCCCGATACCGATGCCGATGCCTGGGCTTTGTATATCTGTCGATACCCGATACCGATCCGATGCCATTGTTGAATTAATAATAAACTGCATACCTTCCACCATGTAGAAGAAACTAAAGGCACCAAACTTTCCTAACTAAACATTACTTTCCTAACTAAGACAAAACAGATGTAATGTATTGAATACTTATTTATTTAAAGAACAATTGTGCATTCAAATCGAAAACAGAATGTGATCAAACTTCTTAAAATAAATGTAAATAAATAAAATGTAGCAGTAGAAACAAAATAGTATATTGGTCACACATACAATAGTAATCAAACCTATATTTACAGTCACTGGCTGCGACGGAGGAAGAAAAAAAAAAAGAGGAAAAAAAAAATGGATCGGCCCGTGGATCTGTTAATTTTTTCCCGATCCCCGATCCAGCTATTTTTTCAATATCGGGGCCGATATCCGATCCTAATATCGGATCGGTGCACCCCTACTTTAATCCATAATCATTAAAATTGAAACAAATAAAAGCTTGGAATATTTCACTTTGTGTGTAGTGAACTAATATAACATACAAGTTTCACTTTTTGAAACAAATTATTGAAATAAATGGACTTTCCCTCGATATTATAATTTTTTGGCACATACCTGTATATGAGAACCTAGGTCAGACTAAAATTGCTTGGATGAAGGACAATCAAAAAAAAAAAAAAAAGATGTATTAAAGTCTCCTCTGCTTGTTTGCAAAAAGAACATGAGCTGTCAATGTCCAAATATTTAGAAACATTAGAATTAACAGGATATATTTTATGTAAAATTTTAAAATGTGTTTCCTTTTCCTTATTAGAAATACAGTATTTCCCAAGTGAAAGCCATGATCTTTTCCAGACTATGTCATCAACCAAGTTGCTCTTGGAGAAATTTAAGGGGTGCGTTTCCCAAAAGCAACTATGGTCTCTAGTTCCGTCATTATCAACAGAGTTCAATGGAACTAACAACGCTTTTAGGAAACGTACCCCAGCTTTGTTTACTACTTGGGTTTTACTCAGACGTAACGGGATATAACAGACGTGTTTTTCAAACACTGTGACAGCATATAGAGCATGTTGCCACAAGGCTCACTATGTGTTAAATAAACTGTTTGTTTTTAATAGGCAAGAACTATAGGTGTCTTTACAGTAACATGCAACTGAGCTGTGTTCGGTATGAGCTGTGCAAGTGCATTATTACCTTATTTCATCAGTGGTGAACAAGCCAAACGACATGCCCTCTAATTGCCTCCATGGTGTTTCTTTTGAAAACAACATTTTCCAAATAATAAATACATAAATTAGAGAAAATCTTCTGTATTCTCCATGTGCGTCATGTGAAACTTTAACACGTGGGAACTTGTACTGAGAGAGCGGACGATACCAAATTACACGCCCAGACTGGGGGGTGTACATAAGTGAGAGTAAAGAGTAGAGACTTTCGCATTAGAAACAATGAAAGATATTAATTATATGCTAGTATAATATAACACCTGAAATTTAATATTCGACGAAATCGTATTAAGAATAGTTTATTTATATCTTCTATATTGTTTGTTGAGATGGTATATCCCAACCGTAGACGCGATTTCGAAACCCAGTAAGAGTATTTGTTTTTTGTTTTTATTTGTATTCATTTTTGTGTATTTAAATTTAATAAATGATTAAACTTTATCTTTATCATTATTTAGACTGATCAATTTATCTAATAAAATGTTGTCTAGACGGCGATTTGGTCACATGACACATGTGACTTTTCTCAACGCCAGAGCCATAGAGATCTCTCTATGGCTCTGGCTCTGCTCAACGCTAAACTGGATGGACCAATCACAACTGTGGTGTTGCCGCGGCGATTTCAGCTTTCTGATCCGCCAAGCGCCCCCTGCAGGAACGTTCCTATTATTTCCTAGGAACCTTAGAGAGCGCCAGTGAAGTTCCACCGAATGATTTTTGATCACGCACATTGGTATCATGGCGTCCTCCTGTTCGCAAGCTCTTCGGCATCATGTGTGTAAGAGCAGCAGAATAGTGCGCGTTCAACTGCAGAAGTCATGGCCTAATAGGTAAGAAAAATGCAAAAGGATTAGCTAATTCGCGCTGTTTTATTATATGCCATTTTCTTTAAATTTAATGTATGTAAAGTAATGACAGGTTGTCTCTAGGTCATTTCAAGGGGCTGTGTTTCAGCTCAGGTTTTATCATTCGCATAACATAAACACGCTCATTATGTGGTTTGATTGCAGGAGTTTTGTTTTATGTTCTGCTGCAAATCAGCAACCTGCCGTTTCTTCGCCAGGTTTGACAACTCATTTCTGTTTATTTTTTTTAGAAAAAGGTTTGTGCTTTAGGAAATTAATATGTTTTCTAATCAGAAATAAATCTCATTTTTCTTCCTTTTTTCAGAAGAAATAGTCATTCCAAGGAAGAAAACATGGTATGTACTGGTTAGCCCTGAACACATGGTTTTTGTTATAACTCATTAATTCACATGATCAGTGAATTTATGTTTCTAAAGTTATGAACTTCATATTTTGTATCATTAATTCATTAACAAACTGTTATCAGGAGTAAAGAGGCTGTCTTACAGGCACTGGCATCCACTGTAAACGGGGTATGTTCATCAGACAACTCAAACATCCATGTTAAAATGTATTTTTATCTAATATATAATGTAAGTGTTACAGTGTGTTTGTGTGTTTGTTATAGGATCCTACAGCCTCAGATTACAGATTCCAGGATGATCCATACCTCACTCCAAAATCGTCATCAGAGTTTGTGAGTAGATATTAATTGAACTGACTGTCAGATCATTTCATGTTTTCAGTACAAATTTTTAGCTACGGCATTTGTTATGGTAGCTGCCATTTTTAGGACCAGTAAAGACATGCAGTTTTCTTTAAGTTTAAATACTTTCTCCATCTATACATATACCATTCATACCCTTTGAGCATCCAGATTGGCCCAACACATCAGCATTGGCTGGACTACCAGTTAAAAAATTATTATTTTTGCTATTCTATTTAATGATGATACTGTCTCAGAAAGTACACAATTTACATTAATAGAATGAATGTTTACCGATGGCAGGCATTTTTTCATTATTATTATTTTATATGTGACCCTGGACCGCAAAAACTGTCATAAATAGCACAGGTATATTTGTAGCAATAGCCAAAAATACATTGTATGGGTCAAAATTATTGTTATTTTCTTTAATGCCAAAAATCTTTAGGATATAAAGATCATGTTCCATGAAGATATTTTGTAAATTCCCTACTGTAAATATATCAAAACTTAATTTTTGATTAGTAATAAGCGTTGCTAAGAACTTCATTTGGACAACTTTGACAGCGATTTTCTCAAAATTGCAATTTTTTTTTTTTGTGCAGATTTTCAAATAGTCGTATCTCCAATTATTTTATCCTAACAAACCATACATCAATGGAAAGCTTTTTTTTATGTTGTGATTTAATGCTGCAGGGCTCGCAAAATTTCAAAATCTCTGGTAGCCTTTTTTTTTTTTTTTTTAAATATAGAAAATCAGATAGGAGTCTAAATGTCAATCAAAACTGTTTTCAATACACAAATATGAACAAATATCAAGGAAGGAATTTATTTTACTATTTGGTGTATCTTCGGAATTTTAAAATATCTATTTAAGGCAATTTATGACCCTTTTTAAGAGCTGCACAAGTAAAATTAACAGTATGAGTGGGATTTGACAATGTACAGTAGAATATTAAGCCATAAAATGGCATGATTTATAATTCAGATACAGATTCACACAAAACAAAATATCTTATGCAATGGCATTTCAGCCTTTATACCATTAAAATGGATAAATCGAGTATATCATTTATTATATATTTTTTTTAACATAAATATTACTGTCTTAATTGTTTAGATTTTTAGAAAGCACATTAACTTCTTTCACATTTTACAACTCATAAAAACATAGGTCGAAATTTGCAATCATTTGACCATAAACAGCTGAAAAAATGTGGAAATAAAAATCAATATTGTGAATTTTTTGCACCCTCAGATTCCAGATTTTCCAATTCCAATTATCCTATCTTAACAAACCATACATCAATGAAAAGCTTATTTATTCAGATTTCAGATGATGTATAAATCTCATTTAAAAAGATTGACCCTTATGACTGGTTTTGTGGTCCAGGGTCATATATTATTTTTATGTTGTGATTTAATGCTGAAAAATTAATGAATGAATGTATATATTTACTAACTGCACTAACTTCTTTTTCTCCTGCACAGAAATTAATTTCCTTGTCCCAGGAATCGGGTAAAAATGCTGCCAAATATTTCATCAATACATACCCGAAATATTTCCAGAAAGACTACGCACACCCTCATATTCCCGTGAGTGCCCAGTATTTGTGTTTAATGGATTGGTTTGCTTATGAGGGCTTGTGCTTATGAATGTGAAATACTTATTTACTTCTGTTGGAAGTGTTTGATGCCGGAAACTCTTGGGGCTCAGATAGAGGAGATGTCAGAAGCTGCTCTCATAGAGAGAATTCAGATGAGAAAAGTCAAAGCTGCTGTGGATCTCTACGACCAACTGCTGCAGGCCGGTAAGATCGAGCGTGTAGTATAATGACACATATATGTTGTGTTTAACTGTGACTGAATGACTGATCAGTGTATTCTGTACAGGTACATCAGTGTCATTGGATGTGACCAATCAGTTGTTAGATCTGATTTGTTTCTATGGAGATATTGATCCCACACAAGAGAATGTTCCAGAACAGAGGAATGAGGAGACGGTAGGGCCAGTCATGCCATAAAACAATGTTTAAAATCCTCTGATGCTTTGGTGACACATTTGTTGCACACATTGTGTATTGGAGACTGAAATAATTGTCAGATCAGTCATTGAAGATTTTTTTTAAAACATAAAATATGTTTAGATATTGCAGATAATCAGTAATAAATGTCAATATTGGACCAGTAATACTGATTCATTTAATAATATATTTTATACTTCATTTTATTTTTTGTGTATTATGTTTTTTTTTAACTCCATCTAATGCCTCACAACAACTCTTACCCATGGTAAAACCCCAGGAGGACGTCCAGGATGAACCACAGACTAAAAAGGGAAGAGGACCTAAAGCCAATGATTTACTGAAGGCCACCTGGAAGTGAGTGATTACAGAGTTTAGGAGACAAACTTTTTTTCTAGTAAAATATGTTCTACTAGTGTTGGGGGTAATGCATTACAAGTAACGCAAGTTACGTAATAATATTACTTTTTCCAAGTAACTAGTAAAGTAATGCATTACTTTTTAATTGACAAGAAAATATCTGAGTTACTTTTTCAAATAAGTAATGGCAGTTACTTTTTGCCCTCATTTATTGATTAAAAGCTCTCCTGTCCCCATGTTGAAAGAAATTGTGAGTAAGATTTTACTTTAGTTCTAGAATAAATGTGAACATGCATTAATTCATCTCACTCGCTAAAAAACAGATACAGTAATCCTCAAAATGAATAAAAACAGTGAAATTCAACTCAAACCTGCAATAATTAAATGCGTTAAATAATAGAAATATCCTTTATGTATTTCATCCCATTCTATTAACCGATGTCTTTGCTGCCGACCTTCGATGATCCAATTCATCCATACTAATAAGCAAAAATTACTCAAGATAATCAAACATTTGTTTACCTTTTTTTTAATGCTGAAGAGTTGACATCTTTTCTTCTGCGGTCTACTGTACAGACATCAATTTACTTTTCTCTAAGCCTGAGGCTTTTGGTGTGAAAAGGCTTTTACATTTGCCAAAAATAGAACTTTTTATATTAAAAACAAACAAGCAAGCCCTGCCCAGATTTAAAAAGTAAAGCAAAAGTAACATAACGCATTACTTTCCATAAAAAGTAACTTTTTAGGGAGTAACTCAATATTGTAATGCATTACCTTTAAAAGTAACTTTCCCCAACACTGCACAGAACTTTAGAATAATTAAGATTTAAAACAAATTTTTTTAAATGTTTTACTATTTTATTTTAAAATGTAATTTATTCCTGTGATCAAAGCTGAATTTTCAGCATCATTACTCCAGTCTTCAGTGCCATATGATCCTTCAGAAATCATTCTAATATGGTAATTAGGGATGCACCGAAATGAAAATTACACACCGGAGCGAAGGACACAATTATCTTTTACCATTGCATAAATTAAATAACCAATATTTGCTTTTTACAGTTTTGTCTTTTTTTGTGTTTTAAAAATCATTATAAAACAACGATTTAAATAATTAATAAACAATTTAATATTTATTCAACACTGAACATTTTTTACATTCTAGTAGACGTTATAGCCTACCAACAAAGCACAATTTAACTTCCAATGAATAAGTTAGTAAAATAATATTCTTTGGCTATTTTTAAGACCGCCTTCTTGAATCAGGCATGTGTTTTTAATGTACAAATAAATGCAGCCTTGCTGAGCAAAGGAGAATGTTATAATAAATGTATTAATAGAGCTGTTGTAATGATTGTTATCATTATTTTTGTCTTACTTTTTTATTTTATTTTACAGAACAACAGTAAAATTACAATAAACAGTCTTAAAGGGATGGTTCGGAGTAGAATTGACTTCATTGCTATGCACTCCGAAGCCCATGTAAATACCCCATCCGAAGTTTTTTTTTACCTTAGTCAAACATTTATGGAGATATTAGAGTTTTTCGAATTGCTTGTTACAGGAGTGAATGGTACATGTGATGTATCTCGTAAATTGCACCACTAAACGTGCAAGTAATCTTACCAAACTTGTACAGTAGTGTAAATAGGTTATGTACTCACAAAACGCTGCATCGGAACATTTGTAAGTCCACCATGAGTGTTTTAAAAACACGTTTTACCCGAGAACTACTAGTCTCAGAAACTACAAATGGCGACACGTCGACGTCACTTCCCTGGTTTGAAAAAAGCACGTAAAAGTCCTCCTACAAGTTGACATGCAGACAGATGTAGTAGGAGGACTTTTACGTGCTTTTTTCAAACCAGGGAAGTGACGTCGACTTGTAGTTTCTGAGACTAGTAGTTCTCGGGTAAAACGTGTTTTTAAAACACTCATGGTGGACTTACAAATGTTCCGATGCAGCGTTTTGTGAGTACATAACCTATTTACACTACTGTACAAGTTTGGTAAGATTACTTGCACGTTTAGTGGTGCAATTTACGAGATACATCACATGTACCATTCACTCCTGTAACAAGCAATTCGAAAAACTCTAATATTTCCATAAATGTTTGACTAAGGTAAAAAAAAACTTCGGATGGGGTATTTAGATGGGCTTCGGAGTGCATAGCAATGAAGTCAATTCTACTCCGAACCATCCCTTTAAATGCTTCCACACTGTTGACGTGTTTGCTGCATTAGTGCGCGCCTCTATTTGATCACGTCATGTCATTGTTCGGTATGATTTATTCAGGCTTTTTGCTTATTCGGTTTCGGTTGCTGAACATTCGGTGCATCCCTAATGGTAATATGAAATATATTTAAAAAATGATCATCTTAGATTGTGTTAATACTACATAATATATGAAATCTGTTTTACTGTATTTTTAATTAAATAAATGCAGTCTTGATGAGCATAAGAAACTTCTTTCAAACTGTAAAAAATCCTATTTATTCCAAAGGTTTGACTGATCGTGTATCTGCATAACAAAATACATCAAGAAAATACACTGTCAGAGGTCGCCTTGTCTTGTTTTTCCCTTTTAGAGAGAATAATAATGCAGAGAGGATCTTTGCGCTGCTGTCAGAGCCAAACACTCATTCATACAGTGCTCTGATAAGAGGCATGGTGAAGGTAACGTATGTAAAAAATAACGTATGCTTATAAATTGATTTTAAATTTATAAATTGATTGATTTGATAGCAGAAGATAAATGAATGTGCGCTTGATTTTACAGTATGGTGCTTATTTTAAAGCGTTCAACATCTACACTGACCTGCTGAACAACCGACTGAAAGGTGAGTGTGAGATTTACAGTTTTTAGAATCAATTCAAATGAAACGTTTCCACAGCTAAATGAACACTTCCACAGCTGAATTGCCATGTTTTGTTGTCCTCAGCTGATGTGCACACCTTCAATGCCCTGATCGCAGCCGCCCCAGGCGTAAAAGAGAAATACACTGAAAAATGGGAGCTGATAGTGGTTTGTGGATTTTGTCAGATTTTGTTGTGAAAGCCGCTGTCTTAAGTAGTTTCTGCATCAGTCTGTGTCTGTTTTGTAGGATCTGTTGAAGCAGATGGCAGAGCAGAAGGTCAAGCCAAACCTCCTGACGTTTAACGCTGTCCTGAAGGCTTTGAGACGCTGTGGCACTCTGGGCAAATCACAGGCCTTTCCTGTGATCAGTGAGATGAAGGCTCTCTCCATCGGTCCGTTGAGTGCTTTCACAGGAAATAAGTGCTGAATGATATTTTTATGCCTGTTTTAGTACCTAAAACTGATTGTTTTTCTTTAATTTCAGATCCCAGTCTGGCCTCTTACAATCACTTGCTTGGCATATTTTATAAACCAGGTCATAAAGGGTGATTTTTATATCTTAAAATGATAAGAATAAACATGTTAAATGTTCACACACACACAGAAGAAACACACAGTCATGCATTTCCCATCCTGCTTTGCTCTGCAGGTGCCCTAATGCAGAGCCAAAAAGACATTCTGCAGGAAGTGATAAATGAGGTGTCAGGCAAGAGCTTCACTCCACAGGACCCTGATGATGGTATCTGCTTATTATTACAGCGGTGTTTACTAACTAAGGTTTTGTTCAAATCACTGTGGGCCTGTCTGCCCTGTCCCAGTACCCACACTTGTGCTCTCTGCAGTCACTTAAGACACATGTTCCTTATTTGGCCTAAATGTTACAGTGGGTGTGAAGATCACTAGTGTTATAAAAACATTTGATTGGTTAATGGGACACACTGTAAAAATGCAAGCAAATCACACAGTGCAGTATTAAAGTGCAAAGTATTAAGGGAAGACACTGCAGGCAAAAACACTTTTTTTTTTTTTTTTTTTTTTTTTTTTTTCAGATTTTGGACTTTTTGGTTTGTCATAGTGTTTGTCAAGTGTTTTTTCAGACTAGTGGAAAGAAAACATCCAAAAGGCACTGTTAAGTGTTTCTTTTATAGCACTTGATCTGTTTGTCAATATATTTCAATTACAATACAGATTTTTAAAGGCCGTTTTCTCAAAATGAGTTTTTTTTTTCTCCTAGACTAAGCCATATATCTCAACTTCAGTAGCACTTACACACACCAAACTTTACATTTTGTCTATATTTTGAAGGTTTTTACAGAGGGATTTGTTCATATATAATTTGCTTAATTTTATATCTATATCTTAAATCTATCGTTTTCTGCCTGTTTTGACTATTTTCTGAATTATGGAGTAACAAAATGAGATACCAAAAATTCCTTCTGTGAAAACATTTGACTTCTAAAATGTCAAAAAAATTAAACAAGACTTCATCCAGTGTTTAGATTTTTGTATTAGAAATGTATGCAAATGAGTGCATATTTCATTAAATAATGCCTCATTTGCATATTTAAACCTAACATTTTAGAAAACTTGTAATACAAAAAACATTTGCAATTATCAATGTAATCAATCAACTGGGTAAGTAAGGTGATAACTATTAGTTGTTTTTTTTTAAACCCTATTCACCTGCAGTGTCTCACCTTAAAAATCAAGGGTACATGAGTTCCTGAGTGTGGGTTTAGAAAACTGAGATATGATGTATTTCAGACCTGGAAGAGTTTTGTGCATTTAATTTCTGTCCCTTGCACATGCTTTCAAGTGGCCAAGATGGTAATTGTGGGTATTTGGACAAGCCCTAAGTATTACACTTTAACATGTATTGATGCATTTTTGTAAAAGTGTGTATATAGTGTACATATAGACAGTATCTACAGAGTTGAGTCATTGAATCACATCTGCATTGCTTTTGTTTTTCAGCACTGTTCTTCATTACTGCTATGAGAGTCGTAAGTGCTCTTAGTCAACAGCACCGCTTAATAATAACTGGTCACGTTAGGATTGCATATGACCCTGTTGGCATCTCTATCTACAGTGTCTTGATACTAAGGACGTGGAGCAGGCGTACAGGGTCCATGAGCTGCTGGGGGTTGGAGAGAACTGGAGACTTCTGGGAAATGATTTCCAATGCAACATCTACTAGTAAGTAACTTCACTCATTATTCAAGAGCTTTTTCCATCAGCCCTTCCCCTAACATGACTCTTTTTTTATAGAAAAATACTAATCACAGTGTGACCTGCAGTGGGGAAAAATGTGCATGGGTCAAATTAATCACAGCATGGAAGCACTTAATATAAAATACTTAAAAGATAATGTGATTGAGGAAAAAATAACCATTATTAGAGAATTTGTTGGTTGAGCACTGTAGTAATTCAAAATCACCAATAATACTGCAAAAGTATATACATTGTAGGGGAATTTACAGTTAACACCCAAGCTGTGATGAACAAAGATGCAATTATTTGAAGAAAAATTAAGTATACAGTAGTCCTGCAAAACAGATACTAAGACGCATACAAATAGAGAATACGCAGCTTCTTCAAGGCTGGATTGTTCAAACCCAACGTCTAATCAGTAACTTTCCCCTAACATCCAGATATGAAGTACTGTTTCTCAGCTAGGTTTCAGTAGTATTGTTCATTATTTTCTAATGTTTAAAGATAAAAAAAAAATAAAGTAAATGCTTTAATTGTAAATTAGTAATGTAGGTGAGAGGCCCTAATGGCCTCCTTTGACTTACTTACCCTAGTAAGTCAGAGGAGTAAACATATGTTTTAACATGTTAGCTGCTTTTCTAAAACCAAAGAGAGAGCACATTCCAATGAGAAGATATCTAATTCTATATTACTCAAGTTTCACATGGGGAAGTCCTTCAATTCATTTAATAAACAACTAGAAAAGATATACAGTTGCAATCGAAATTAAAGCTGCAAGCAGCGATGATAGGGCCCTCGCACCCAATTCATTTAATAAACAACTAGAAAAGATATACAGTTGCAATCGAAATTAAAGCTGCAAGCAGCGATGATAGGGCCCTCGCACCCGGGCTCACCGCCAACCAGTGGCTTTAGGAGAACAGCGAGCGGTGGGCAGTATGCTTTTAATATAGTAAATCAAGGAGGAATATCTCAGTCATTAATATGTGCAAAACGTCCTGCTGCCAGCTGGCGGCGCTATGCCTATAACTGATTATTGGCATGTAGATGTGTTCAGGCCAGCACTTTCATCAAACATAAGAAGTTTGGTGCAGATTGAACTTGATATATTTAAGTTAGTGCAAAGTATGATGTATCCCATTGCCAAGAGGTGGCGCTATGATTATAACTGAATATTGGCCTTTACATGTGTTCAGGCCACAACTCTTTATCGAACGTGTGAAGTTTGATGCAGATTGGACATTTTATGAGTTATAACAACTTTTATTTCCATGGTGAAACATCGAAATTTGTCAGGCCACCACAGACATGACCTTCAGCGAAACCTCAAGATCTTCGCAATTTAACATCGCTAAGGCCTTTAGGAGTTTGTTACAGCTTAAAACTGGTCACTTCCTTTTGCCAGCAGATGGCATTATGACTATAACTAAATATGGGCATGTAGATGTCCTCAGATCAGGAGTGTTACCACACGTGATGTTTGGGGCAGGTTGGACATTGTGTGCCTGAGTTATAACAACTTCCTGTTTTATGGCGAAACATCGAAATCTGTCAGGCTGCTGGGGACACACCCTCCAACAATAACTCTAGATCTTCGCAATTTAACGTCACATGGGCCTTTAGATTAGACTGTCTAAATTTGGTGTTGATCTGAATAAATCTATAGGAGGAGTATGACCCCTGAAAATTGCAAAAATGACACAAAATTTGCTGAGAAAATGAAAAATGACCAACTTCCTGTTGGGTTTGAGATTTTGCTCCAAGAGGCTTTTTTGTTTTGTAGGTATTGATTTTCGTGCATGTACGTGAAGCGAAGCTGAAAGCGCACTCTGCTGAACGTGTATAGGTGGCGTTATTAAGCCATTTTGCCACACCCACTTCTAAAACCCATGTCAGACGTAAATTTTCACCAGTTCTGATGTGCATGCAAAGTTTCATGAGTTTTCGAGCATGTTTAGGCCCTCAAAAATGCAATTCATTTTGAAGATGACAAACTGAGCAGTGCTATGGACGTAATTATTTAACCCCCTAGAGACTGCAGTACTTTACAAGTACAAGCTTTTCTAAAGATCCATATCTTTATAAAAATTGCATCTTTGCATTACTGGAAAATTAAGTAATAATATCAATATATAATGTAATATGTTAGAATTCTAAGATGTCATAATTATTCAACACCTATTCAACATTGCTGTTTTTTAGTTTTATTTGTATGGTGAGGAACAGAATTGTCTTAAAACACAATTAAACCTTTATAAACTACTAGAAGCTTGAGCTTTTACACATACATACAGTTAGCCCATGCATGTGCTGAAGTTTGAGTAGATAATATGACAAAGTCAACAGAGCACTCACAAAGCTATAGAGATTAAATAATTTAATTACTTTAACTAATCTAAGGCTATATGAAGGTTTTAAAAGTTCATAGAGACACAACTGGCAGCCTTATTTCTTCAAATGTAATAGAAAACCTTTAAGGGTGTTGAAGAAAAAGCACAATATCATGAAATGTTTGATCAGAACAACCTGCAATGTACAGCCAAAGACTTGCAAGATGACCCAATGAAAGATGGAAAAACATGTCAATGCAGTGTATAAGATGAACACAAGACAAGCATGGCTCTCATTCTTTGAAGTATCAGGCCATTTTAGCAAAAATTGTGATGCCTTTGGTGCGAAGACTGAAGCTAATAATCCATGGACTTTCCTGCAGGAAAATCATCCCAACGTATGCATCCAAATCCACTTATGCTTGGTTCAGTGATCATTTATAAAATGTTCTCGAGTGGCCTGTTTAGTCTCCAGATTTAATTCTCGTTGAAAATATTTAATTGAATTTGAAGAAAACGAAGTGAAAACCAAAGATTATCAGTGATCTGAAAGCTTTTTCAGGTGAGGAATGGGCCAAGATTGCAGTAGAGAGGTGACAGAAGCTTCTAAGCACTTACAGGCAGCTTTTATCGGTGGTTTTAAAGAATAAAAGATTCTGCACAAAATTTGACTTTTGGGGGTTAAATAATTTTGTACATAAACGTTTAGAGCCAATTAAATTTTTTTTCCATTATTCATCAATTTACATTCTCAGAATTACTCAAATGTGTATTCATAAACTTTCTCTAATAGTGTACTGATGCCTTTGTTCAATTGTTTTCACAAAAAAATTTAGTTCGCTGCAGCAAAATATTGAAAAGTATAAGTATATTGAAGCAGCAGTGAATTCCAGAATCCACCCCTTCAACATATTTACATAAAACTTGCATATCGTTGCTCTTTTGTTGGTTTGATTGCTTCTACTGTTCTCATTCGTAAGTTGCTTTAAATAAAAGCATCTGCTAAATGATTAAATGTACATGTAAAAGTAATTTGCTGATCTGTTTAATATCTGATTTCTGTCTTTCAGTGCACGGTTCTTCAGTCTGCTCTGTATGATGGAAAACATTGACGTGGTGTTGAAGTGGTACAGAGATCTTGTTCCTTCAGTGAGTAAAACGTAATCATATGATGCTTCATGTAATTGCACACAGAATGGAGAAGTGATGAGGGTTGATGTGATCTGATTGCAGGTGTACTACCCCGGTTGGAAAGCCGTGATGGATCTGATCCAAGCGCTTGATACCGACAACAGATTAGACCTTATCCCGCAAATATGGAAAGGTGCTTTATTGATTGTTTCATTCATTTGTTTCAGGGTTTCGTGGGTCCTTAAATTTAAGTGTATCAAATGCCTTAAATGGTACAAGAAAATGTTCAATTGTAATTTCAAGAGGTCTTAAATGTGGGGACTGAAAGACTAGCAAAATGGTTTAATGTGAAAATTAAACTTTAAAAGGCTATGATTTCATTGAATAAATATTAGCGCTGCACTTTTCAAAAAAGCTTCGATAGCATTCTCATTTCATCTAATAAAAGTAAGTAATTTCTGCCGTTCCAAATGCGTTAGCTACTGGCAGAGAATGAATGTGCATTTTCAATAAGCCCATCTGCTGTTTTTATTGATATTTTATGCAGCGATTTGTAAAGACTTGTAAATGTAAAAAAGTGGATCAACAAGAAGCTAATGTGCCTTTCAAAAATCAAAACAGTTAAAGCTGTAAGATATATTTGTGACCCTGGACCACAAAACCAGTTTTAGGTAGCATGGATATATTTGTAGCAATAGCCAAAAATACATTGTCTGGGTCAAAATTATACATTTTTCTTTTATGCCAAAAAATCATTAGGATATTACGTAAAGATCATGTTCCATGAAGATTTTTTTTTTTTTTTTTCCTACCGTAAATATATCAAAACTTAATTTTTTGATTAGTAATATGCATTGCTAAGAGCTTTATTTGGACAACTTCAAAGGCGATTTTTCTCAATATTTTGATTTGCACCCTCAGATTTCAGATTTTCAAGTAGTTGTATCTCGGCCAAATATTGTGATATCCTAAAAAACCATCAATGGAAAAGCTTATGTATAAATCTCAGTTTCAAAAAATGTAGACTTATTACTGGTTTTGTGGTCCAGGTCACATTTATATGTTTTAAATGAATGTAATAATTGACTAAATGATTTAAAGGCAAAAATTTAAAGTTTATCATGTTTTTGTGAAAACCTGTAAATTATGTTTTGACAGTCATTTTATGGTTTATTGCCATAGACATACCTACCCTGCTTATATGGTATTAATTTTATTTATGCAGGTCTTAAAAGAGGTCTTACAGAGCCTTCAATTTGATTTAAAAAATTCTGCAGATCCCCTGTATTTATGTTTAATTTAAAAAATATATAATATATATTAATAAATATACATATTGCCTATGAAATATTTCATGCAAAAATTACAATTCTGTCAGAAATCTGTCTGTGATGTTTTGTCTGTGTGTGTGTTATTGCTTTACTGTGACATTTGAAGAGGTATTATCTGTGTTACTAGATTTAGTATTATATTTTATTCTTGCATTGCATACAGGTAAATGACTTAAAGTATTATCAATTTCCACAGATATTAAACAGTTGGGCCATGGCAACAAGCAGACGCTGGTGGAAGAGCTGCTGACACTTATGGCAAGAGAGAAGCACAATCAGGAGGTATTACCTCTACCTCATCTACATCTATACTGGTTGATACTCATGCCTTCCACAAGTTTTCCTCCTTTAAGCCAGTTTCTTTTCAATTCTGTGCTTGTCAGTGTATTATAAAGCCATTTTTTTGAATTTTGAAAGATGATGTATAAAGTGTTTGTATAATTTGACACATTATTTTTGTCAGTGTCAGTCTGTAATAGTGGTGCTGGTTTGTACTGTGTATTTTCTGTACAGGTGCAGGAGTCATTTGCAGAGTGTGCGCTGGACATTAAGAAAATGTACGAAGCAGGTGACCGAGGCAAGGTTATACTGAACTGGACAGCCACTTCTCTCAGCGACCTCATCTCTGTTTTACTAGCAGCTCAGAAGAAGCAGGATGCCTGGTAACATCTTTAATAGACACCTATAGTGTGATTCAGATCTAATTGAGTTAAAACACCTCACAGTTTTCCTTTCACTTCTTTTCATTCAGGGAAATGCTGAAACTCTTCAAAACACACAACAGAGTTCCAAGGTATGATCATGGGTCCTGAAAATATTGACTAGTGATTTTCCCATGGCTAAACTGTAGTGACTTTTATATTTTAGGAATTAAAATTTAATGTTTTACTTTACTTTGTACCAAATAATATGTTAAATGCACCTATTGTATCCGTTGGCGTTCTTCTTCCGTTTCTTCCGCTCTTGAGTCTATGGCAGCCCATAGAATCGCTTGCGGGAAAATTGTGAAATTTGGCACACTGATAGAGGACAGTCTCAATATTAACCACAGCAAATTTGGAGTCTCTAACTCAAACTCTCTAGCGCCACCAAAATTTCAAACATTTTATGCTAATAACTTTTGATTTTTAAAAATTTTGAAATCGTAAGGTTTTGTTTATTTTCTATTATTAGAATAGAACTGTCTGACTTTCACTTAAATTGGCTCAGATCATCTTCAGACCATGCTGGCAATAAGTTATGGAATTCAAGTTGATTAGTCAAACTGTTCTCAAATAGCACGCAAACGAATTCTACGAAAAGCACGCAAAATTGGATGCGAGGCTGTATCTCCGCAACAGTTTGGCGTATTGAGATCAAACTTGGTGTGTGTTATAACAAGCATGACCTGAGGCTAACTGCAGTGTTTCGGCACAGTGCCACCTAGTGGTCAGGAGATACAAAAAATGGCTATTTTAGCTTATAACTACTGAATGGATTGGCCAAAAATCTCAAAACTGGTTAGGTTAGATTCAGAGGGGCATGCTTATTGTAATGAAAGTGATCTCAATATATTCGTTGGGTCATGCCAAGAACATTGATAGCAATAATGCCAAAATTGGCCAAACTTCCTGTCTGCCATTTTAAATAATGTTGAAAACAAACTTTTTATTCTAACTCCTCCTAGACCGTTGGTCTGATTTTCACCAAATTTGACTCTAATCATCTGGAGATATGAAAAATGGCTATTTTAGCTATAACTACTGAATAGTTTGGCCAAAAATCTCAAAACTAGTCTCGTTAGATTTAGAGGGGCATGCTTAATGTATGGCTTATTGCAGCGGTTCCCAATTCCAGTCCTTGCGCCCCACCGCTCTGCACATTTTGCATGTCTCTCCTAGTTAACACACCTGATTCAGATAACCAGCTCATTAGAAGTGAGGTCCGTGCAGGAACTGCAATTCGATTGACATGGTCCCTGCAAAGTGTTCATTGCTCCCTGTTCCCTAAGCGGGGGAAATCTGTTTACTATACTTCGAAACAGTCATTCACATATTTGCGCTACGCCACCGCATGCAGCGTCTTCACACACAGATGAAACTTACTAGAGAAGTGTGACATAAGTGCATCTGTAAATAAATGCATTTTAAATTTACGTGTCGCACGCTTTAATGACCTTCAAATGGAACACATACGCTCGCTTCGAACTAATGAATAATGGCGGAATATCCTGTGATGTCCACTTCGAAGCAAGGGCAGTAACGTTGGAATAGAACAAACGTCGGAAGCGATGCGTGAAACACACAAAATGTGCAGAGCGGTGGGTCGCGAGGACTGGAATTGGGAACCGCTGGCTTATTGTAATGAAAGTGATCTTAATATATTTGTTGGGTAATGCCGAGAACATTGATAGCAATTATGCCAAAATTGGCCAAACTTCCTGTCCGTCATTTTGAATAATGCTGAAAACAAACTTTTTTTTTCTAACTTCTCCTAGACCGTTGGTCTGATTTTCACCAAATTTGACTTCAGACCATGCTGAGAAAAAATTATGGATTTCGTGTCGATATATGAAACTGTTTTCGTATAGCACATCAACAAATTTGCTAGAAAGATGCCAAACTGCATCTGAGACTGTATCTCTGCAAAGCTTTGACATATTGACACCAAATTTTGTATGTGCTACTGTGACCTCACACTGACCATGCCACATACATTTGGTAACAGCACCACCTATTGGTCAAAAATAATAAACCATTCATTAACCATTAATTATGAAATTTCTATAAATGCTACTAACTTTTGATTGCATTAGTTTATTGTAATGAAACTGGTCTCAAAATATTCCTTGGCTCATGCCAAAAACATACATACTAATTATGCTGTAGTTGGCCGAACTTCCTGTCCGCCATTTTGATTTAAGGTGGAAACGTACTTCTTCAAACTCCTCCATGACCGTTCGTCTGATTTTCACTATAATTGAGTCAGATCATCTTCAGACTGTGCTGACAAAAACGTATGAATTTTGTGTCGATAGACCGAACCATTTTTGTATAGCAATGCAACAAATTTGAGCCATGATGCCAAAATGACTCTGAGGCTTTATCTCTAGAAAGATTTGACATATTGACACTAAACATTGTGTGCCTTTGTCACCTCACACTGAACACATCACATCGATTTGATAACAGCGCCAACCATTGGTTAAAAAGTGATAACCCATTAAATCAAATATTACTAGTGGTTGTTTTTATGATTTTTTTTTTTTTTTCACCCATTTTGACTAAAATCATCTTAAAATGTCTTTAGTTGCTTTGATGCTTGCTGCCTTACTTGCCTATTGCTTGACCCCGTAATTGCTGCTGGCAGCTATATTTATATTTAATGTCTTAATAGTCTGAATGTTTCCATTGATGTGTTGTTCTGTCAGTGAGCAGCTGTTGAACAAGTTCTTGACGTGTATAAAGGAGAGTGGCGATGTAAATCAGGCAGTGGAGCTGATGCAGATCTCCGCTGGTTTCTGTTTGCCCGAAACCCCAAAACTCATCCAGAGGGTTCAACAGGAGTTTGAGCTCTCAGAGCAGCAGAAGTAAGTGTTGCTTTTGTGGCAGCCCTAGAGATTTTAGTTGAATTAAACTATTTTAGAATCCAATAATAATGTTTTTTTTGTTTTTTTTATCTTGCAGGAACATCTTGTCTGATCTGGAGATTCAGACTTTTAACAGCGATTAAATCTCGTGCTGAGACATTCTGCAGCGTGGATGGATCATAGCAGCTAAATATCATGAGAAATGTGTTCATTTTCAATGTCATTAATAAATATGTACTTAAACATGCTTGTCACATGCACAGATTTCTGTCTTCATACAAATGGAAGCTAAAAGTATTTTGCTTAAGAAAAGAAAATGTTACCTTCCATATCACACTTATCAATACTGATTAAAAGTCATTTATTGTAGAAATTGTAGCTAATAAAGGTGGGACTTAGACTTCCTCAAATCATTTAGTGAGACTCAGTCTAAGTTGGACAATATATACAGTTGAGGTCAAAAGCTAACATACACCTTGCAACTTGTTAATTATTTTACCAAAATAAGAGGGATCACACAAAATGCATGTTATTGTTTATTTAGTGCTGACCTGAATAAGATATTTCACATAAAGGTCATTAACATATAGTCCACAAGAGAAAATAATAGTTGAATTTATAAAAACAAAAATACCCCGTTTAAAAGTTTACATCAAGTTTATACTTAATTCTATGATGTTACCTGAAAGATCCAATTCAAATTCAGTTTTGCAGTGGTTGATATGTTTCTGGCATGTTGAATGTTTGCCAACAATTCTTGTAACCCTAACTGATGGAGTGTGTAGCTTAATACTTCAACAACCATGTTGAAAGATGTTCCCACATACATTTTCCAGGATGACAATGGCAAGATTCACCAGGCTCACCAGCCACCACAGAGTCCTGACCTGAAACCCATTATTATAAAAAAAAAAAAAGGTTGCACACACTAATATTTTACTGGACTGCCATTATGCTTTTGTTGTAGCAATTCATACAAGAAAATGACTTCCCATGCTCACTGATTCCAAATAGGAGGTGAAATATGTAGAATTCATAAGACTGAGAGAAAATGTAGAAAAATATATTAGACAGCAACTTGTCTTTTGAAAATCATATTTCATGTAAAAAAAAAAAAAACGCTCTTCTTCTATCTTAGAAACATTGCCAAAAAACGTTACCTGTTGGATTATTGAAATGTACTAATATAGGTGACTGTCCTGCATCCTCAGTAAACATCAATTTTATCATTTCTACACTGGCTACCTATTAAGTAGCAATAGGGTAATGCGAGATAAGCTTGTATATCTTAAAAGTGTAGACTGATGGAAACATGGAAACAAGCTTTTTTGTAAAGATGCTTTGACACTGCATTAAGAAAAGTAGATTAAATAAAATAAACTGAGTATTCATTCTTTCGCTGCCTGATGTATATTGGATACAAAACTGAAAAGTGCCGCCTTCATTTGATTGGCTGCCTTTCTGCACCTTACAAGAGTAATTGCACCCAAGTTTGACCCTTACTTTGATATGGTTTATTTGTAAAATGAGTAAGAATGGCTTACATGTGCATTACAGGTAGAGGTCGACGATATTGTATTTTACTGATACGATAGCTGGGTTGGGTACCGATTAATCAACCGATAGTTTTTAAAATGATTACTTAATGGAAAATAAATAGTGCTCTACTATTTAAATAAAAAGTAGCCTACTGAACCATATTTTGTAAAAGAATACAAATATTAATATAAATTATATATTGATCATTACAGTTAGTTCATAGTTCACTGATTCTTGAAAATTTGGCAAAAACATGTCCCACCAAGAAAAGTGCTCATTCTGTTGGAAATGAAGAACATTTTCATAAATCAAAAGAATCAAGATTATAATCAGAGGGTCAGTTGCACATATGTAAGGTTCTTTTATAGTTTTCTTTTAATTTTGTATTAATTTAATTATCAAATCTGGCCCATTGCCTACAAAATCACTTGTCCTCAGATAGGAGATAATCATTTCAGCTTGATTAAAAAAGCAAAAAGGAATCATTTAATTGAATAATAATTTTACTGTATGAAAGAGTACATTGTAATATGTATCACAAATTACAAACACTGTGTTTGAATAATATTTACAATTATTTTTGGTTGCACAAAATGTGTCCCACATATGCGTCACCACCGTCAGATATTTATAAAAAGCAATAAAATCAGGCAACTACAAGGTCAACTGCATTCCTGAGGACCACATTATCAAATCTTCAGCTCTACTGCATGCTTCAAGATCAGCCAAGCTCCTGTAAATTTGCTATTTTCTCTTAAACTTGTTCATATTTTTGGACACTGCTACTGTGGCAACCATAACATGTCAACACCGTCTCTTTTGTATAAATAATATTAGATTTGATTATGACATAAATGTATACTTTTTAAAAACAAGTCTGAAGGAGCTAGCAACAGAGTGAAAACAAGATGGCTAATGTGAACAACTAATGCATATCATGGGAAATAGTAGGTTTTTGTCACCACCGTCAGATGTCACCACCGTCAGGTTTTCACAAATGTTTTATCAGAGTGCTCAGGATTGTTATTAGTTGGACCAAATAGTTAAATAAAGTTGTTAAACAAGAAGCCGTTGACTTGAGTGGTATACAATTTGGAATTTTATGTTATAATGAGGCCACTGTCACCACCATCAGATTAGTGTCACCACCGTCAGAGGGAGTTTTAATTTTTTTTTTAAATAAATATGCATAGGGGCCTACAATATATTTTGTCAGTGCTGCTGAGTTAATAAAGTAATAGTCTCTTTTAATACAAAAATACATTTGTTAAATAAAAAACTTTTTTTTTTTGATTTAAGCAAAAAGTAAACGTTGTAAAACACTAAAAAGTAAAACGCCTATTTTATGAAAAGAATACAAAATGGGGAGGTGACACCAGTACATTGCTGAAAAGCTAAGACCTTGGTCTATAATAATATACATTCAGATGGTGTAATTAAACACTTTTTTTTTGGAAAATTAAAACCTGTTTTATCCAAATTCTCAAGAATCACTGAGTTCATTATTGTTAACAATAAAAAAAAACTAATTGTTTTTTAAAGAAATTAACACGCGCTAACAAGGAACAATTTTTCTATTCTCCAGCTTTTATCAGTCTTAATGTTACAAATGGACTCCTATTGTAAAGTGTTACCATTACATCAACAGTCAAGCTAAAGATGGCCATTTTTAAATATCTAAACAAAGGCCGTAGTATTGAAATTACATACTTATAGAAATATTGTGTACTGTTACAATTTAACTGCTTCTATGCTAGAATATTTGTGATTATCTAATGAATGTTAGTCACTCAGCACGCAGAAGTGCAGCGCCGCGCTTAGAAGAACTCGCAGCTATCTGGTATCACACACACTGGACACGTTCTACAAGACTTTATTTGATCACCAAATGGGCAAAAGTATACTGCTGTCCTTTCTCAACTAATGCAGCATCTAATCAACAAAGAATTACTTAGTAATGATATAAAAACATGCACTACAGTATACTGTGTACACACCGCTTCGTTGATGATGTTTTAAATCTCTGAAGTGTCCCGCTCTGGGGTCCGTTCTTCGTACCTCGCTTACTACATCCAAGATCAAATGACACATCTAAGATCAAATCATCACGCTAACTATGAGCTCGCTATTCCGGTTCTCCGAACGCACGTGTTGTTGATGATTAGTATAGCTGGATGAAGTTATTTGAGATCACTGGGTGGCTTAAAAGGGGATACGTATCGATAGTAGAAACATTGATCGGCAACTCTTTGATTGGTCGGCGAACATGACGAAGGAGCGCGCTCAGTATTTTTCTGCAGCAGAGCAAGAACTCTTGATTGAGGGATTTCAGGAGTTTCAGAGTTTAATTAAAACGCAAGGGAACACTGCAAAGGCTGGAAAAGCAAGGAGAGAGGGCTGGCAAAAAGTTGTGAACACATTAAATGTGTTAATGCTGCCCATGTTACATGTTTTTTCCTTGATATGCTATTTTATTTATATTTTTATTTTTTTATACACTACTGTTCAAAAGTTTGGGGTCAGTAAGACTTGTAATAGTCTTTAAAGAAGTCTCTTATACTCATCAAGGCTGCATTTATTTGATTAAAAATACAGAAAAAACAGTAATAGTGCAAAATGTTTTTACAATATAAAATAATGTTTTTTATTATTATTATTATTTTAACATACTTTAAAATAGAATTTATTCCTGTGATGAAAAGCTGAATTTTTATCAGCTGTTACTCCAGTCTTAAGTGTCACATGATCCTTCAGAAATCATTCTAATATGCTGATTTATCATTAGAATGATCAATGTTGGATAATATCAACAGTTGTGCTGCCAAATATTTTTTGGAACCTCTGAGATATATATATATATATATATATATATATATATATATATATATATATATAAAACAATGTAAATTATTTATTATTAACTTTTAATATTTTTTTCATTATTAACTTAATACATCCTTGGTGAATAAAAGTATTAATTTCTTAAAAAAAAAAAATGTACTGACCCCAGACTTTTGAACGGTATATATACCATAGACTGTAAAAAAAGATATATACTTTCTTGCAAGATACTTTTTTTTCCCCACGTGAGTCAGTCCGCGTCAGTCGTGCTCTTTAACCAATCAGATGTGACCTCGCCATTTCAACCAATCATAACCCGCCAGGAGCGCAGCCTAAATCCTGTTTACATGAAATAAACCTGCTCCAGAGCAGGTTTAAGCTTGCGCACCTGTTGCTATGACAGCAAGTCCCGGATGAGCTTCGAAGAACCGAGCGATCCAAGATCACGCAAAATCGTCAACAATCAAATCCAGCTAACTTAGTTAGCGAGGTACGAAGAACGGACCCCTGTGCCGCACACAGTGTCACGTGTCTAAACAAACTGCACCTGCTATTAGTGATTTCCGCCACTAGAGGCCGCTCTCGTGCTGTATAACAAAGACTATAGGGACTTTACTGTAAAATGAGGACCTTTTCAGCCGCAACAGACCCAACCCATAAAAAAAAACTATCGGCATGGATTTTTGCCGATAACCGAGTTCTGCCAACCATTGGTGCCGGTTACTCCAAGTAGGGCTCGCTGCAGCCTGCGGTGGACATCCAACCCCGCCCACATCCATGTGTGACGTCAGACACCACGCCCACGTCAATGCGTCACCGTGTGACTCCCCTCCCCATCGGTAGCCTTAAAGCGGTGCATTTCAAAATACTTCACGAAATTTATCCATGTAAAGTAGCTCTTTCTAAACTCATGGACATTGATAATACCTGCAGTTTCTGTAACACACATGAGGAAGACTTGTGTCATTTGTTTTATAATTGTGAATTGTCTCTTAGTTTTTAGTCTGATGTTAGCACCTTTCTATTTCTGCAAAGAAATGTTAATTATATGCTTTCTTTAAAAGATGTTATCTGTACTTATTCTCATAAAAGTAAAATGATTGAGTATGTTGTTAACTTTTACATTTTGCAAGGCAAATATTATATTCATAAACAGAAATTTGCTAAATGCATACCAAAATGTAATTTATTTTTATCAGAAATAGAAGTTTTGAAAAGTCTTTCAAACAAATGAATACATTTGTTGTTACATTTCACGGAGAACTTTTTTTCTGGTTATGCTTCCACAATATAATTTTTGTATATGTAAGGGAAAAGGAAGAAAATTTGAACTATTGTTTAGTTGTTTCTAGGTTTTAATTTAATTTTTGTTTATTTATTTACTTTTTATTTATACGTTTATTTATTTATTTTTTTCTCTCTATGGTATTAGTTTATTTTTTATTATTTTATTATTATTATTTTAATTTTATCTTATTACATATTGTATTACTGTAAACAGATTAGGCTTGTATTTTGTGTATCTGGATTTCTATTTCAATATTTTTGTAATGTCCAATTATTCTTTAAAAAAAAAAGAATCCCGATGTTGTACGCATGTGCAAGAATGGCGGAAGTATGTTGTATCGGGGATGTAATCAAAACAGTTTGTATTAAATAATACAAATTAAACCTAGGTCACCTTTCATATGGAACTAATTACATTCGAACAGCCGGTAAAACGCTTGCTTTGGTTGATTAAAGTTAGGAAAATGGTAATTGGTAATAAAACATTTAAACCCCACCCTATTTGTTTGTGTAATGAGATAAATTCACGTTTATTATAATCGATTTTGACATAGCTTAGACAAGATCAGATTTAGACGGACAAGTAAGTTTTGTTATTGTAAAAGTAACACTTAGCATATTTTCATTTTCATCTAATTCTCTAAAGATATGTCCACAAATGTGAACATTGCTAATCATATTATCACTATTTTAATATGTGTTAATACTATTTAATATGTTGGATGTGTGACGTGTTTGAACATGGGCGTGGCGTCTGGCGTCACACTTGGATGTGGGCGGGGTTGGATGTCCACCGCAGGCTGCAGCGAGACGCTACTCGGTTAATCGGCAAAACCGATACATCGGTCGACCTCTAGTACACAGTATACTGTAGTGCATGTTTTTATATCATTACTAAGTGATTATTTGTTGACTAGAATCTGCATCAGTGGAGAAAGGACAGCAGTATACTTTTGCCCATTCGGTGGTCAAATAAACTCTTGTAGATCGCCGCTTGAATATCTTAATTAGATAATCACAAATGTTTTAAAACAGAAGCAGTTAAATTGTGAAAGTACACAATATTTCTATATGTATGTAATTTCAATACTGTGCCATTTGTTTAGACATTTAAAGATGGCCATCTGTGATAAAATGAGGTTTGTAACTTTCAACTCAAAGAACCAAACAATGGGTTGTGTGTTCAAGATGATTTTATTCACTGTTTTGTCTCACACACGTGTCGAATGGAAGGTGCACATTCCAGTGCGACTCATGTTTTGTCTGTCTTAGCTTTTTGTGCCTGGAAACAAGAAAAGGTGAATGTAAATTATACAAATAAGGATTTGTTTGTTAATGGTAAATCTTTTGTCTTACCTTCTTCCTGGAACATCCTAATAGGAGGGGCTCGCGAACAGGAAGCCTGGTTTATACCTTCCCAAAGGAGGAGGAGTTCAAGTATTGAGAATGTGAAATATTATTACATTGAATGTATGTCTTTTAAGGTTTGTGTTGGATTTCATGATGAAGATGAAGCTTGATAAAGAAGATGATAATATTCATGTTTGATTGTTGATGTTAAATATGATCTTATAAATAATCTTATGTATATTGTAATTGAGATAGACTTGTCATTGGTATGTTTGAATTTGAGGGGAGTAACTATAAAGAGTCTAATTGTTTGAATAAAGGGAGAACAAAGGGTGACTGTTGGGCCTGTAGCCAACGTGTTTGATGTTCCTCATGTAAATATTATTATTTTTTTATTTTTTTTATTTTTTCCCTTTCTTTTGTTTGTTTTTCTTTGTACTTTGTTTTTCCTGTATTGGAATTTGGTGGATGGAACCCTGTTACACGGTTTGGAGCATGTCCTATTAAATCACCTTTAAGAGACTTCAGAGTTTTTACCTTTTTTTCTGCCTGCCTAGCTACAGCTAAGACCAGCCTTACCACACCATCTTTAGCTTGACTGTTGATGTAATGGTAACACTTTACAATATGAGTCCATTTGTAACATTAAGATTGATAAAAGCTGTAGAATAGAAGTATCCTTGTTAGCATGTGTTAATTTCTTTAAAAAAATAGTTGCTTTTGTTAACAATAATGAACTATGAACTAACTGTAATGATCAATACTAATATTTTTATTCATTTACAAAATATGGTTCAGTAGGTTACTTTTTATTAAATAGTAGACCACTATTTATTTTCGTTTCAGTGTCCATTTTAAAAACTATGGGTCGATTAATCGGTTTCGGCCAGTGTGGTCCAACCAAGCTATCGGTAAAATCCAATATCGGTCGACCTCTACTGTGTACACAGCGCTTCGTTGTTGATGTTTTAAATCTCTGAAGTGTCCTGCTCTGTGCAGTGTCACGTGTGTAACCAAACTGCACCTGCTGTCAGTGATTTCCTCCACTAGAGGCCGCTCTCGTGCTGTATAACAAAGACTGTAGGTATTTTGCTGTATAATGAGGAGTAAGGACTAGGGATGCACCGAATATTCGGCCACTGAAAATTTTCGGCCGAAAATGGCCCAAAAGTGCATTTTCGGTTTTCGGCCGAAAGACTTTTATCACCGAAACAACGCGGCCGAAACAGTGTTGACGCAAACAGAAAGTGCGGCCTGCACGTGCTTGTCTGAAAGCAACACTTCTGCGGTGTGGACGTATTTCTGTAGATCTGTGAGAAAGACCCACGGACAGAGATTTGCAAAACTTGTAATGCCGAAATTTCAAGAGGGGGTGTGTCTGCAGTCGTGTGTGCAATGATGAGAACAGAGAACGGCGCATTGCGCGCAGACATATGTAGCTTTCAGTGAGTGAAAATCAATGGCTTTACATTGGTGTTACGTCGCAATATTTTAGAGATGTCTTTTCTATATACTGTATTTTTATAAATATTTATTATTTAAACCGTGGAGGTGAGCCAATGGATATCACACAAGCAACGTGAAAACTGCACAATATGTTAAAGTGAAAGTAAAAGCTGACAGTGCTTTCAGCATCTGAGGGGCATTCTCTCAGAGACAATGAGAGACGATTATACTTCATATGCTGATATTAATTTAGTCCCCTAATATTTTTCTTGTGCCCCGGACATGGTGGGAAAAAATACGAAACGTCTTTTGTGTAAGGTTTGTTTTTGAAAGTCTTAAATAAAGCTCTTAATTTTCATTGATGACTGCAGTGTTATTTGGGGTTAAGAAAGTCTTAATTATGATGCTAATTATGATTTCAGGTGGTCTTAAATGTGGGGACTGAAAGACAAGAATTGCATGAAACTTCAAAAGGCTATCCATTGAATAAATTTGAGCGCTGCATGTTTCAAAGTCATTTGCTGCGCTGCTTTGTGTACCATTCTGACAGCGCCTCCTGCTGGAAGAGAAACGCATAGAGTTGTAAATGTGAACTGATGGATCCACAAGATAATGTGTTATAAAAATGTAAACAATTTAAACAAAGGCAGTAAAATATATGTATATGTTAAGTAATATAATACTTGATTGATAATAATTGTTTAAATTAATAAAACTGATTTATTCTTTGAAACTTTAATATTAATTTATGCAATGCCTTGATTTTAGTAAAATTAGTACACAGTCACAGCCATAAATGCAATGGTACTAATAATTGGCATAATTCTTTCGGTGTTTCGGTTTTCGGCCTTGGTTTCCTCTTTTTCGGTTTTCGGTTTTGGCCAAGAATTTTCATTTCGGTGCATCCCTAGTAAGGACCTTTTCAGGCATGGATTTTTGCCAATAACCGATATACAGTAGTTACGCCAATCAACTATCTGTGCCGATTAATCGGCAAAACTGATACATCGGTCGACCTCTAATTACAGGTTTGCTGTCAGAATCAATACAGCATGCGTGGCTCCTTCTTCATTACGCTGTGCCCAATTCATGACACAATTAGCCTTTTTGACACTTCCGTGTTTCTGGCTTCCGGATTGGCACATGCAGGGTAAAGTTTTTCCGGTGACAGCAGCGGCCATACTTAACATGAGCAAGTTCGGGAATCAAAGTCTATTTTTACAAAATAGTTACATGATACTATGATATATACCGGTGTTTTACTCTACCTAGAGCAAACATTTCTTCAAACAATTTGTGTCAGCTTCGGGTCATCACAAATACTGTTTATTTAATTCTGAATGTTGGCATTTATAATTCAGTACATTTTTGAGTTTTGCCGTTCTGTCTATTTGGTGCTGGCTGTGCATTATGACTCTTCACATCAAATTTTTTCTTGATTATTATTATTATTAAAATAATATTGTATTTCTACTTGCTTTCCTTTGCGTTATTAACATGACGTTGTAAATGTACATTGTACAATGTGTCCAGGGATACACATAATAAAATAATATAATACTAAACAAGAGATGACTCCAATTAAAGGCTTTATTCCTATTGGATCGGCATTTCGTTGCTGTATTAAGTTTATGCATCAACCGAACTCAGAATTGTTTAATTTATTCTTGGAAAAATGTGCATTTGAATATAAATGCTGTCATAATTTATTGTGATGTAGTGATTCGAGGGAAATGACTGAGTAAATTGAGAAAATACGTTCAAATATACCGGAGATGGAGAACAGAAACCAGCTGGCGCTATGTTGAGCGTATTATTTTGTTACGAGTCAGCGGTTTGAGTGGCCACATAAATTACAAACAAGTAAAATGTTGTTTCTTTGTTGATTATTTAACAAAAATTTGGAAAACAGAAACAGAAAAGGTAAGAAGCATTATTTGAGACAAGGGTATAATAATATAATAGGCGCAGACCTGTAGCGGAACTATCTTTACTCTGCGCTGACGTAGTTTCCGAATTTTTGTAAAAAAGGCTAATTGGTGCTAAAATGTGCCGCTCAAACTGTTTAAATTGTTTTTTATATAATTGAACCCCTATTAAACCAGATCTGAGCCTTTATAAAACAATGCAAACATGTAAATAACTTAAATGCCATTATTGTCAACAACCATGGTTTATTGATCTCCAGTACTGAATGCGAGGACTGATTATCCTCAACATTTTGGGTTAATAAACAACCAGTAAATATAACTGAAGCATTACACGTGAATTCTGAAACAGTGAACAGGTTTAGCATCACACTGCCGATGGCGAGGCCCTGCTAAATGCACATTTAATCCTAACCAGTGAGACGTGCGTCATATACACTGAGGAGTGCCACTGCTGAGTGTTTCCTGCATATGAGCTACTGGTTGTTCTGAATGGTAGGCCACTTAAGAATTGTTTTGAGGGCAAAGACTTCCTGCAAAAGTGCTTTGGACAGATAAGAAAAACAAATTTTTGGCTAGCACGCAACCTATTTATAAATTAAACTGAGGAGCAGAAGGTTCCGTTAACAGCGGGCAAGTAACACTCCTCATAATTTACATAATCTCAACAGAGTGGGTGTGGCTAAGGGGCCTGTGTGGTGCCCAACCCTACGGCATTAGCATATGCCGACAGCAGGCTGATCACCTGCTTTGTTTCTAAGGTGAGTCGGGCTTCTTTAAGCCAGTCCTGCGCCACGCGCTGCGACTCGCCGCGAAGCTGGTTGACAAACTTAGCGGCTAGTTCCAGGTCGCCGCGCTCGATGCTGTAAGTGGCGTAGGCGAGCAGCTTGAAGGTGTCGAGATCTTCGGGTGCTAGTTTAGCAGGAGGCGCCACTTGCTCCCTTTCAAACAAAAGGACGGACTGCAGGTAGGACAGGAAGTACTGGTAAAGGCTGTTGCGGGTCTCGTCGATAAGCGCCACGCGCCGTGCGAGGCGTCGGATGTCGTGGAAACGTGCGCGAAGGGAGGCTTCGCTGTAGATTCCTCGGTTGAGAGACTCTTCGGGGATGGCGAAGGCCAACGCCTGAGCGAATTCGTTTTCTGCACAGTTCTCCTTAATGGCACGCACAGCGCCCTCTAGAGGCTCAGTGGGGGAATCGGCACCTGCAGACTTGAGCGTGAAGTTCAGAGCCTCTATGGAAAGCCACAACTGGTGAGCCTTACGGGCCTCCTCCTCAGCAATCACATGACCTTAGAAACAAGGGAAAAATGTAAAAAGTCAAACTGAAACTGAACGCGGTAGCACTATTGGCAGAGTTAAAGTCATTTGAGACGTACTGTCTATGGCCTCTTCGATGCCCTTGAGGCGGGCGTAAGCAGCGTTCATGTCCAAAGTGAAGGTGTCCAGCTGTTCTTGAGTTAGTCTGCGGTAATGAGTTTCTTGCTCCATCATCTTACTGTTCAGAATCTACAAAGACAGAGTTTCATCCATTTAGATCTTTTCGATCTTGACTGCTTTAGTACATACAGACAGCACTAGAGTTAAGTAATATAGAGTTATACTGATGCACTAAATTACAAATTAATTCTTTACTAGGGATTAGGGTTGTCACGATACCATAAAAATGTCTTACGATACTATACCAGCTGAAGTATCACAATACCATGCAGTATTCTGTTAATTAAAAATTCTATTTTACAAAATGAATCAAAATTTCATAAATAAAAAGATGTAAATGAAAACAGACAAGATTTTTCTCTGAATACTTCATTAATGTGAATAAACTGGCTATTGTCATCCATGAAATCATGTAAACAAAACTCATCTTAGCACTGCACAGTAGCTGCATGTGGCATTTATACATTTAGACTGTATTATAACTGCATAAATAATGTTGTGAGATTAATTTTTTAAATACAAAACTCTAAATAAAGAAATATGTTGGAAAACAATGTAATATGACTCTTTAAAAACGGCCAAAACTTTCAGGAGTGACAGTTTTTATGAATGGCTTAGTGAATCATACGTGGATTCGGATTCGAACACAGAAACGAAACAAAAACAGCAGCTCGTGTCATATTGCTGAACTATCAGGAGCATTTTTGCTCACATATCTTGACATTTCCAAGTTAGCAGCTTGTGTATTAAAATGTATTCATTTATAATGTTAAAAATATATATAATGATTGATAAGAACCAAGTGTAAAGCCGCTATGTTAATGAATGGAATTGCATTCGTGATGGCAAAGATGTTTCCAGAAACGAATTATTACACCTGTTCTAAAAGTGGACAAACGAATAAAACTGCGAGAATACTTTCTTGTAAGACATTATTATGTTGAATAAGCGATTCTTGAGCTGCTACTTTTTAAATAACATCAGACCCGCTCTTTTGATAAACTGCAGCATGAACAACAATGTGCAACTTCTCATTTCAAACTGAACTGAAGCGTCGGGAAACACTAAATAGCATATAACACATATACACAGCATGTACTACACAAAGCACAACAGAAAGACATTTTGGCAATCAACCTGAAATGCTTCTGCTGGCGTGCATGTTCAAATGAACATTTTAAACTGCTCCTGCCGCGCATCTTACGGTACTACCATATGGGCGATACTACCGTTTAAAAAATGCAATGGCACCACAGATATTTTTAAGTAGTATTGTGCAACCCTACTAGGGATGTAATGATATTTTCAATATCATGATATCGCAATAGCAAAACGGTCTCGATATTACTGTGGTCACGTGATGATATGAAAAAAAAAAAAAGTGTCGTTTTTAAAATATATTTAAACTTCTTATTCTAACATAACACGTCTTTAAAGTTGTGTTTTGGTACATTATGCTATGACACAGTATCTGTCAAATGAACTAAAACTGAAAGCACAAAATGGCTTAATCCCTTCATCAAGTCCCAACTAAAATTCAAAAATTGAAAAAGCATAATAGGACCCCTTTAAATTCTATCACAATTTTTATGCAGTCGTTAGTCCATGTAAAGAGGCAGTGTTTGTACCTCATGGGCCTCCTCACGCAGCTCCTGTTCCTGAACCTTCAGCACATCCCGCAGGTGATCTGTGTGTGCAGCAGCCTGACGACGCAGCTGTGTCCTCATTTCAGCCTCCATCACCTCACGCACCTCCTGAACCTGACACACACACACACACACACACACACACACACACACACACACACACACATGTTGGGTTTACATGTTTTATGGGGACATTCCATAGGCGTAATGGTTTTCACACTGTACAAACCGTACTTTCTATCGCCCTACACCTACCCTACACCTAAACCTAGCCCTCACAGGAGATTGTGCACACTTTTACTTCCTCAAAAAAACTCATTGTGCATGATTTATAAGCCTGTTTCCTCATGGGGACCTGAGAAATGTCCCCACAAGGTCAAAATCTACTGGTATTCCTATCCTTGTGGGGACATTTGGTCCCCACAACGTGATGAATACCAGGTACACACACACACACACACACACACACACACACACACACACACACACACACACACACACACACACACACACACACACACACACACACAGCTCTCATCATAGCGCAATATCCAAACACCTCAGTGTACATCAAATACTTCCCCTGCCAAAATTTTTACTCATCTCAGCACCACAAATTATTTACATTATTTAGGAAATTACACTATGTTGGCTTGAGAAAGCTATCATTCTGATGTTCTATTTAAACCGTACTTAGACTAAAAATTCTAATTGTAACCCCTATAGCTTTACACATACAGTATGTCACAAAAGTGAGTACACCCCTCACATTTCAGCAATAATTTTAGTATATTTTCTCAAAGGACAATACTATAGAAATTAAACTTGGATATATTTTAGAGTAGTCAATGTGCAGCTTGTATAGCAGTATAGATTTACTGTCCTCTGAAAATAACTCAACATACAGCCATTATTGTCAAAATAGCTGGCAACAAAAGTGAGTACACCCTAAGTGATAACAGCAATATGTTGTTCAACCATGCAAAGCCACATGTCCTATTCATCATGCTTATGTTTTTGTCTGCTTGACAGGACCATACACACTTGTGTATCTTGTATTAGAGCAGTTCAAATTAGGTGCTTTAAGTACAATTCTCTCATACTGACCACTGGATGTTCAACATGGCATCTCATGACAAAGAACTCTCTGAGGATTTGAGAGTTAGAATTGTTGCTCTCCACAAAGATGGCCAAGACTATTAGAGGTTCAGTAACACCCTGAAACTGAGTTACACTACAGTGGTCAGGGTCATACAGAGGTTTTCCAAGATGGGTTCCATTCAGAACAGGCCTTGCAAGGGTCGATCAACGAAGTTGAACACTCGTTCTGTGCGTCAGGTGCTGAACCTGGCTTCAAAAAACAGATGCATGAGTGCTGCCAGCATTGCTTTAAAGGTTGCAGAAGTAGAAGGTCAGCTTGTCAGTGCTCAGACCATACGCAGCACACTGCAACAAGTCGTTTGCATAGGAGTCGTCCCAGAAGGAAGCCTCATCTGAAGCTGGCTCATAAGAAAGTCCACAAACAGTTTACTGAAGACAACCTGTCCAAGAGCATGAATTACTGGAACCATGTCCTGTGGTCTGATGAGACTATAAGATAAACTTGTTTGGCTCAGATGGTGTCCAGCATGTGTGGCGATGCCCTGGTGAGGAGTACCAAGAAAATTGTGTCTTGTCTACAGTCAAGCATGGTGGTGGTAGCATCATGGTCTGGGGCTGCATGAGTGCTGCTGGTACTGGGGAGCTGCAGTTCATTGAGGGAAACATGGATTCCATTAGGTACTGTACAATCTGAAGCAGAACATGACGCCTTCCTTCCAGAAACTAGGCCGAATGGCAGTTTTCCAACATGATAACGGTCCCAAACACACCACCAGATGACAACTGTCTTGCTAAGGAAGCTGAAGCTGAAGGTGAAGGTGATGGATTGGCCAAGTATGTCTCCAGACCTGAACCCTTAAGCACCTGTGGGGCATCGTCAAGCGTAAAGTGAAGAAGCACCATGTGTCTAACGTCCAGCAGCTCCATGATGTCATTATAGAGTGGAAGAGGATCCCAGCAGCAACCTGTGCAGCTCTGGTCAATTTCATGCCCAGGATCATTAAAGCAGTGCCAGATAACAATGGTGCTAACGCAATAAACTTACTTTTGTTGCCAGCTATTTTGACAATAATAGCTGTATGATGAGACAATAAATCTATACTGCTATACAAGCTGCACATTGACTATAAAATATAAAGTTTCATTTCTATAGTATTGTCCCTTAAGATATACTAAAATGGTTGCTGAAATGTGAGGAGTGTACTTTTGTGAGATACTGTATATCTACATTGAATGAATTTTCAAAAGATCCCAAAACATGTAATCTGTCAATCTATCTAAAATGTTCTAGCAACAGCCTAGAACACCCAGAAGACCATAAACTGCTATAAAATACTATCACAAAGTCAGTCTTAAGTTTCCGATTCTTAAAAATACATATTCATGGTCTAAAACATGTAAGATTTAATAGGGTGACAGTACAGCAGTGCTGAATCACACACCTTCTTCTCCTGATCAAGTCTCATGTCCTCTCGTCTGTGCTCCAAGGCAGAAGTCACAGCTCTCTCCAGCGCTTTCTGATCCTCCAGCTTCTGTTGCTCCAGAGCAGCCTCAATGTGGATCTGCTCTCTCACCCGCTGCTCTGCCAGCTCACGGTTCAGCTGGTCGATGCGCCGGTGGGCGTGAGCAATCAGAGAGTTCAGATCATCTGCACTCAGCTTTCCCGCTGAGAAAGACCACAGAGCAGCATTACAGGAAGAATGACGGGTAAGAGACATCACTGTGATGCATGGAATCATTCCAGCAGTTTATTATTTTAAAATGTGGAAACTGTAACATGACAAGATAGATTTTAAAAAATGATTTAAAATCAGGTGGGCTGCCTGAATCATTTGGTCTTGAGGAAGACCTATATCATTAGGCTGCTTGCGGACTCTGATCAGAAATGCTTCTATGGTGTTCTTGCATTCAAAAACAGACAGATGGAGCCTAACAAAATGAAGTGGAAAGTGAGATGAATTTTTAACTTCACATGCTGGTATTCTTTTAAATCTAACAAACTTATTTGTGTGAAATCTTTTGCTTGAAGTACACCATCTTTTATTAAAATGAAATTCACTTGCTTTAACTTTTCATTGTCTAATACAAAGGTATTTTAAATGGGACTTTTTTTTTTTTAAATCAAATTACTTTAGGCAGGGCTCGAAACTGCAACCATTTTGGTCGCATATGCTCCCAAAATTTAATCTGCGCGACCTCAAATTATATTTGGGAGCATTTGTGAGAGTGCGAGAAATTGTTGTGGTGTGACTTACAAAAACTTACAAAACTTTCACTAGCCTAACTACTGCACAGACTGTTGTGAGCCAATTCAATGACTGGTTCGCCATTATCTCCAACATTACATAACCAATTAAACTTCATCTTTACATTCTTAATGTATTGTAGAATGCACACTCAGCATCGCCAGGAGTTTCGCGCTATCGTTAGAATTGAAACCAAAAGTAAAACGCCATGCACATTCAATTTTAATTTTAACAAGCAATTTTAATACCGCATGTTTAGAGAGCGACTCCCCAATGCGCGCAAATTAGGCTACATAACATATCTAGGCTGTTATTAGTATATAGTCTATAATAGGTTGTGCAGTTGTCTATACCAGTGGTTCCCAATTCCAGTCCTGGGGACCTCCTGCTCTGCACATTTTGCATGTCTCCCTTTTTTAACACACCTGATTGAGATCATCAGATCATTAGTTCAGTTCATGGCTCTCTCCCTTAACAAGCTGATGATCTCTGTCAGGTGTGCTAAAAAAGGGAGACATGCAAAATGTGCAGAGCAGGGGGTCCCCAGGACTGGAATTGGGAACCACTGGTCTATACTGCCCTCCAAAGGCAAAGTGCAGTAACTACGCGAACACTGAAACTGAGAAAAATGCCTTTAAAGTTTTTGACAGCTAGTCAAACACTCTCGTTTCTCTGAAACAACACTGTCATTTCTCCGAAACAGGACAAAATTAAACCAGAAGACTTTGCCACGAGACAAAACAGTTGTCACAATGTCCATTTTAAGCCTTAACTCAATTTTGACCAAATGTGTAGTTACTGCGCTTTGCCTTTGGAGGGCAGTATAGCTCTGTATCAAGCTTGAAAATTTCAGGCTCTATTTGCATTTTGAATTTTGAGAGACTAGCCTACTTTGATTATGGCTGCATTTATTATTTGCACTTAATAGGACTAAGAAAGAACTGTGTCATTTATTGTTTTGTTATTTATAGTGTATATTATTTAAAATCCAGTGGTTGCCTCTAATTTAAATGGCTGTACCCATAATAGAGAAAATAAACATCTTGTTCATGTACTCATATTTCCATTCATTCTTGTCCCTTGCTTAAGGCATAACATAAAGACATAACATAAAAAGGCTTTCAGAATCAGCCCATTTGCTTGTAAAACATCAGCAATCAGAATCTGCCATGAAGAATCAAGACCGGTGCATTACTACAGAAATGCCGGGACAAGTGCTGGCTGTTCTGCTCAGTTGGCAGTTGTGATGCTCCTTAATATTCATTGGGTGCTCTTAAAAATTTTTTGGTGCTCCTAACTTTTTGAAGTTGGGAGCACCAGTGCTACCAAGTAAAAAAGTTCATTTCGAGCCCTGTTTAGGTGTTCAAAAACTTCTTCGAGGCCACTAACTGCTTTGATTAAATAAAGCACATGGTTTGATGTAGTTAAACAAAAGCAAGCGGAAATGCAAATCTAAGGGCAAACAAAGTTGAAAAACACATTAACTCTGAAGAATTAATGGCCTTCTAGTTGTATTGTGCTATACTGAAATAAACCTAAAATTAGAGGTCAAACTGCTGAAAATTCTTTATCACAATTACTTTCATTAGTTTTGTTTGTAATTAACACATATTTAACACACTTTTTCTAGGTAAGAAAAAAGTGCAATTTATGTGGTTTGTTTACGAATGATGCCATTTCACTATAGAATTAAATTTTATCCTACGAAGAACGCAAATGACTTTTGTTAGCCTTCCCCTCCAAACAGTTTGTAATTTATAAATACAATTTTGTCTCCATTTACTGAAAAGCATCAGCTCTGTGTTTAAATGTATAAACAGTGTTAAAAAATGAACATTGTTACACATATTTAATTATTTGCATGCATTAACTAAAAAAATATAATTTAAACTGGTTAAATCTGACAAATGCTAAACATGCGGTCTGAAGAGTGACATGAGTGTGTGAGATCTTACAGAGTCCCTTCCAGCTGGCCTGGATCTCAGGCGTGATGTTGGCCAGCTCCTGCTGGAACTGAGCCTTGGCTTCATTCACCAGCTCACTGTATTGAGACACGATCTTCGCCTCTGTCTGTGCCGTCTGCACCTGCAGAAGAGACAGACAATACCTAGGTGTGAGTTACAGACTGCAGATGGGACACGCTGATATGTCACCAGAGTCTCTGGGAGTATAAAGCTAAATAGATTACAGGCTCGATTCTCATTTATATGCACTACGTTCCACCAAAGCACATTAACATAGTCAGGTTAAAGGAACACTCCACTTTTTTTGGAAATAGGCTCATTCTCCAACTCCCCCCGAGTTAATAAGTTGATTTTTACCGTTTTGAAATTCATTAAGCCGTTCTCTTGTTCTGGCGATATCACTTTTAGCATAGCTTAGCATAAATCATTGAATCCTATTAGACCAGTAGCATCGCGTTCAAAAATGACCAACGAGTTTCGATATTTGTCCTATTTAAAACTTGACTCTTCTGTAGTTATATCGTGTACTAAGATCAGCGGAAATGTAAAGCTGCGGTTTTCTAGGCTGATAAGATTAGGAACTACACTCCCATTCCGGCGTAATAGTCAAGGAAGTTTGCTGCCGTAACATGGCCGAAGCAGGCGCATTAATATCACACAGCGCCTGAAATTAGATCCCAGCTAGGTAACTTCCAATGTGACCGGTGCTAAATTTGTGTAATTCCGGTTGTTGCAGCTGTCAGAGTTGCAGCTGGTAAATTGTCAGTGGCTGGATTTACCTGTGTGTGATTAGCTATGGTTATGTGCATTGTAAGGGGCTGTGATAGTAAATCGAAGACGTAATCTACTACCATCTTTCATAGAATTCCCACGAAAAAAAAAGCAATTCCGACTAATGAATCAATGGCTGGCTGCTCTGAACATGGATCTCAAAACACCGTTAGAAACGATCAAGAAATGGCGTGTTTGCTCCGAGGATTTTGAACCAGATGACTATTTGGATAGTTTTACCGGTACTACAGCACTGCGTCTAAAGGACACTGCGATCCCAACAATCTTCAAACTAACGTTACAGACAGGACAACAAGGAGCATCGCCCACGGCTGTAAGTGAAACATGATTAATTGCTAACGTTACCTGTGAAATGCAACCCCTGACGACTAGGTTTGGGCGAACAGTTGGCTTAGTATTTGCTATGACCAAATTCCATGTGTGATTGCAAAAGAAAGTTATTGCGAACAGTCGGTTGTGTTTTAAAGTCAGTTTTGAGTAAAAGTGTACATCATGAATGTAAGCCTGAAAATGCAAACTGACAGTATGCATTTAAAATCTTTATATTATATAATGTAGTGTTTGCAGGAATAACTTACTCTTGCGATAGCTGGCCATTAGGTCCACTCGGCGTGTGACGTTTTTTCTAGTTTATTTTGTCAAACCGGGAAAAAAAAATCTACTACTGCAGGATGCAGCATTGCATCCAAGTCCTCGGATGTTGCTGCGACATGCCACTTCCTCATCAGGTAGATCGACCCTTGCCATCGATGGCAATACCTGGTCCCACTCGCGACAACACAGGCACTCACTTTCAGTTGGCATGGGTTGGCAAGCCCCACCAGCGCGAATCTGCTCTCCTCATCCCTTCTGTCCCAGGCAGTTCAGACACACTTTGTCTTTCGCGTACCAAAACCTTAGCTTCAGTGAATTCTGGTTCAAATTGATACGGTTCAGGATCTGCACCAAAGTAAATATCTTCTAAATCGTCTCTCACAAATGTCTCCATGGCGAGTAACGGTGTCTGTGCTGTGCATGCACGTTGGATATGTTGACGGAAGTAAACATTTGCACATGTGTTGTGTGGTATTACTGCGCCTGCTTCGGCCATGTTACGGCAGCAAACTTACTTGACTATTACGCCGGAATGGGAGTGTAGTTCCTAATCTTATCGGCCTAGAAAACCGCATCTTTACATTTCCGCTGGTCTTAGTACGCGATATAACTACAGAAGAGTCAAGTTTTAAATAGGACAAATATGGAAACTCGTTGGTCATTTTTGAACGTGATGCTACTGGTCTAATAGGATTCAATGATTTATGCTAAGCTATGCTAAAAGTGATATCGCCAGAACAGGAGAACAGCTGAATGAATTTCAAAACAGTAAAAATCAACTTATTAACTCGGGGGGAGTTGGAGAATGAGCCTATTTCCAAAAAAAGTGGAGTGTTCCTTTAAGATACTTACCTTGGTTACGACTTTGTCCAGATCCACAATCATGCTGTGTAAGTTCTCCTCAGCGGCCAGGATTTGGGGTCTTGCTGCACCAATCTTGGACTGTTTTGCACTGTTGATCACTCCACGCAATTTTTCTAGCTCTCCTCTAAATTTACACAAAACGTTACAATTAAGCACCTCTATGCAGGGCAAAGTGTTATGACAGTACATTCTATTCATCGGTAGAAATGGACAGTTAAGGACTGGAAAACATATAGGAAAAAAACATAGTTAGGGGTCAGTAAGATTTTTGTAAAAAAAAATTTAATTCATACTTTAACCAAGCATGCATTAAATTGATCAAAAGTGACAGTAAAGACATTCATAATGTTTTCTAAAAAAAAAAAAAAAAAAAAAAAAAAAAAGGCTCTTAATTTGAACCTTCTGTTTATCAAGGAATCATGAAAAAAAATTCAAAACTAATAACAATAAGAAATGTTTCTTATGCACCAATTCAGAATATTAAAATCACTTCTGGAAGATCATGTGACTGAAGTAATGGTGAAAATATTGAAAATTCAGCAAAAATATTTTTTTTAATAGAAAACGGTTATTTGAAATCGTATCGCTCTATCCGACTGAGACCCAGAAAAAAAGATTTGTGAATTTAGTATTTTTTTATGCCATTACATTGTTTAGATCATTAGAAAAAAATGGAAAATTAGCAATTTCATTTGAAAAATGATATTTTATTCATATTTTATTCTACGTTCTCTGTAGAGGACACTAGGACTCAGTTTTTCTAAAAAAGAAAATGGCATGAATAGACATCAAAAAGGCAAAACAATTGGATTTTTTTATCAATTTAAGATACAATCAATTTTTAGGTTTCAGGATTTTTTTATACCAAACTTTGTTTAATGGTGATTCTCAACTATGTTATAAAAACAACAACAAAAATGATTGGATATACCATTTAGTTTCATGCAGTATGTGTGTAAAAATGTTCATAAACGGGTTTTCCCATTAAACACAGTGTATCTATAATTTGCATATTAATGTGTTGCTGTTGGGACAGGATGTTGAGTAATAATTGGCCAGGTTTTCATAATAATATCTAATATTTCATAGGAATTTCATTTTCCTATTCAATTGTTATGTCTCCCTGATTTTAGTCCTGGTGTCCTCTACAGTGGACATGTATGAAATGATGTCCTGTTTCATAGCAGGAAGTCATATTTGGATTTGAAAACCATAACATTTTCCTGAGATGTTGCTTCATGATAAACAATTTGAAAATATTCAGATTTAAATGACAATTACAAAATATCACATATTTCCATAAGGATGTGCAATTTTTCACTAAATACATTTTAGCCATCTTTAAAGACCAAGGAGAGGGTGAGGTCATGGTCAAACATCCAAACATTTGGTATCTTTAAAAAGCCCTCAATGTGCTCTTCTCAGGACATCCAGGCTTAAAACTCTGACATGTGAGTTCTCATAGCAATTCACTAAAATATAATGTCAACTACAGAGGCAAAAACTCCATAGCTGGGTCTCAGGAGGCTATCACAATATATCACTATTTATACTGTGTTTTGATCAGACAAATGCAGCATTGGTGAGCATAAGAGACTTCTTTCAATCTTACAGGCCCCAATCTTGTCTAATGGACTGTAATTTAAGGTCTGTTAGAAGCAGGTCTCACTTGGCTTTGAACAGGGCTTCCTCAGCCTCTTTCATGGCTCTGGTCCTGTCACTCAGAGCCTCATTCAGTTCTTTCCACTGAGTGGACTTCTCATCCGGAGGAGTCTGAAAACAAACACAAGACAATGTCACAAGCAGCAGAAAATCAGCACACTAAAAGCTGTGATCTCTATATAATGTTCACACAGTGCACAGTGGTGCTCGAGCACTTGCACTTCTTTCATCCACACCTTCCTGACCAGTGATCATTGGTGATGGCTAAGCAACAGGTGTGCCTGCCCTAAACTTTGGCACTGTTTGTCAATGCTGTGAAATTAATCCATTATTAAAACATCTTAATACACCCTGCCTAATTTAGGCAATAGCTCTCCATTAAACTTAACAAGCAAGCTAGTCTTGCGCTGATGTAAAATATCATCGTCCAAGGTCGGAAATGCCAGTCAAATTAATAAAAGTGCCTCAATTCCTCAATCAAGATATAAATTGCTCCTTTAGAAGTTCTTTTTTATGTTTAGAACATAATATAGGTAAGCAACATCACATAAACAAGAGTGCTATTTTCCTGAATATCAGCCCGATTGTAAATCCGAAATTCATTTTATATAGTTTTCTTACTAGTGTTGGGGGTAACGCATTACAAGTAACGTAATAATATTACTTTTTCCAAGTAACTAGTAAAGTAACGCATTACTTTTTAATTGACAAGAAAATATCGGAGTTACTTTTTCAAATATGGCCAGTTACTTTTTTCCCCCATTTATTGATTAAAAGCTCTCCTGTCCCCATGTTGAGAGAAATCGTGAGTAAGACATTACTTTAGTTCTAGAATAAATGTGAACATGCATTAATTAATCTATATCACTAAAAAAAAAAAGATATTTTGAAATTCAATGCAAACCAGCAATAATTAAATATGTTAAATTATTCAAATATCCTTTATGTATTTAAGCCTATGTATTAACCAATGTCTTTGCTGCCGATCTCCGATGATCCAAATCATCCATACTAATAAGCAAAAATTACTCAAGATAATCTAACATTTGTTTTCCTTTTTTTTAATTGCTGAAGAGTTGACATTTTTTCTTCTGTGGTCTACTGTACAGACGTGAATTTACTTTTCTCTAAGCCTGAGGCTTTTGGTGTAAAAAAGCCAAAAATAGAATATTAAATATTTTTATATTAAAAACAAATAAGCAAGCCCTGCCCAGATTAAAAAAGCAACGCAAAAGTAACATAACACATTACTTTTCATAAAAAGTAACTAAGTAATGTAATTAGTTACTTTTTTAGGGAGTAACTCAATATTGTAATGCTTTATTTTTAAAAGTAACTTTCCCCAACACTGTGCAATTCCTGTATAAACTGATTTGATACATGGTAAAATGGATTTTGTTGATAATTATGTCATCTAATTGGTAACAGCCCTATAGTGTTAAAGGAACACTCCACTTTTTTTGGAAATAGGCTCATTCTCCAACTCCCCCCGAGTTAATATGTTGATTTTTACTGTTTTGAAATCCATTCAGCCGTTCTCCTGTTCTGGCGATATCACTTTTAGCATAGCTTAGCATAGATCATTGAATCCTATTAGACCAATAGCATCGCGTTCAAAAATGACCAACGAGTTTCCATATTTGTTGTATTTAAAACTTGACTCTTCTGTAGTTATATCGTGTACTAAGACCGGTGGAAATGCAAAGCTGCGAGTTTCTAGGCTGATAAGATTAGGAACTACACTTCCATTCCGGCGTAATAGTCAAGGAAGTTTGCTGCCGTAATATGGCTGAAGCAGGCGGAGTATTATCAGAAATGAGTTCCCAGCTAGTTTAGCATTTGCACGTGCTGCGTGGTATTACTGCTCCTGCTTCAGCCATATTACGGCAGCAAACTTCCTTGACTATTACGCCGGAATGGAAGTGTAGTTCCTAATCTTATCAGCCTAGAAACACGCAGCTTTGCATTTCCACCGGTCTTAGTACACGATATAACTACAGAAGAGTCAAGTTTTAAATAGGACAAATATCGAAACTCGTTGGTCATTTTTGAACGCGATGCTACTGGTCTAATAGGATTCAATGATTTATGCTAAGCTATACTAAAAGTGATATCGCCAGAACAGGAGAACGGCTGAATAGATTGCAAAATGGTAAAACTCAACTTATTAACTCGGGGGGAGTTGGAGAATGAGCCTATTTCCAAAAAAAGTGGAGTGTTCCTTTAAGTACTGTAAGTAACTCAAATATGTTCAACAGTGTGTAACTTTATTATGTATAAGTAATTATGAGAGGCAGTGACTTCAATGCATATTTTGGATATCTCTCAAATCTAATACACCTGATTTAACTCATCAGCTGAGTGGGTGTTCAAATGATTGTGTATGTGTTCACCTGTGAGTCCATGGCTTCTTTGAGTTTGTTTGTATGTGCACCGATGGCTGTCAGCGCAGCCTCTTGGGCTCCAATGGCCTGCAAGGTGGTCTTAGCAGTGCTGCCCAGACTTTCCTCCAGTCCAGCAGTCAGAGCTGAGACACACAAACACTCACAGTATATAAAAATACATTTTAGGCACTAAAAAGGAGATGGGAACTTGTTGGGGAAAAGAGCAACGGACTAATTAGGATAAGGCAACCTGTAGACCTGTAGAGTAGTTCTACATTGACTGGTTCACGTGCAGATTGTGTGGTCACCCACCTGCTAAAGCATCCTGTTCAGCTTTATCCTGCTGAGCCAGTCGAGCCGACACTTCCTCTGCTGGCCTCTCTTTCAGCGCAGGCTCATGATGATCCTTACGCTCTTCACCTACACACACAAACAAAAAATAATACACTGAGCTATTACAGCGGCATGGGAAATAGCATTATATTTTATTAGGGATGCACGATATTTATCGGACAGATAAATTATCGACCGATATGAGTAAAAATGACGTCATTTTTATTGCTCCGATAAATAAATGAAATCCGATCCGATAAAGTACTCTCGCTGGTAAATCAATCAATCAGTCTGGTTTATCTGAGATTCATCTGCTTTCCGAGTGCAAGCGACTGCAGCTGTAAACTGCAGTGACTCTCGGACTTTGTCGCGTGTAATACGTCATCATCTGTCGTCATCATCGTCTTCGCCGGTCTGGAAGTTTTCTGCGGTGGCAGAGGAGGACGATGCTATTGCTATTTGCAACACGTTTAGCAAAGATTCTGAGAGGAGGTAAAAAAGCCGTCAAGTTTTAACACAACAAATCTCACTTCAGAGGTCGTCATCGCGGTGAATCTGTTTTAGGGGCCGTTCACTTGTCGCGCCTAAAAACGCGTGGAAAACGCTAGACGCGCCACTTTCTCTTTCGTTCCAAACCGCTCTGTAGCCTGCTCTGCTGTGGCGTCTGCCGTTGCTAAGCAACCATGACCTGCGCTCTCCATAAAGACGCAGAAGTTTCAGCAAAGGATAAATGGATTTTCAGCATTAAAAATCGCTTGCAGTAGCTCTGTTATTAAATTTATTTAAAAATGATTATGATAAGCTGTTTCTCCACCTTGGCAGTGCTTTCATTGTTATTAAGGGAACGGGTGAAGCTGATTGGTTGGTTCATGTCATATGACCTGCGTTGGGCTTGCGGCATTCTGAAAAGTTGATGTTTTTATCTCGATTCTGATGTTTTATTCCCCGCCTTGTACGATTTGGTTGCACACATTCATAATATGATCAATAAGAAGCTTTAACGGACATTTGGACATCTGACGTTACTCCATGATGCACTTTTCATTTTTTCCAGGTTGACAAATGTCAAAGCATTTTATTTATTTAGAATTGTGGTGCCTTACACAAAAAATAAAAACATTTTTGAAGAGTCAGGACTGATGTTTGCTATGATTGTTAGACCCAGATATATACAGTAATATACATTTCATTAGTTTATCTCAGATTTTGTATTCTCCTGGGTGCACAAAATTATCATATAAAAATATGAACGTATTGATATTGGTATCGGCCACAAGAAGGACTTAATCATCGGCTATCGGTAAAAAAAATTCATTTCGTGCATCCCTATATTTTATTGAAGCTGAGAGTTTGCCGTCTGAACCAGGATGAACCAGGATGTTGTGAAAAAATTAAAGACAGCAAATACATTTTTGTAGTGCACTGCTTTTGTTGGCTGCATGCACAATGTAAACAACATCATCTGTGAACAAATGAATCAGTAAAAAAAAGCCAAACTCAGGGGTCAGTGATCTAAATCACTATTTGACAAGCCAAACTCATAGACTGAGATATTTGTCCATTTTCAGATGATCGGTTCTTATCTTATTGCAATCTAGTATGTTTGCCACAGATCATTACAAATACGCATTTGTTAGTTATTGGGAAAGAATGATTAGCAACACAGTGTTAGTAAAGAACTCAAACAAACACACAGAACAGAACATATTAGAGTGGGTCACATGATGCAGAAGGATGGAAAGGTGTGAAGTTTGAGAACATGCAGAGAGGAAGAGACACTGATGCCATCTGCACAGCAACTGATGTTATGAAGACAAACAGGCTCTGGATCAGTTGTTAGAAGAAAAGACTGTGAATGGTCCAGTGCTGACCTGCCGCCATGTGGCCAGGTGGGCTTTCTTCACTTGTACCTGGCGCGGGCACAGACGGCACCTCGCCGATAGCCGAAATAATATGAGCTGCCTCTGCTGAGGCCTCTGCAACAACAGTAGGACTTCATGAGAAATATAGATCACAGATCAGCAGCGGTGCATCAGTGATCAAAAGTGACATAATTTACATGACAATAACTAGTACTGCCTGTGATCCTTTGATCAGTTACATATGTAGGTTCAAGATACAGTAGTGACAAAAGTGAGTACACTCCTCACATTTCAGCAACCATTTTAGTATATCTTCTCAAGGGACAATACTATAGAAATGAAACTTGGATATATTTTAGAGTAGTCAATGTGCAGCTTGTATAGCAGTATAGATGTACTGTTCTCTGAAAATAACTCAACATACAGCCATTATTGTACAAATAGCTTCCAACAAAAGTGAGTACACCCTAAGTGAACCTTCAGCTTCCTCAGCAAGACAGTTGTCATCTTGATGGTGTGTTTGGGATCTTTATCATGTTGAAAACTGCCGTTCGGCCTAGTTTCTGGAGGAAAGGCATCATGTTCTGCTTCAGAATGTAGAGTACATAATGGAATCCATGTTTCCCTCAATGAACTGCAGCTCCCCAGAACCAGCAGCACTCATGCAGCCCCAGACCATGATGCTCCACCACCAGGGATGGAAATTAACTTTTTTGTCCACCGGCCAGTGTGGCTGGCCACTAAATGTTTTTACCAGCCACTTTATGTTATTAACCGACAATGTGTAGCTGCATGTGAAAATTAATACTACAAGATCTACTATACTTGAGCAGTTTATTTAATCTCAAGTCTCAATAAAATACTGACATTTTCACCGAATTTTTCTATCATGATACAGAGCTATCTTCAAAACTACACAACTTATAGCCCACATACTATAACAGCCTAGATATTTTATGTAGCTTAATTTGCGCGCATTGGGGAGTCGCTCTCTAAACGCAGGGTATTAAAGTTGCTTTTGAATGCGCGTGCACGTTTTACTTTTGGTTTCGTTTTTACTATAGCGCGAAACTCTCGGCAGCGTAGAGCATGCATTCTAAAATACAAGAGATTGCTTAACAAAACCATTTGGGTGGACACCAACAGGATTTTGAAAAGCGTGTCCCCAGTGGAAATTACTAGGGGTGTAAATCGGAGCCTTCGAGACGATTCGATACAATACCGATTTCTTAAGCAAACGATTCGATTATTTCCGATACTTCAGAATTCCCTGTGATACGATGCGATCCGATTCAATACTAGATATTTTTACATGATATCTATTAAGTTTCAAATAAATCAACAAAAATAGTAAATAATTTGCCTTTTATTGAGAATACAGAAACAGTATTCTATTCACATAATGTGTATGTTACACTAAAGCAGTTGTGCTCAATGCACTGCAAATAGAACAGCAAATATAACAGTTACTGCATCTACAAAGTGCAATCAGATAAATTGTAATAAGAAAAAAAAAAAAAAAAAGTCTAATGCTTATAGTGCAGGTCTACTATGGCCAATTAGCCTATTCGCGGTTTAAAAAAAGTTTCTTTCATACAAAATTGGTTACATTTTGAAAATACAATTTGCATCTTATTAAGAGGTAATGGTCACACATCCTTTGCAGTAGATGAACTGCAAATAGAATACTGCTCCACAAAATCAGTTCAAAATCATCGCTCTTGAAAGTCAGAAAACAACGTGAGGTGTGTGAACATGAACAACATAGATAGACTGTGAAACGAAAGTAACGCGTGTGAAGTAGAAGACAATAATGAGGTTAGCGCCACCCGCAGTTTAGGAGTAGGTAGTGCGCTTACGGCGGAGCCATATACAGTAAAAGAAAGGTCGGAACGGATGCTAAAAATAGACAAGTGAACAAACAGGCGGCAAAATAAACACATTAATCGATACACTTGCGGACGAATCGATGCATTGAATCGTCGGCTGCATAATCGATGCATCGATTCGAAACGATTAATATTTACACCCCTAGAAATTACGCCCCTGTGTGAGTGGAACTCTGCCGCCGAGTTATCATCTGATGTGAATGAATGCCGCATTGTACAGTATATTGAGAAAGACGCGCCATGAATTGCATCTGACAGAATGTGCGCTGTAGCACGAAATACAATATATTTCTTCAAAAGCAGATTGTAAAGATATTTTAACAGACCTCTTCTTAACGCCTGTGATGTATCGCCACATTTTTTTGAAGGTGTGCCTCCGCTAAAAGTGTCCGCCGTCTTCGTGTATTTTAAAGGGCAGTTCGCAACCAACGTTAAGGTGCATTACCGCCTCACGCCGTCCGGTTGAAGTATGTTATTTTTATTTACCTGCCACGGTGGCCGGTGGGTGAAGCGAGTTTACCCGCCACAACACAAATTCACCCGCATTTGGCTGGTGGCGGGTGCTTATTTCCATCCCTGTCCACCACCATGCTTGACTGTAGGCAAGACACAATTTTCTTGGTACTCCTCACCAGGGCATCGCCACACATGCTGAACACCATCTGAGCCAAACAAGTTTATCTTATAGTCTCATCAGACCACAGGACATGGTTCCAGTAATTCATGCTCTTAGACAGGTTGTCTTCAGCAAACTGTTTGTGGGCTTTCTTGTGAGCCAGTTTCAGATGAGGCTTCCTTCTGGGACGACGTCTATGCAAACCGACTTGTTGCAGTGTGCTGCGTATGGTCTGAGCACTGACAAGCTGACCTTCTACTTCTGCAACCTTTAAAGCAATGCTGGCAGCACTCATGCGTCTGTTTTTTTAAGCCAGGTTCAGCAACTGACGCACAGAACGAGTACTCAACTTCATTGATTGACCCTTGCAAGGCCTGTTCCGAATGGAACCCATCTTGGAAAACCTCTGTATGACCCTGACCACTGTAATGTAACTCAGTTTCAGGGTGTTACTGAACCTCTAATAGCCTTGGCCATCTTTGTGGAGAGCAACATTTCTAATTCTCTAATCCTCAGAGAGTTCTTTGTCATGAGATGCCATGTTGAACATCCAGTGGTCAGTATGAGAGAATTGTACTTAAAGCACCTAATTTTAACTGCTCTAATACAAGATACACAAGTTTGTATGGTCCTGTCAAGCAGACAAAAACATAAACATGATGAATAGGACATGTGGCTTTGCATGGTTAAACAACATACTGATGTTATCACTTATGGTGTACTCACTATTTTGACAATAATGGCTGTATGTTGAGTAATTTTCAGAGGACAGTAAATCTATACTGCTATACAAGCTGCACATTGACTACTCTAAAATATATCCAAGTTTCATTTCTATAGTATTGTCCCTTGAGAGGAAATACTAAAATGGTTGCTGAAATGTGAGGGGTGTACTCACTTTTGTGAGATACTGTATGATTAGACATTGAGCTGATGGGTCCGAATTCATATTTCCCCACTATATAGTAAGGGAAAAAATAAATCAGCTGGTATACGAATTAACAGTAAGTGAATACCATCCAGATGATCAACTACCTTCAGTAAGATTTTGAGGTATGCATCCAATTAACTACCATCAGGCCACAGGAGAAGAGTTGTGAATGGCAGCGAATCAACACAACTGATGTTGGTAAATCATATGACAATGACAACAAGGCAGATGTACTGAAGTAAGACCAGATTTCATTCATATTACACACATTCAAACTACATACATATATATATTTATTAACTATTATGTAGTTGATTCCTCTTTAATTATTGTACCTACAGTATGTGATTTAGCAAGTAGCTCCTGTTTTTCTTTGGTTTCAATGACTGTAATATTAGGACAAAGACCTATTCACACCAAGAGCAAATATTTAAATGACTAAGACTTAATGACCGACAAATATATGGGACAGATAGTTAACCAATCATTTTTAAATAATCAGAAGGCTGATAATCACGTCCAGCTGGATGCTTAAGAGATGTGTTGGTTCTGAAAATCTTATGAAAGACATGTCAATGACTAATTAATATGTATTAATAAGTATTAATATGCACACGCTGGTATTATTCTATGAAAAACCTGTATCACTGAACCACTAAACAACATTTTTATTTAACCAATGTATTAGGATAGGCATCCGGACAGGTAGAAAGCTGAGAATGTAGCTGATAATCAAGTCTCCAGGATAACTACATAAAACAATAATAACAACAACAACAAACAAAAGGAACAAAAACAAGAAATCTAAAAATCACATGAGTTTAACATATTTTATTCTATCTACTATAACATCTGAACTATTACTGCTAATAGTTAACCTCAATTATTGGCATTATGCCACAATTTATTAAAATACTAGATATATATACACATTAACACGAGTCAAATGAGCTTTATAAAGTTTCTGAGTGCATTTTATTTTATTATGGTCTGAGTAGGCCTTACAGTGGCCTGCTTCCACAAAGATCAGCCAACTGAAACTAAGTACTAAATAACACAATGGGATCCAGAGAAGGTTAGGATCACCTGTGTTCTTGGAAAGGTGATAATTTCTTGATTAAATGGCTCTGTCACCAATCACATATGTGACCTTGGACCACAAAACCAATCATAAAGGTCTTTTTTGTTTTTAAATTGAGATTTATACATCATCTGAAAGTTGAATAGATAAGGTTTCCATTGATGTATGGTTTGTTAAGACATTTGGCCGAGATACAACTATTTGAGAATCTGAGGGTGCAAAAAAATCTAAATGTTGAGAAAATCGCCGTTACAACTGTCCAAATGAAGTTTTTAGCAATGCATACTACTAACCAAAAACTAACTTTTGATATATTTATGACAAAAGAAATTACAAAATATCTTTATGGAACATGATCTTTACTTAATACCCTAATAATTTAACTCATTTTGACCTGTGCAACTCTGAAATGTAGCTGCTGCATATATGAAACCTACTAGTGTCTAAATGTGAAAGCGTTTATGATTCTCACTCACCCTCGAGAGTCTGAGGGGTTGGTGCCGGTGCTTCCTCTACAGCAGGTGGAGCTTCCACAGGTGCTGGATCGGTCTTCTTGGCTTTAGCTTTGGGCTGCTTGGACTCCTTAGATGCTTCTGACAATGAGGAGATTTGCAGGGGTTCGACCTTTGTCTAGTAAAAGACAAGTCACAGTATAACAGAAGCACAGACAGCTGCACAAATGAATCTGGTCTAAGAATGAAAGGCAGACAAAGTAAAAGTGAAAGTGATTGTAGCTCTTACTGGTTTCTTCTGTAAAGGGATGAGTGGAGGAGGGGGCGGCCCAAGCGCCATCCCAAACACTTGATCTGAGTATGGAACGCTCTTCTCTATATTTGCCCGAAACTTCGGGTCCCATTTGGCATAAAGGATCGTGCCACCAAGACCACCTCCGACTGTTAAAAGACTAGCAGCCACTATTTTGCCAGCAGAAGATCTGCAGTACAAAAGATCTAAATTAATATGCAGTCGACTCTGACGTTCTTCTCACACACCAGACCAAAGTAAACCTAACATTCATTTCAAAGATGTCTAATGCATTATGTGATTAAATAAGATAATACAAAAACACTCAGCGTTTTGAAATAAATACGTCAGCAATATAATTGCAAGCTTGTGTGTTTGAGGTTAAATTCACAGTTTAAAGTCGTACCCAGAGTCTCCAGCCGTGGTGTATCTGCGGCAGTGCTGCAACGGATGGGCCTTTACTTTACCACACACACATTGCTACAGAGAAACAAACAAACAAATCATCAGCACACGTGCACTACATTAAAATATATTACATCATAAGGTACGATATTAAAAATAATAGCTTCATTTTACTCTGAACACAACCACTGCTTATACTAATAATACTAATAATAACAAACAGCCATTCATTTCAGATGTAAATACTGTTCAATGAAAACAGGTTTCCATTGTTGGTCTTTTTTGTTCATTTAAAAAAATATATTGGTGAATTCTCTAAACATGAAATTATTATTGTGAATTAAGTATTTAGTAAACAATAAACAACAATGAATGAATGAACGGCTATCACTAAACATTATTTTTCTTCAGTGCCTATAATAAGACGGTTTAAAGTTGTTGCTGTTATACATAAGATCGATAATTCATTAGGCTAATTAACATAAAAACACCAGAGTAAACATGACGGCACCGTTTGTGAAAGGAAACTTTTTTAACTTTTCTCTGGCAAGGTCACGTCCTTCCATTGGACAAAACCAATAAACAGTTCACCGTGTGTTTAAAGTGTAGCACTTTGATAAAAGTGTTCCACGTGAACAACATTTAAAAAATACAGTTAAATATAAATAAAGGTTAATAGATGTAAAATGAAAGATTTTCAGACAGCTGTTAGCTAGCTTGGTTATCCGGGTGACAGAAAATATGAATCTTACACAGCCCGCCCATATGTACGCATGTGTACATTCTAGATTTTGATTGGTGGAGGGAAGCGTCGCTCTCTTAAATGTGGGATTTCATTGGTTGGAGGAACCTGCCTATCACATTGTAAACGCCTCTTTCGACCCCACGTTACGTCGTTGACGTACAACAGCGTTCTATCCTGGTGTAGCAGTTAAACTGCAAATAACAAATCTCAACTAATGAAACTATCAAGTCATTTAGACGTTTAATTTAACATAATCACCGGTCAATTAAACAAACACAACAGAGCTTATTATAATTCGTAATTAAACGATACGCATTAGAAACACCGGGCCTCGCTGTGGGTCACTGAATGACCGCTCTAGCAGAATAAAACTTACCCGCGCTGCTGCATGTGCCCCTTTCCAACAGACGCGCAGCATGCTTGCCTCTTCTGATTATGGGTGTTGGATTTAAGATTACAAATATGCCACTGGCTTCAGCAAAACATTCTAAAAGTCATCAACCTCGACAGCAATTTCGCCCCAGCACACTGTAGATTAGCTCCAGCACTGGTGCACGTAGTGACAGAGCAACGCACGCGCGGTAGGCACACCCAACGTGATACATACGTCAGAGGTTCATAGATGATAAATATGCAGTTTTAAATTATTTCATTGTTTTAATACTTGTGCACTCGTATGCAATTACGCTTATTCTTCTATTTATACTTTTTTGTTGTTGTTGCATAAACTATAGAAAGCATGGATGAAAATTCTATTCGTTATTTATTTTTTTCGTTCATATTTATTTTGATTTTGATGATAATAGTACATTTTAAGGCAATTGTTACCCCCCGAAAATCAAAAGCAAAATATATTTTGCATAAATAAAATAATTTTTCGCATTACGGCATTATTTTTTAAGCACATTTCCCAAAATCATGCAAAATATAATTATGCAAAATACTATAGCCACATTCTCATTACTGTAATTTGGAAATAATATGAAAAGTAATAGCACCTCAATAACATTTATACATTTAGTCATTTAGCATACGCTTTTATTCAAAGCGACTTACAAATGTGACCCTGGACCACAAAAACAGTCGTAAGTAGCGCAGATATACATTAGTCAACATTTGAAGTGGATCAAAAAAGTTAATCAAAGTTGTCCTAAGACAAGAACGGGAATTGTTTTGGTTTTAGGACAACTTTGTTGAAAGGTTTTGATCCACTTCAAATGTTGACTAGTATATTTGTACTTCATTTGGACAACATTAAAGGATTTTCTCAATATTTAGATTTGTTTGCACCCTCAGATTCCAGATTTTCAAATAGTTGTATCTCAGCCAAATATTGTCCTGTATTAGCAAACCATACATCAATAGAAAGCAAAATTATCATCTTTCAGATGATGTATAAATCTCAATTTTAAAAAATGTACCTATATGACTGGTTTTGTGGTTCAGGGTCACAAATGAGGACAGCAGAAGCAATCAAAACCAACAAAAGAGCAATAATAACAAAGTCTTGGTTAGCCTCAGTACATGTAGCAAGGTTTTTTATAATAAATAAAAACTATAGAAAACGAATAGAGAAAGCTAGTGTTAGAGACTCTTTTTTCTAAGTAGTAAGAAATTAAATAGAGAGTGCCCTCTCTGGCCCTTGAGATCCACTTTCCTGCAGTTTACCTCTAACTGTCAGTAACTTTCTAGTGATCTTGAAGTCCTTGATGAACGTGTACAGGCTAAAACCTAAAACGTTGCTACTGCTACTGTAACTTTTACAGTAAAATTCTGGCAACCACAGCTGCTAGTTTTTTTTACCGTAAATTTTTAGTTGAGAACCCCTATATTAAAGGGTCAAGTGTTTTTCTTTTCTTTTTTTTTTAATAATAAGGAAAACAAATAGATAAAATAGAATTAGAAATAAGTGTGCTAGAGTTAGAGGGTCAAATGAAGATAGAAGAGATGTGTTTTTAGCCATTTCTTGAAGATGACTAAGGACTGAGTTGAGCCAGTCATTCCACCAGGAGGGAACAGTTAATGTAAAAGTCAATGAAAGTGATTTTGTGCCTCATTGGGATGGCACTATGTGCTGCAAACAGCAAAAGTCAAGGGGGGAAATTCTTTATTAGTGTTAATGGCAAATTGCTGTTCAAAAATAACCAAACTGACATGCTCCAACAAGACAATAACTTAAATTGCAGATGGAGCCATTAAGAAGTGCATGTCAGTGTCTAAGCCATTTTCAATTGTGCACAGGGCAGTTTTAAAATTATTCTTCCTTTCAGAAAAACAAAAACAAAAATCATATTCACATGCCCAATCCTTTATATAGACTCACATCTCTTCAAGACTGAGTTAAGCCAGTCATTCCACCAAGAGGGAACAGTTAATGTAAGAGTCAATGAAAGAGATTTTGTGCCTCATTGGGATGGCACTGTGTGCTGTTCACTTGCAGAACGCAAGGTTTTAGAGAGCACATAAGCCTAGCTAAAGGGGTGGAGAACCAGTGGTGGTGTTTCTAGGCAAACATGAATTTTATGCGAGCAGCTATCGGTAGCCAGTGCAAACTGATGAACAGAGGTGCAACGTGTGCTAGTTTCGACTCGTTAAAGACTAACCTTACAGCCTCATTCTGGATTAATTGTAGTGGTTTGACAGCAGAAACCACAAGCAGTTCTGTTTCTGTCTGGTTCTTCACCCAGCAAGAAATGCCTGTTAGAGATAATGAGATCCGAGCAGCTATCATCAGATCATCAGTATGGAATGAGATGTATACCTGAGTTTTATCAACACAGCAGTGATATGAAAAGCCATGTTTCTGAATGACAGACCCTAGTGATGCCATGTAGACAGAGAAGAAAAGTGGTCCAAGAACTGAGCCCTGAGGCACCCCAGTAGTTAGTTGTTGCAACTTGGACACCCCACTCCTCCACGATAACTTGAAATACAGTGCCCTCCACTAATATTGGCACCCTTAGTAAATATGAGCAAAGGTGACTGTGAAAATAAATCTGCATTGTTTATCCTTTAGATCTTTCATTTGAAAAATTCACAAAATTCTATATCATCCTAATGCACGATAAGGAGGAGAGTTTGAGTGGCCAAAGACTCTCCAAGGATCACAGCTGGAGAATTGCAGAGAATTGTTGAGTCTTGGGGTCAGAAAGCCTAAAATAAAATGATCAAACAGCCCCTACATCACCACATCTTGTTCCAGAGGGTTTAAAAAAAAAATCCTCCTGGCTCACCCAAAAACAAACTCCAGCATATTCACTTGTCAGACATGATTGGAACTTCAAACAGGACTGGCTTCTATGGTCAGATGAAACAAAAAATTAGCTTTTTGGCAGCTAACCATCCAGATGGTTTTGGTGCAGACAGGGATAAAAAGTACCCCATGCCCACGGTTAAAAATACTGCTGGGTCTTTAATGTTGTGGACCTATTTTTCTGCCGGAGGTCCTGGACATCTTGTTTAGACACATGGCTTCATGGATTCTATCAAAAACCAGCCGATAAAAAATCAAAACCTGACTGCCTCTGTTAGAAATCTTGTAATGGGCCATGGTTGCATCTTCCAGCAGGACGATGATCCAAAACAAACATCAAAATCAACACAAGAATTGTGCCACTGAGCACAGAATGAAGCTTCTACCATGGCCGTCCCAGTTCCCTGACCTGAACCCTGTATAGAAACTGAAGAGAAGAAGCACCAACATGAAGCTGGGAAGAGAGAGATTCTGGAGAATCGAGAGAGATTCTGTTTGAAGGATTGGTCTCTGATCTCTTGTCAGGTGTTCTCCAAACTCATTAGACATTGTTGGAGAAAACTCAAAACTGTTATCTTGGGAAAAGGACGTTGCAATAATTGGGTGCCAATAATAGTGGCCAACGTGAACTGGAGAAAAACATTTATTTCATAATGAGATTTCACCCCTAGGTTCTATTGTTTTACTTCAATGACAGGTTAGAATTTTGTGATTTTTTTGAATGAAAGATCAAAAGGATAAATTATGCAGATTTATTTTCACATCCACTTTTGCTCATATTTACCAAGGGTGCCGATATTACTGGATGGCACTGTATGAGAGGTAAGACTCAAACAACTGGAGTGCGGTTTCTGAGATGTACTTTGCCAATAGGGTTGACAGGAGGATCTGGTGGTTAACTGTGTCAAAAGTCATGGACAGATCTAGCAAGATAAGTACTGAAGATTTGGAAGCCACTCTTGCCAGTTTTAGGGCTTTAACAACCAAGATCAAGGCTGTCTTAATTAAATTGTTCACTTCTAAAGCCAGACCTCATTAATACCTATAGTATGTACTATTATTGGGTGATATGGTCAATTATTGTAAGAGATGCATGGTGAAGGCGCAAGGAAGATTCCTGCATCTTTAACAGTAGATTATATGTGGGCTAACTCATGTTTAAAAGTTTACTTACCATTTCAGTTTAAAATGGTCGTGACTGGACAAAACTGAGGGTATCCACATGTACCACTTGTGAAAAGAAATTGAACTTTATTGAATTGAATGCAACTACAGGTTTAAATTCCCAAATCACTTTAAAACTCTGACAAACAGCAAAAGTCAAGGGGGGAAATTCTTTATTAGTGTTAATGGCAAAATGCTGTTCAAAAATAACCAAACTGACATGCTCCAACAAGACAATAACTTAAATTGCAGATGGAGCCATTAAGAAGTGCATGTCAGTGCCTAAGCCATTTTCAATTGTGCACAGGGCAGTTTTAAAGTTATTCTTCCTTTCAGATAAACAAAAACAAAAATCATATTCACATGCCCAGTCCTTTATTTAAAGACTCACATCTCTTCAAGTCTTCATTTCCCCAGTGACATAGAAGGGTAGCTCAATTTTAGACAGATTATTCACATTTGGAGACACACTGAACACAAGATGTAATTCTCAAGTACAGAAACATATGGATTTCTCTTCTGTCAGATCGGGATGTATGATGAGTGCTACAACAGAAAATGTTTAACCATATATGCATTGAATTTACCATTCAATATTTTTATCATTTGCATAATTTACCTATTCTTTTTTATCTAAGCACAAGGCATATGACCCAAATCAATTTTTTTCCCATTAAAAAAATATTGGGAAGTATGAATTGAATTAATAACTGTGCAAGTTAAAACCACCAACAAAAACCCAGGAGCCAATGTTATGAATCTAAAGACTAAAGATGAACACATCAAGTCGTCTGTTTTCTTTCTTTTCTTTTTTTTAAATAAGTGCAGGAAGCAAGACGTTAACTAACCGCACAAGGGCTATTCTGGTTCGAGCCGTTCAGTTGCATGTTGTCTTGTGGGTCTTTTCTTGTACGATGGCCACCGGCACACAGGGCAACAGTGCCGCCCACCAGCCAGCCAGACCACGATGCACTGCTGGTGAAAAACATGGCCACACGGCAAACCCATGACAAGGCAATCCGTTTCAAAGTTCTCAAGACACACAACACACTCTGTGCAGTGGAGCATGCCACAAGGCCACTGAGACCAATCAGTGTCCTGTTCCTCTCCACCAGACCACGACTCTTCTGACTTCGTTGCAGCTGAACATCTGTCATTAGCGTCAAGAACCTCTGATCTGCAGTGATGTACTTCCTGGTCCCCGCTGGAGCCGCCATTTGGGTTTGTCATGGCTTTTTGTCGGTCGTCACGGTCCACTCGGTTGGGCCCCTCAGATTGTGCGAGTCTGAACTTCCAAGTGGGCAGGTTCTTGATGTAGTCTATTGGAACAAGCGGGTGAAGCCAGAGGTCTGGGAATGCCAATCTTTCCAAAAGGAAATTGGGATCGTCGTCCCAGTCTGACTCAAAGTTCTGGAACGAGGCAATGGGATGTACTAAGTAGCTGGTGTACCAATCCCAGAGACTTGACAACCACTCTAGGTTGTTTGCATTTTGGTCTTCGTTGCTACATCTTCTTTTCTTCTCAAAGTAGTCGATGAGAAGGCCATGGGCTAGATAAGTGCTGAGGAAGAGAGCGGGATGAGAAGAATAGAAGGTCCAGTCGGCCCGGACCCACGAGGCGACAGTAGTGGTGTCTGCGTAACGCAACAGTTTCAGGCTGTACTCGTAAAAGTTATCCAGGTATGGAAGCTGAAGAAAACCGAGGATGGGCAGCCAGGAAATGATGAGTAAGGAATTATAAGTCCCTAGCGTGCTGATTAAAACCACAAAGCGTTTTATGGTGGCTCCCTGTGTAATAAAAAGGTCCATCCAAGCCATTAGATTGACCATTACCAAGCTCAAAATGAACAAGTCATTGACTTCTGGCTGTACGGACCGAAGAAATGCATCCATGGCATGCAACGAAATGAATTCCCCGGTGCTATTGCCGTATCTGTAGATGCCTTCTGGTGTTTTGAGAATGTATGAGGGCATTTGCTGAACCCCAATCTCTTCCAGACAGGTAGTGTTGTCCCAGTTGCGCACATCGACGAAGATGAACTCGATGCGCCCTGTGAATTTAATGCTGAGAGCTGAGAAAAACGCTGGGGGCTGAAGCAGTCTGGCAAACAAGAACATCTTTACTGGTTGCTTTTCCATCTGATACCAGTCGTCTATTAATTGCTCAGAGAAACGTATGGTTTTGATGCGAGAGGCGACATGAGCAGTCATCCATTTAAAGATGTGCTCTGTTTCGATGCGTCTGCCATTGTACTCCTTCAACATGACCTTTCCTTTGGATGCATTTGTCTGCGGGACAGACATGATGAGGGTGGACTTCATCCAGCCACGTTTATGGCAATACCTAACAAGGGGGAATGAAAACAACATTATTAACATCATTTTTGTTTTTTTTTGTCAGAAAATGACTTCTATGATTCATATTTTGAATTCATTATTTACATATTTCTTGTGTCTTACAGTAAAAGAAAAAAAAAATGTCCTATGGTTAGGTCGTTTAGCAAAATCTCTTAATTACTTATATCAACATTAATTAGTGAAGCTATTTGGATTTCCTATATTAAAAACTTTTGTCCATTACATAATGTAGGTAGTTATTTTTTTAGTTCAGGTTGTCAAATTGTGTAGTGTCATGTTGTTTATTAAATAATTTTGAAGTTTAAAAATAATACAAATATAGGCTTTTGTGAAAATGATTATGATACCATTATATATTATTATTACATGTTGATTTTAACTTTTAGTTATGAATAGGAATAGTTTTAACAAAAAAATAGGGATGCACCGATCCGTATCGGCCGATCACTTGCGCGTTTTGTCAGTAAAGCCGGTTCTGTAATCAGCGGTAAATGCCATCAGGTGCGTGATTTCACGTTGAGCCGTATATACTACACACAGCCGTTGTTCACTGACGAGCTGCGCACATTCACACTGATAATGAACATTGATTTGCGCAGCTCGTCGGTAAACAACGGCTGTGTGTAGTATATACGGCTCAACGTGAAATCACGCACCTGATGGCATTTACCGCTGATTACAGAACCGGCTTTACTGACAAAACGCACAAGCATGATCGGCCGATTCGTATCGGTGCATCCCTACAAAAAAAATAAACACACATCTGAGTCAGCTGTTTATCATACAGTGCATTTCAAACATGCCATTCTTGGTTGATCAGCTAACAGGAATGTGAACAACCTATTTTGAGTCATTAGAGGTATACCGCTTGTTAAGTTAAGATAAGTCGACTCATTCTTACCTTGAGTCACTTGAGCAGTTGAAAGTGCCTGTTCGAATGCCAAACTGAGAAACTTTCTGTACCATTTTGCCCCAGTTGGCAGTGCTCAACAGTGGATTTCTATCTTGGGCTATTACCTAAAATATAAAAAAATACAATTTATATTACGTAAACAAAAAATAAGTAAAACCAGTGTCTATTTTGTGTACAAAGATACAGATGTTGATGCTGGGTTCTATCCTCACATAAGCAAACATCTTTATGTGCATGACAGCAGGATGGAGACAAATACAATACATTACAAATGAGTAGGTTAGACAGGCTGTGTTTCAGTTTCTATATCACCTTACAATTGTTTATCTAAAAATGAAAATTCTGTAATTATTGCCATGCCCTCATCTCATTAAAACGGCAAGATAAAAGCTGCAATAGCTAGTTTCTTCAGCTCTGAATGATACTTAAAGGAGTAGTTCACTTTCAGAACAAAATGTTACAGATAATGTACTCGCCCTCTTGTCATCCAAGATGTTCATGTCTTTCTTTCTTCAGTCTTAAGGGAATGGTGTTTTTTGAGGAAAACATTTCAGGATCATTTCAGGAGTTTGAACTTCCAAATGCAGTTTAAATGCAGCTTCAAAGGACTCTAAATGATCTGATCTCGAAATGATCTGCTATTTTCTAAAAACATTTACAACTTAAATATTTTTTAGTCTTAAAGGCTTGTCTTGCCGAGCATTTGAGGTTAAAAAGTATATAAATTCGATTTTTTTTTTTTTAGAAAATAACATTGTTTTGCTAGATAAGACCTTTTTTTCCTCGACTGTGATCATTTAGAGCCCTTTGAAGCTGCATTTTGGAAGTTCAAACTCGGGGGCACCATAGAAGTCCATTATATGGAGAGAAATCCTGAAATGTTTTACTCAAAAACATAATTTCATTACAACTGAAGAAAGAAAGACATGAACATCTTGGATGACAAGGGGGTGAGTACATTATCTGTAAATTTTTGTTCTGCAAGTGAACTACTCCTTTAAGTAAATAATGCTTAAAAGATAAGAGAAAGATACTAAAAAGATTCATACTAACCTGAACTAACCAGATACCATCTTTAGTGTCTTCCACTAATTCATAAAAGTGCATTTCTCCACTGAAAGTGGTGCTGGAGTCAGATCCCACTTGCTCCTTCTCATTCTTGAGAGCGGAGTAGAGCTCCCCTTGCATCAGCTCCCCTTCAAAAGCAAACATTATCATGATCAAACTGAATTGTTACATCAGAGTATACGTGTCAACAAAGCCAAACAGCTCGGTTGGAGACAATTACCCGAGTTTTCCACCAGTTCCCTCACATCCCTCTTCTCTGCCAGGCCTGAGTATCCCAGTCCACGACACTCCAGAATGGTTTTGAGTTTCTTAAAACTCAAAGTCACCGGATCCACCAGCTGAGTGGCGAAAATTCCCGTCTCATACCAGACGATGGCTTCGAAAAACCGAGCCAGAATGAATAACATGAAAAAATACAGAAGCAGAAAAAAGAGTTTCCACCACATTTTCTCGCAGACGGAAGAGTTTTCGTTGAGATCTAGCTGATTTGCATTGAAAGTACAGTATTATGATGCACTGGCGTTTTCACACGTCTTCAGCGAAACCGACCAACAAACTACTTCCTAAGCAGACAAGAATCGATTCCATCGTATTATATAATAATGTGGAGACAGAGCGTCAAAACAAGAGCACGCAAACACCTTCAGAAAAGAGACCTTCAGCAGCAGCAGCAGCAGCAGCAGCAGGCCAGTGTGTTTTGTCCCTCAGTGCTGAGCTCAACAACGCAGGAGACCGAACGCAATACTGTCTTCGTTTATAAACATTGACTTCCTCGTTACGGTTTCCTCCAAATACGACGAAACCAATATTTCTTTCGAGATTCTGATGAACGCCAATGTTTCTGTCCGCGTGAGTAGTGTTTTCTGTAGGCTCTGGCTGATGATCAGCTGGTGCGCATAACAAACTGACGTCACACGCATACTTCCGGTGCAAAAATGAGTTCTAAAATGACAAAGGTCCGAATTTTTACTGAATAAAATTTTTATTTTGGGCAAATTTTATATTCATAAATGTAAGTGCCTTAAAACAAAGCCATTGTTTTCTGTTTTTCAAAATGAATTTCGGTTGTTCTGTAAATCTGTTAGACTCTTAAAATGTAAAAATGGAAGGATTGAAAGGATTTAAACTATTAGAAGACCCTATTCTCTAATTTTTTGTTTTATCTTTTTTCTTCCTTTATTTTTAGTTTCTTTTGTTATGTTTGATTTTATTAGTTTATTGTTCATTTAATGTGTGCTCTGTTGTTCAGGATCTTATTATGATCTTGTATTGCCTTGTTTTTGTATTTTCTTGCAATAAAAAAAAAATGAGGCCTTGTGTAGGCCTTTCGTGTAAGATGTATTTAGTGTTAATATTAATATTATATGTTGCATTAATATCTGCTCATTTAGATATTGTTTTAAATATTTTATATTAAGAAATGTTATTGTACATTTTATTTGTGGAATTTATTTCCACTTTATACCTGCTTTTGTTTAATGTTTTACGTATACATGTTATTAATTTACATACTTTTAATTACATTATTTTAATATTTATTTATTTTGATTTATAAGTTATGAGAGACTGTTTTATAATGCATCAATAAAAGTGTCACAAAATATCAGTTTTTGTGCTAGATCACCTCACTTGTCAAACTCAATATGATAATTATATCACGGTATTATTATCACGGTGAATTTATTATTATTATTATTATTATTTGTCAATTGTTGTGCTATTTAAAATATTTCAATACATTTGAAGATAATCGACCGTAAAACATATCATATCAGAATAATGAATTTTAATTCTGTTATAAATTGTGTATTTTTAATTATAAGTTATGAGACTGTTTTATAATGCATCAATAAAAGTGTGACAAAATATCAGTTGTTGTGCTATAGATCATCTCACTTGTCAAACTCAATATGATAATTATATCAGGGTATTATTATCATGGTGGATTTATTATTATTATTTGTCAATTGTTGTGTTATTTTAAATATTTCAATACAATTGAAGACTTAATCGACCGTAAAACATATCATATCAGAATAATGATTTTTAATTCTGTTATAAATTGTGTATTTTGAATTATAAGTTATGAGACTGTTTTATAATGCAGCAATAAAAGTGTGACAAAATATCAGTTTTTGTGCTTCAGTCAAAAACTTTTAATCACATTATTTTAATATTTATTTATTTTGAATTATAAGTTATGAGACTGTTTTATAATGCATCAATAAAAGTGTGACAAAATAGTTTTTGTGCTAGATCACCTCACTTGTCAAACTCAATATAATAATTATATCACGGTATTATTATCACGGTGGATTTATTATTATTTGTCAATTGTTGTGTTATTTTAAATATTTCAATACAATTGAAGACTTAATCGACCATAAAACATATCATATCAGAATAATGAATTTTAATTCCGTTATAAATTGTGTATTTTGAATTATAAGTTATGAGAGGCTGTTTTATAATGCATCAATAAAAGTGTGAAAAAATATCAGTTTTTGTGCTATAGATCACCTCACTTGTCAAACTCAATATGATAATTATATCACAGTATTATTATCACGGTGGATTTATTATTATTATTATTATTTGTCAATTGTTGTGTTATTTTAAATATTTCAATACAGTTGATCTTAATCGACCGTAAAACATATTAGAATAAGGAATTTTAATTCTGTTATAAATTGTGTATTTTTAATTATAAGTTATGACTGTTTTATAATGCATCAATAAAAGTGTGACAAAATATCAGTTTTTGTGCTATATCACCACACTTCTCAAACTCAATATGATAATTATATCACGGTATTATTATCACGGTAGATTTATTATTATTATTTGTCAGTTGTTGTGTTATTTTAAATATTTCAATACAATTGATCGTAATCGACCAAATAATGAATATCAGAATAATGAATTTTAATTCTGTTATAAATTGTGTATTTTTAATTATAAGTTATGACTGTTTTATAATGCATCAATAAAAGTGTCCCAAAATATCAGTTTTTGTGCTATATCACCTCACTTGTCAAACTCAATATGATAATTATATCACGGTATTATTATCACGGTAGATTTATTATTCGACCGTTAAAAAGTTTTAAAATAATTAATTTTAATTCAGTTATAAATTGTATTACATTTAATCAATAAATTGTTATAATTATTAAAATATATAATTGTTTAAAAAAGCGTCACAAAATGAAAGCCTACATTTTGTCCTGGTCCAATCAGTTTCGATAATGTGAATTCACTTTACGGTCTTAAATAAAAATAAAAAAAACTCATGTGCAACTCTTCTCCAGTGTAAGTTGTCCTCGTCTTTAATTAAAGCTCCCATCAATGGGTAAACTCAAAATACTAGTGTAACGTGAGTTGTTTTTGTGTCTGATGAAGGGAGCGGTCGCGTGAGCGTGGAGGAGGGCGTGTTACGTCTGACGCGTATGACGTGGCGCGCTGGATCAGCCGAACTCTCCTCTACACTTCAATAGAACAGTGTCGCTCTTGGCGCTTTCAAAATAACATTGTTTGTCAGAAATGGAGGTAAATACATGCAACATTCAAGTGCTTCTACAGGCAGCTGAATATTTGGAGCGGAGAGAAAGAGGTATTAGACACGTTATTTCTTTCACATTGTTTGTATTGAAACCGAAGCCGTTTCGGATAGTCTACTGTTTGCTTGTGTTTTTCACACTTTCATTCGTGTTTGCACAAATAATATTTCACGTGGGCACTGGGTGCGTTTTCTTCTTTGCAGAGGTTTGTTTGTGTGTTTGTAGAGTGGTAAACCTCGCTTTTATTGTTGATATTATTGTGTTTGGCTCGGTGACCTACATTTCAGTTCTGTATTGTACACAAAGGCGCGAAATCGTCATAGATTTGAAAATGTAGCAGCGCTGCCCGTTATTTTGCTGTACTTACAGCGGTTCATCAAAAGCGTCACGTAACAACTGGATACAAAGTTGCAGTGGAACGAATTGATTTGAAAATTGTCAAAACGTTCGATGGCGCCAAAACCTGAAAGCGCTCTCACGTACAGCTGATTTGATGAGATGCTGACATGTAGCAGATATTTTCCTCAGTGGAATCGTACTATTTTACTCTGCTTTTAGATTTATAAACGGGCAACAGTCAAATGTCTGATGTTTTTGTAGATTTCCAAAATAACTTATTTTTTGTTTGTATATAAGGATCGTACATGAAAGGAAGTAGGCTGGGCTATTGATTTCTCATGTTATGTATTATACATTTTCAGAGGCCGAGCACGGTTATGCCTCAGTGCTTCCATTCTACAGTAAAGGAGTTTCGGATAAGAGAAAAAAGCAGAAATCAAAGAGTCATCCCGCTGGGAACAGCAGGTGAGTGTAAGGTGCACAGACAAACATGATACAGTCTTCTTTTGTCTATTATTTTTGCTATTGTACAACTCTTAAAACATTGATTAACGAGATTCTTGATATTTAGAAAAATACACTCTTAAAAATAAAGGTTCTTTATTGGCTTTGATGGTTCCATGAAGAACTTTGAACATCAATGGAACATTTCAAATGCAGAAAAGGTTCTTTATAGTCTTTAGATTTTTTAAAAATGTTCTTCAAAATGGTTCTTTTAACAACTGTTCACTGAAAGGCTCTTTTGGGAACCAAAAATGGTTCTTCTATGGCATCACTGCAAAGCACCCTTTCGAACCTTTCTTTTTAAGAGTCTATTTCACTTTATTCAGCATTTTTAGCTTTTGCTGGTTTTATGCAAATGAATGAAAGTTGAATAGCTTTGGAATGATACAAATCATGATCGAGATTTCAAAGCAGCTTTACTGTTTTAAACAGGAAAATAATGATTTAAGGACGCAAGCAAAATTCATTTCTGCTGTAAAACTGTCTAAAAAGATGACAGTAGTAAACTGTCAATTTATCAGTTAAAGTCAGTTCATTGTTGAATCAGTTCAGTTACAGCTATGTAAAGTTGATCAACTACAGAATGAGTTCAATTTATCTATAAAGCAGCTCTGGAGAAAACCGTTGGTAATATTGTAAATGTTACAGGGTGTCCGCAGGTCCTTAAAAAGTCTTAATGTCTTAAAGAACATTTTCCTAATAAAAGGGCTTAAAAAGTCTTAAAATGTCTTAAATTCAGATTCAATGGGTCTTAAATATTTTTGGTCAGCGCTAAAATGACGAAGATTCCCCCAAACATTTCTTGTTTGTAAATTCGTAAATGTATTTAAAACATTAATCTTATAGCATTATTTATATATTATTTATTGCACTTGTAAGTTTGCAGTGTAAATTATTTAATCTGCCTGGTAACAGCCCTATAGAATTTATGGTTGAATTTTATTAATTTAAAATAAAAGGTGATGCATACATTTAAAAAGTTAAAAAACAAATAGGCATTTATAAAGGTAAATAGAAAATATGCTGATTTAAGTGTAAAAGTTGAACACTGATGAAAATATTGCTTTTAAAAATATTTTTGTGTGGAATATTGTCGGCTGATGTGAAAAGTTCACTGTAGATTGTAGTAATAAATAACATTTTGGTTTTGAAATGTAGTTTTCTTTTTACATTAAACACATTAAATATTACATATACTGTATTTATGTAATATTATGTGTATTTCCATTACAGGTTTAGGTTTTAAATTTTATAAAGTGGTATTAAAAAGGTCTTAAAAAGCCTTAAATTCCTCTTGATCATATCTGTAGAAACACTGTATTAAGCAAAATATTAAGTGCTGAATTGAACATATTAAGTGCTTTTAACACATTACATATTTCTAATATGAACAAACGTAATCGCTAATTAAAGCTATTTGTTTGTTTCAGGTCTGTTCACAATGAGCTGGAGAAACATAGGTAACTAAGTTTTATTTAGCATTCTGTCCTTCAATTCAGCTATTGTATTAAATATTAGTCTTTCAGTAATTCAGTCACACATTACAAATTTAAGCTGAGGTAAAATGAAATGTCTTTGTGGTTTTGCATGTTGGTAAATGTTATGTTGCTGTGTGTGTCTGTGAATGTAGGAGAGCTCAGTTAAAACATTGTTTGGAGCAGCTGAAGCAGCAGGTTCCTCTATCCTCGGATTCATCTAGAAACACAACCCTTAATCTGCTCAGACAAGCACAGCTGCACATCAAGGTGAGCCAGCTTGACAATAATACCAAAATATTGATAATGGTGATATACAGAAGTAAAGAGTCCCATTTGAATGGCATGCTGTCAGAATTAATGTTTTTGTTGCAGCCTAGAATAGGTTGTAGAAACACTCTTCTGACAGCGCTGTGTTAGTGTTTTAGAGTGAGTATGCACATCTCTTCAACACTCCTATTTTTTGTTACCCGACAAATGTTTAAACACATTTGTTGCATAATATGTGTATTTTGCCCTTTTGAATCTTTATGCTTTTAGGCATAAAATTGAGACAGTAATTGAATTTCCACAGAGTTTTAAGCATGTAAATGATGATTATTAGGAAAATAAATGTGTATGGTTAATGTAATTTAGGATCCTGGTTAAGAGGTGCACTCAATGGGAATTGTTGTAGAACATCCAAGAGCATCAACTGAGCATTAATGTTTCATAACACATCTTATTTGTGCATAAATGGCTATTATATTTATTAAAAAAAGCAAAGCAAGTTGCTATATTTATAAATACTGTTGTTTCCCCTCATATGCAGTGCTATAAATGGCAGCCTTGCATGCAAATCTTAAAGCATCCACAAGATGTCGCCATTTATTGGTGGATCGCTATTACAAGAACAACTTCCAATTTTAGAAAATTTCTTAAATTTGAAAACAATTGCGGAAATGTTGGTGTTATATCATGCAACAGAACATTTACTATGAACGGTTTGGGGTTTTTGTCTGCCAGGAAAGAAAGGAGCTAATCTACTTAATCAATTTAGAGAGATGTAAAGCAAGGTGATGCAGAGAGCTTTAATGAGATGCAGAAGGTTTAAAGGTGGATCTTCATTTGCGCTTGCAGAAGCTGCAGGAACAGGATGAGCGTGCAGAGGTCATGAAGGATCGTCTGCGCTGGGAGCAGAGAGAACTGCGCACACGGCTGGAGAAACTGCAGGGCGGTTCAGAGAGGATGCGTAACGACAGCCTTGGCTCAGCTGTGTCTTCTGAGAGATCTGACTCTGAAAGAGGTGATCATCAGACGTTCTTAAATGGCATTAGAGATGCTGTGAGCTTGATATGAGCTTTTGGAGTTAAAAAAATACATTTTCTGTTATTGTTATAATCAGTAACTAACTTGGCTTTAATAATTCCAACAAAAAAAAAAACACGTGCAAACACTTTAAATGAAAGGTGTACTGAAAGTTTCATGAACCATTTTTTAAAAAATTATTCTAACTATTATAGTGTGTGCATAATTATTAGGCACGTTATATTTTTTTCCAAGCACATATCCCAGCCACATTAATCTTAATAACTACTATTAATTTAGTATTGTCCATGAAGGCTGCAAGTGAAAAACTCCTTACCTTCAGGTGTGCATAATTATTAGGGCCCAAGCCCTGGTGGTGCTAGGACCCTATTGGAATTGCTCCATTTATTATCTTCTCCAAAATGAATCGTATTTTTAGAGCCTGAACATGCTCGAAAACTCATGAAACTTTGCACACACATCAGAACTGGCGAAAGAAGTGGGCGTGGCAAATTGCCTGAATAGCACCACTTATACACATTTAACAGAGTGCGCTTTGAGCTACGTTTAATGTACATGCACAGAAATCGGTACACACATGTAACACACCAATACCTACAAAAATGTCTCTTTGAGCAAAATCCGAAACCCAACAGGAAGTTGTTTGTGTAATTTTTGCCATTTTCAGGCGTTGTACTTGAACGTACTCCTCCTAGAGATTTATTCAGATCAACACCAAATTTGGTCAGTGTAATCTAAAGGCCCATTTGACGTTAAATTGCGAAGATCTAGAGTTTTCGTTGGAGGGTGTGACATATTTCAATGTTTCGTCATGAAAAAGGAAGTTGTTATAACTCAGGCATACAATGTCCGATCTGCCCTAAACTTCACGTGTTCAGCCATATTCAGTTATAGGCATAGCGCCACCAGCTGGCAGCATATGTTGGCACATATACATGATATGTGACTTTTGACATATTCCTCCTATATTTACTATTTTAAAAACATACTGCCCACCATTCGCTGTTTTCCTAAAGCCACCAGTCGGCGGTGAGCCCAGGTGCAAGGGCCCTTTCATCGTTACTTGCAGCTTTAATTAAGTATGTTTTCTTGTACAGATAAAATGAGCCAAAAAAGACATTTAACTTTAATAAAATTATTAAATACCCATGAGAAGGATGCAATACTAGAATTCGCAAAGTTAAGGCATGATCATTGGATAGCGAAATGCTCATTGAGTCAGCATGGTCAGAAAAAACAGGTGGAGAAGAAAAGACATGTTAACTGCAAAATAATTAAGATGAAGATTTAGGTGTTAAACCATTAGGAACCATTTAGTCTCCAGCACCAGCATTTTCCAAAACTGCAACCTACCTGGAGTCTCCAGAAGTGCACTGTGTCAGGTTCTCAGAGACTTTGCTGATGTAAAAAAAAAAAAAAAAATTTAATAATAATTTTTTTTTAGGCTTTATAGACAGATAAGTTGAGAGTGACTCTTGAAAGACCAGCATCACATTCTCTTCTACCACTGTTTAAAGAATTTATCCTCCAGAATCTGGCAGTAAGTTTTGGGAGTTCGCTTTCTGTCCATCTTTGAAAGACAGACTTTCCAGGATAGGAGATAAAAATGAACTCCCAAAACTTACTGCCAGATTCTGGAGGATAAATTCTTCAAACTGTGGTTAAAAGTTAAAAGGATGTGATGCTGGCCCTTCAAGAGTCTCTTAATTTATGTCTATAAAGCCTATAAAAAACAGTCTTTATGTATTTCACAACACTTCAGCATGATATTCGTATTAAGGGTAATTTAAATAATTTTTTTACCCTAGCAAAGTCTCTGAGAACTTGCCCCTTTAATCCTTAATTCTTTTGCAGTTTACATGTGTCTTTTCCTCTCTACCTGTTTTTTCTGACTGTGCTGACCTAATGAGCATTTCGCTGTCAAATGGTCATGCCTTAACTTTGCAAATTAAAGTATTGCATCCTTCTCATGGGAATTTATTAGTTTTTGACTTTTCAGTCTGAGTTGAATCTCTGTTTTTGTCTCATTTTATCTGTAAAAGAAAATGTTTCTAATAATCACGCACACCTGAACAGGAGGAGTTTTTCACTTCCAGCCTTCATGGACAACTACATATAACTCATAAATGATTAAATACAAAATTAATAGTAGTTATTAAGATTGATGTGGTTTGTAATTGGTAAAACGTGCTTAGGGAAAAAAATATGATCAGAATATCAATGTGCCTAATAATTTGCACACACTGACTATGTCAGGCTTTAAAGGGTTGATACAGCGTTTCTCAAGCCTACTTTAATGGGTGGTATATAAAAGTTTCTGATCATATTTGTTGAAAATTGCAGAGGACGTTGAGATTGATGTGGAGAGCATGGTGTGGACGCTGGAGTCAGATGGTCTGGGCTCATCACATGCTGGGGTGGACCACAGCTACTCTACCTCTGATCACACCTGGTTATGACTGTCCCGGATCTACAAACGTCACCGAATGATATAAAGTGGATGAGGGACTCAAATGTTTGATGGGCTTTACCATTGTCACCGCAGAACAGCCTTATGTCGCTGACGTTCTGAACTTCAAAGCATGACTGGAATTTATTTTGTGTAGTGTATTCATTACACTAATGGCATTTTGGTGCTCTAGTATGCTATACACTTCAAGTGTAATAAGTTTGGTGATGCTTTATTTCCACAGGTTTAGTTTTTTCTGGATTAGTTATGATCACATCGTACCCGCTAGTTGTCTTCTATCCAGCTAATGAGCTTAACTTTAGGGTCAGCCTGCAGTACACATTGGCTTGCACTTAAATCTTTAATATCCAGCTTATTTAATTCAGTTTTCAAAGTCGTCAAGTTTTGATACATTGCACAAAGCATACGCATGAGCACTTGTGATGTCTCTTTAGAGTTGTGTTGTTCCTTTCAGGTTTGCTAATGTGTGAAATTGCAGATCATGTCAATGCAAATTTTTTTTTTTTTTTTCACTTTTAATATTATTATTTTTCCCAATTGAAAAAAGGGGAGGCTAATTCAAAGGTGCCGCAATAGGGAAAGAAATTCATTATTTGTTATTGGGTAAAGGTACAGTTTGGTTTGAAATGATTGTTGTTGAACTGCTATGTGTATCATCTTGATGTTTTGTTTTGGTCCTGTGCTTTGGTTCATTCCTGAGAATCAAAGTTGGTGCTATTTAAACACCCAACAACAAGCTATTATGTTGAACCCTTAGCAAGAAAAACCGAAAATAGTTGTTTTTCTTTAAAAATGTTTTATTTGTATAGTGGATTTCAGCAGTTTATTTTCCTTTTTCCCCTAAGATGTGTTAGTCTACTCATGTGAAATTTTTTTTAAAGCATACCTTTAAACTGCAATTCAGTATGTTGGTAGTATTGACAAAATACATGGGCTGTATTTGCGAACTGTTCAGTATCTGCTCATATCAGTCATTTATGCAAACTATTATGAACATGCCTTTGTTTTTAGATGTTTGTACAGTAATTGTGTTAATGTACACAGCAAAAATGTACATTGTATATACAGTTCTGAACATCAAATGCCTTATGAACTATTCCTATGTCATTGGACCAGGAACACCTTTGTATTTATGTCTCTTGTACTCATATGTAGCATTCTATTCTTTTTTACCGACATAAGCCTTTTGTACAAATAAATATTTTATGTATTTAATCTGACTTATTCATTTGAAACTTTTGGGTAATTTGATTATAATGCATTAGTCTACAGTTTCACTTACATATCATACTCCAACCTTTTTGGTACTGAAGGTAAAAGTTCACTTTCAGAACAAAAATTTACAGATACTGTACTCACCCCCTTGTCATCCAAGAAATTGATGTCTTTTTTTTTCTTCAGTCGTAAGAAAATGTTTCTTGAGGTAAACATTTCAGAATTTCTTTCCATATAATGGACTTCTATGGTGCCCCCGAATTTGAACTTCCAAAACACGGCTTCAAATGGCTCTAAACTATCACAGCAGAGGAAAGAAGGGTCTTATCTAGCAAAACGATTGGTTATTTTCTAAAAAAAAAATTACAATTTATATACTTTTTTTTTTAACCTTAAATGCTTGTCTTATCTAGCTCTGTGTGTACTCAGTGTAGAGATGAAAAAGTATATCAATTGTAAATGTTTTAAGAAAATAACGATCGTTTCACTAGATAAGACCCTTCTTCCTCGACTGGGATCGTTTAGAGCCCTTTAAAGCTGCATTTTGGAAGTTCAAACTCAGTGGCAGTCCATTATAGACAGAAATCCTGAAATGTTTTCCTCAAAAAACATTTTTCGACTGAAGAAAGAAAGACATGAACATCTTGGATGACAAGGAGGTGAGTACATTATCTGTAAATCTTTGTTCTGAAAGTGAACTACTCCTTTAAACGCCATGGTTTCACTTCTTTAGAAAATATAAGTGGTATAGTAAAGACTTTCCAAGATTTGCTTGATCTGCCTAAAGAATGATGGTGTGAATTCATTAAATGACATAACATTAAAGACAAGAGAACAATATGTCAGATAGAAAATATTTATTGGTAATACCTGTTGATCACAATTGTTAAGAGCTATACAACTTTCACACTTGTAATTGGACATTGCCGTCCATCCGCTGCGATCATTTCTGGCATATGCTCTAATAATGCCAAAGATCTGACTCCTCTGCAGAACACTATCATGCCGGCAATGACTGCTGGAACCGTGGACCCATCAATGCAGATAGAACTTCAATTTGAAGCAACAAATCACATTGTTAAACAAGGCAGATTACAGACCTCAGCAAGTGTGAATATGAAGATTCAGAGAGGCCATGTTTGAAATACATCAACAAAAACAGATAAATTAAGAAATTATGCAATCAAAGAAATCCAAACATCTCATGTAAAATCAAAAGCAGGTAGAGGACGTTGTTGTATTAACTCAAGTTTACTGGAGAATTTCAGTCGAAGAGCTCATGGGCTTCACTTAAATGCATTCTGAGAATCCAGACAGGCAGGATTTGATCATCTCAGCTCCTGGCTAAATGCGTCTCACGTTCACGTGTGCCCTGTGTGATATAATGGCACGGCCCTTTCAGAAGTGCTGCGAGAGTCCGGACACCGCGTCGCCTCCAGGCTTGTGCGCTCATCATACATACTGTTTCTTTTGAGCTTGAGAGGCTAAATCTTTCGCCTTCTCTTTGGCAGCGAGTGCTGTTTCACGTGCCTTCACAGTTGCGGTTTCTGCCAGCGTTCGCGTGGGCATTTCACCTGTGGGGTAATGAGATCCAGCTTAGCCAATAAAATTGATTAAACTATTAAGCAGCTACTGCATGCTTGAACTCTTGAGCTGGCATCTTACCTTGCATCTTGGCCAGGACGTACTCAAAGCCTTTCATGGTCTTTGTAACATTGCTCTTAAACCGGGCAAGACCAAATTCCTGAAAATAGGATGGAAAGATGTAAAGCAATTTGAAAAACTGCCTAGAAGTGTAGAACTTCCAGTGAGGTCATTTAACTTCAGACTAAACAGCTGTTAGCTGTAAACACCCCACATGATGCATGTCTTCTGCATCAATGTATTTAAACGGATCACATACTCTACTGTAATAAAACTTTCTTTAAAATCAACATAAGCATGTGCTGTTTAGACATCCTGTCACCCACTGACCTGAATTGCTCTAGAAAGGCCGTACAGCTTGGAAGAAATCCAGGCCTCTCTCTTGATTTCAGTCCAGCTGTTGTTATCAGACTTCACTGTGTATACACAACGCTCTTCAATACTCTACAGACAAATAACATGTAGTTAACCTCTTGTAGTTCATGTCAAATAAATATCTATATTACGGAAGTAAAATAATGACAAATTTGAAAAAATATATATATTTTTTAAGAAAATGTGTTCAATGTTTTGAATTGAAATAGTCACAGCTTAAATATTCAACCACATTGAATTCCAAACCCTAAAATGCAATGCAAGCACTGTAAATTCAATGCACTTTTTTCAATCAGTGCAATTTAATATGCTTTTTTTTTTTTTGCTTCAAATACATTTGTAAATTTTTTCACTTTCATGCTATATTTAATTAAGTACCAGCAGGTGAATTGTTATTAAAAATTTATGTCTGCGATTTTCAGCATGCTGTGCTTTTAGTTATGAAGAAGTTATATTTTTGTGAATATAATATGTGACCCTGAACCACAAAACCAGTCTTAAGTAGCACGGGTATATTTTTATCAATAGCCAAAAATACGTTGCATGGGTCAAAATTATTAATTTTTCTTTTATGCCAAAAATCATTAGGATATTAAGTAAAGATCATGTTCCATGAAGAGATTTCTAACCTTAAATATATCAAAACGTAATTTTTGATTAGTAACATGCATTGCTAAGAATGTCATTTGTGACCCTGGACCACAAAACCAGTCATAAGGTTAAATTTTACAAAACTGAGATGTATATATAATATGAAAGCTCAGTAAATAAACTTTCTATTGATGTATGGTTTGTTAGGATAGGACAATATTTGGCCGAGATACATCTATTTGAAAATCTGGAATCTGAGGGTGCAAAACAATCAAAATACTGAGAAAATCCCCTTTAAAGTTGTCCAAATTAGGTTCTTAACAATGCATATTACTAATCAAAAATTACATTTTGATACATTTACAGTAGGAATTTTACAAAAAATCTTCATGGAACATGATCTTTACTTAATTTCCTAATGATTTTTGGCATAAAAGAAAAATCAGTAATTTTGACCCATGCAATGTATTTTTGGCTATTGCTACAAACATACCCCAGCGACTTAAGACTGGTTTTGTGGTCCAGGGTCACATTTAGACAACAAATATGTTGGTTTTTTGGCACCCTCAGATTTCAGATTTTCAAATAGTTGTATCTCAGCCAAATATCGTCCTAACAAACCAAGCATCAATGGAAAGCTTATTTATTCAGCTTCCAGATGATGTCATTTTATAAAAACATTTATGTATAAATCTCAATTTTAAAAAATTGACCCTTATGCCTGGGTCCAGGGTCACATATCAGTTACTGTAATATCAGTCGGACATGTTCTTGTCAGCTTTGTGGGACAGGAAGAGGAATGGCAGCCCACCATCACACGAGCATGGCTGATGTTCCAGGTGAGAGTGGTCATGGTCCTGCCCTGAGGATCCACTACAGAGTCCTCAATGATGTAAGCCTTCTGTGCCATGTGAGCAGGCAGAAACTTCTCTGCCCAGCGAGGAGCTCTGCTTGTTTTGGTCAAGAGACGTCTGGAAATCAGACAGTTGTCCGGAGTGACTTCCCGAAATATGATGTCTTCAGTTAAAACATGATTACTGAGAAATACAAATACAGAATTTATATAAAACCAAATATACAGTGGTTATAAAACGAATTAGATAATAAATACTAAAAAAAAGTACCTGTAGGGGTTGGGGTATCTCTGCCAGAATGCCAAAAACACTTGGTCCCATGAGCTCTTCAGAAAGCCCGAACAGCTGAAATACTTCACCATTGTTCCCTCTCAACCTGCTTGTGCTAAAAACTGCAAATACAGCCAACAGTTGATAACTAAAGAATACTAACTAAACTTAAAGGAGTAGTTCACTTTCAGAACAAAAATTTACAGATAATGTACTCATCCCCTTGTCATCCAAGATGTTCATGTCTTTCTTTCTTCAGTCGTAAAAAAAATTATGTTTTTTGAGAAAAACATTTCAGGATTTCTCTCCATATGATGATCTTCTATGGTGCCCCCGAGTTTGAACTTCCAAAATGCAGTTTAAATGCAGCTTCAAATGGCTCTAAATGATCCCAGCCGAGGAAGAAGGGTCTTATCTAGCGAAACGATTGGTCATTTTATAAAAACATTTACAACTTACATACTCTCTTCAAAATTGTCCTACATTGCTGCAAAAGTACCGACCTAGTTTACAAAGTGAACGTGCAAATAGGATCAAACCATTTACAAAAAAAGGTAAAACAGCAATGTAGGACGATTTTGAAGTTGAAGAAGAAAATGAGATGGGACTTTTTCGACATACCCTAACTGTCATGAACCAGAATACACAGTTCACACGAGCATTTGAGGTTAAAAAGTATATAAATTGTAATTTTTTTTTTTTTAAATAATTGATTGTTTTGCTAGATAAGACCCTTCTTTCCTAGGCTGTGATCGTTTAGAGCCATTTGAAGCTGCATTTTGGAAGTTCAAACTCGGGGGCACCATAGAAGTCCATTATATGGAGAGAAATCCTGAAATGTTTTCCTTAAAAAACAATTTCCATACGACTGAAGAAAGAAAGACATGAACATCTTGGATGACAAGGGGTGAGTACATTATCTGTAAATTTTTGTTCTGAAAGTGAACTACTCCTTTATTAATCTTAAAGACAGATATGAGGAAAGTCTTAATTACGATTTGATGAGTAAGAGTTGTATTAAATGAATAACGTGCAACTTTAGAATTTTGAATGTCAGACAAGACGCATGAGCTGCATACCTACACATGTCAGCTGACTCGGAATATACTAGTCTTGCCCATCTTTTGCAGGGTTTCTTTTTATACTATAATAGTAAAAAATGCAGTTTATGCAGGCAACTTGTTTGGGTTTCAGACTATAATGTTAATAAAATAAAAGTTCAGAAACCAGCTGAGTAGGTTTTGAGAAGATCCAGATAGAAATTTCACTCGGTTGATACCATAACTATTCAATAAGCCATCAAGACAACAAGCTTTCTATGTATTGAGACTATGCTGCCCAAAATAAAATAATAAAAAAAGCCATATAATTACAAGTTTTAAGGCTATCTAAAAAAATATTATATCATTATATATATATTAGAAGTAGCAGTGGTCACAAGTATTAAAGAAATGTAACACTACCTTATGAGCTATGGCATTCACCTTTACTTCAGCTAAACCTGAACCGTTGGAGTGGATAAATGTCATGCAGAAGCACTGCTGCCAGAGCTGCTAGCTCACGGCTAACACATGTTCACTCTCTTTCTGAATGAATGAGCTTATTGTATTTACGCGTGCGAGAACAATCATTTACATAAATACGAATGAGGACTTACCAACGTAAACAGACTGCGGGACGCTTTAAGAAGTGCTTATTCTCTACTCCTACATTTCGCGATCATCCGTGTATCTCGTCTACATGACTGTACGTGACTAAAGAGAGGAAGGTCATGGTTACTTACGACACTTCCGGAAGACCACGTTACTGCACTGTACAGCTCATTTATGTGTAGCCCACCATAATCATAATAACATTAATATTAACATTACATTCATTTACTACATAGTATAGTACGGTTCTACATAGTATACATAAAAAAATAAATAAATACAAATAAACTTTAACAGACGTGTCCAACCAGACAGCTCCGGGTTTTAGTGTGTGTGCTGTCCACGGAAATGTCCTAGTTTTACAGCACGCTCAAATAGTTCGCAAATACACTGCAAAAACGACCACAATTGCCTGCTGTTGCTTACCAGAGCATTCTTGTAAATTAGTAATTATTTTTGCCAACAGAGGGGGCTGCGAGCTACACTCTGCACTACTTTGTAATGCGCCGCTACGTTAACAGTGAAGAGCACTTATCAAAGGAAACACCGTTATAGGTTTTTTACATACTAATCGCGTTAAATTAAAGAAATACTGTGTGTATGTGCTATATAACAGGAAATGAACAATGTGCGGTATAGTATTGCACACTATTTTAAACCTTCTCGAATGTTCCGACATCATACGTGAGTTGAAAGTACAAAAACAACCAACTAAACAATATACTTTGAATTATTACATTTGCAGAAAGCCTTAAATGGTAAATTATACACCTAATTTGCCAACTTGGCTTAGTAAAGTTCCATTTACAAAAGCACAAACATAAAATAACATTTGAAAAGTTAAAAGTTGTGATTAGGCTACTGTAAATACACAGTAACTTACAGGGCCGGAGTGGGACTCCTTTTCAGCCCTGGAGTTTCAAGCCTTAGACCGGCCCACTTTAGTTCACGACTGACTATATTAAAATGACGTCATTTCCAATTCAGTGGAAATACAGTAGCCTAAGTGTTGCTTCACAGTGAAGATTTATTTGAACAGTTAACACAATGTAATGTTTAACAGTATCAGTATCTTTTTCTGTTAGAATTAGTGCTCATAAATATCCAAACCTTGAAATTAAAAAATATCAAATAAATACAAATATATATTAAGCTATATGTATAAAATAAAGATTAAAATAAAATGTATTAAACTTTCTAATTACACTATCATGTCTTTTTTTTAAGTAAACAGCTGCTTTATAAGTTCAAATATTTTTCATAAATGAGAACATTAAAAGGTAAATCTCCAACACTATTCTTTTAAACATCACAATGTCCTTTTCTGCAATATCTGAATATATATTCTGTGCAAAATTGTTCACAGATATCCAGCCCTTAAACACAAATAAAGAATAGAGCAAGTATTTGCAGACATCGTTGTTTTGCACTGCTCCTAACTAGCTTGACGTTAACCAGGGGCGGACTGGGACAAAATTTCAGGCCGGGAAATCTCACACTTATCCAGGCCATCCTACACCAAAATTTGAAACCCTGGACAACAATATTTTTCATCATCACATAAAGAAAAGTTGAAATCAACTGGGTAAAATAATTAAATGCTATCTCTTGAACTTCCAATTTGCCTTTTAATCTCTTTTAATATCTCTGTCTCTCATGTGTGTTTACTTTTTTAACTAATTTTCTTGTATCTGTCACTTTTTTCATAAACACATCTCCACCTTTACAACCAGCTATACAGTACAGATCTAAGGTTGGTCTTTTTTAAAGAAGACAATCAGCAGATTATTGCAGAAATACTGAGACCTTTTTAAAGACATGTTTTTGTCAAGATTGTAAAAAGTTGTGATTTTGTAAAATGACACTTGACATTGCTGCTAAGGGGGAGGAGACAGCCACCAGGATGGTTCTTGAGCTTCTAAGCTTTCAAAATTATATATAATTTATGATTAGTACTAAAACATTTGATTGAGAAAAGGGCAACAGAAAAAAGAGGGCCACTACATTAGGACCATGTGTTATTGTCGTAATGTTAAAATTAAAACAACAACAATTAGCTACATCTTGAATATATCTTTATTAAAAAATCTTAAAACTAAACATGTTTTGCATTATAATGGGTCATGTTTGGCCCTAAGGAAAATTAACCATGATATTATTGAGCCTATGGTAAACATAGTAACCATGGTTTTTTTTTGTTTTGTTTTTTTAGGATTGATTCCCATTAGTATAATCAGAATTTTATACCATGGTGAAACTATAGTGTAGCAAAACCATTGTATATTCTATAATTATTGTATAACTATAGTAAACATGTTTTGTAAAATCACAGTTAATTTTGTATAAGGGTAGCTCCCTAAACCTGTTTTAAAACGATATTTTTATAGATTAACATTTGTTAGCTGTTCAATACTTAAGTAAACAAAGACAAAACTACAATAGTCTGTTTACAGATGAAACTGACCTGCACTTTAGGTCCTAAACAGGACAGATTTGTCTCTCTGCTCCACCTGGGCACTTCTACTTCAGTCTCGCGTCGTTTTGGCGGACGGCGGACGCGCGGATGCGCGGAGCGCGCGCGAGACAAAACGCGTGCCAGTCAAGACTAACCGATTTATAATTTATTAGAGTTTTATTATTGAATGGCTAATTCCGAAATAACCACTTTAGTACATTAGGCCGGCAACAAAAACAATAACAACAACAATATTAAATAATAATAATAAAAATTGGAGGGTAGCGGGCCAAAAAATTCTCCCGATGGACAGTCCGCCCATGGCGACTGCTGTGAGTGCAGGCAGCTAGGGACACCGGCCCTCGCGGCCAAAAAAACGGACCGGCCCACCGGGAATTCTCCCGGTCCTCCCGATTAGCCAATCCGGGCCTGGTAACTTATCTTTAACTAGTGAAAATGGTTATAATAAATACACTGAAAATGTTAAAATATTTAATAACTAATAATTATGACCTTATCCAGTTGATTGATTACATTTATAATTGTAAACATTTTTTTGTATTGCAAGTTTTCTAAAATGTTAGGTTTAAATATGCAAATGAGACATTATTTAATTAAATATGCACTAATTTGCAAACGTTTCTAGCACAAAATCTAAAAACTGAATGAAGTCAATTTCAAAATTCTTGATTCTTGATTTTTTTTGACATATTAGAGTCAAATGTTTTTACAGAGGGGATTTTGGGTATCTCATTTTGTCACTCTGTAATTCAGAAAATACAGACAGAAAACAATATGTTTTTTTACAATTGTTTGGGGAATAAAATGTTGTATACAATCAAGCAGATTATATATAAACAAATTCCTCTGTAAAAACCTTCAGGATATAGACAGGAATGAAAATGTAAGTTTGGTGTGTGTAAGTGCTGCTGAAGTGGAGATTTATGGCTCAGTGTAGGAGAAAAAACTCATTTTGAGAAAACAGCCTTTAAAAATATGTATTGCAATTGAAATCTATTGACACATATAGATAAAGTGCCAAAAAAGAAACACTTAACAGTGTCTTTTTGATGTTTTTTTAACACACACACACACACACACACACACACAAAAATATATATGAAAAAGCAAAAAGCCCAAAATCTCAAACTTGACAGGTGCATGAAAAAACAGTGTTTTTGCCCGCAGTGTCTCCACTTAAATACCGTTTTCTTATTATTTTTCTTTTCTTGTAAATCATAATATTGTATAACGTTTCTATCAGTTTTCTATGTAGAATGCTTACAATTTACTATTTTAATAAAATGATTTTTGGTCAGGTGTATTTAAACCAGTTAGGGTCAGTTTGATAATTATTAATTACAAAACAACTAAGGCACCCACTACAAATAAACAACAAAACATAAATGTATACTCCCCCCTTTTAATTAATAGAAAATAACAAGTGAGATTTCAGCTATGTTGCGACAAATAAATGACCCTAATTTCAATTTCATAAATCTACTTAAATAAACTTAAATATCATCTACTGTATATTTCTTTTGGCAGTCATCAGTCATTTTAGACTAAAAAGTTTGAATTTGTAAATGTTTACTTCATCAGGATGGTATATGCACTAAAAAAATAGTCACTGAATTTACTATTTTTTTTAAAGGTAAGTGGTTGGGTTTACATGTTTTATGGGGACATTCCATAGGCGTAATGGTTTTTATACTGTACAAACCGTACTTTCTATCGCCCTACACCTACCCTACACCTAAACCTAGCCCTCACAGGAGATTGTGCACACTTTTACTTCATCAAAAAAACTCATTGTGCATGATTTATAAGCCTGTTTCCTCATGGGGACCTGAGAAATGTCCCCACAAGGTCAAAATCTACTGGTATTCCTATCCTTGTGGGGACATTTGGTCCCCATAACGTGATGAATACCAGGTACACACACACACACACACACACACACACACACACACACACACACACACACACACACACACACGCAGGTTTATGTTTTATGGGGAATCTCCATAATAGTTTTTATACTATATACTGCAAGGTCAAATACTACTGGCATTACTATAATTGTGGGGACATTATCCAATTATTTATTTTAGTATAGACCATAGACAATAAATATTTTTTGCATAAATGATAAGTTTTAAATTCCTAATATGGATATTTACCTTTAAAATTCAAACTTTTAATTTTAAATAATACATAAAAGAGAGAAAAACGTAGTATAAAGGTGTAATGTATTTACTTTTCCCAAAAGGACATCATTCTTTATTTATTTTAGTATAGATCATAGACAATAAATATTTTTTTGCATAAAATGATAAGTCCTAAATTCCTAATTTGGATATTAAGCTTTAAAAGTCGAACTTTTAATTTGAAAACAAAACATAAAAGAGAGAAAAATGTGTTTATGTGTTTGCTTGGTTCGTAAAATTATTATGCAATTTGACATTTGTTTCAGTACATTGTGTCTTTAGATAATTTCTTCATCTCCATTCTGGAAAAATACCTTCTGCCCAGTAGAGGGCAGAAATTGATTGGATTTGTCCCAAGCCTAACAAAAAAATAAATAAAATAGTTTTAATCAAATAAGTCGTTCAGCTGCACAACAAATATATGCTTTGTTTTGATGGAAAAAAACACACACAACTTATATTTCTAGAGATTACACTTAATTTCTACAGTACACACCAGCAAACCCATTTGCACAAAGGAATTGTTCATTTCTGTTTTAAGAACAAATGTAGTCATTTAGTGTACAATTTTCTCTCCTGAAGAAATTGCTTTTTTAAAGAGCCATATTTCCAAAAACCACCCAATCACCCAAAAACCACCAGGCAAGACAAATGAATGTGATTAACACACTGAGAACCATTGTCTGGAGTCTGTTTTGCTCATCTGTGTGCAGATCTTCATCTTATGGCTTATTGAATGTAGAACAAATGGCCTGTGCCACAGCTCATTATATTCTCTAAGGTTTCTTTCTCTTCCGCTCCTTGTGCGACGCACAGAATAAAAAAGTGATTACAGCATGAAAAACAGACTAGAGATGAATAATGCGGCAATGTGTGGATATATTGTTTTGCTTTCATAATTTATAACTTCAGCCAAATGTTGGTGTGAAGCAGATCGTTCCGAATCTTTTTTGTTATATGTTGTGTTGCCATGGATTTTTCTTCCAGATTTTTAGGTTTGATAAGGCACGAAACATAAAAACAATATGCAGATGTGTAGTTTTATTTTCCTTTAAAAAAATCTGACTTGCTCCCTCCACTGCTTTTTAGTTTTCTCATGCATCCTACTTTTATTTTTATTTATTCCAAGTATTTTATTTAATATTCAATGAGATTTTTTTTATTTCATCTCACTACCACCACAGCATAGATATTAAATATGACAATAAAGTATACAAGAACATGATTCCATAGATTCTTTGCATACAAAGTACATTATAACCTTCACACTCCACACAGTATAAATACAATCAGTAGCATAAAGCAATTAATTTACTTGTATCGAAGCATTAGACCTATGCAAATGTACACATGCATGACATTTTCATCTTTGACAAAGTCACACAATTTACTTGAATATTTAAACTCACAACCAAACTGTTAATATAACTAATAACAAAGACATTCAGACATTCATTAGTTTAATGTTGGAGTGTTTCTTTTAAAAAAAACATAGTACGTTGTAACATTGTAGTCTTGCCATTTATGCAGTTTACAGTATGTATGCATACTTTGAAAATTTCCTGTTATACAGTAACACACAGAACTACATCTGCTAAAATGTGCAAAATACAACAGAGCACAGTATGTGGATACTGTATCCCACAATGCAATGTATAAACACAAATTTAACCATGATCAAAGTTGGCCTGGTTCGTTTTGGCACCAGATTTCTACAAAGTGATGGCAATTTAACATTTGCTGTGTACTGTGATGACATAAAAACCAACATATATTTCACCAACAAATCACTAATAATTCACCAGTGCAAGATTCTCTTTTCATGCTCTTAACGCATGGAATGGACTTCATGTAACAGCTCAAAATAGTCACTAGTGAAGGATATGGGATTGTGTGTGCACCATCTGCCAATCAGAGTTCAGAGTATTGAGACCATTTATGGCCCCACACTGTAAAAAAAAATTCCCCAGTTTACTTAAAAATTTAAGTTTAGCAGCTGCCTTAAAATTTTAAGTTAAATTAACCTAAAACTACAAGTTATTTCAACTCACGACAATAAAATTAGTTAAAATGACTTGTACTTTTAAGTTGATTTAACTTAAAATTAAGGCAGCTGCTAAACTTAAGTTTATAAGTTGAAACTGGGGAATTTTTTTTACAGTGCAGTGTAATTAGACACAAGATATTTATGGCTCAGGTGATTGACTCTAAAGTTGGCCCCATGAGCAAAGATGGCAGATTTTAAATCATATACTTCCAGTTGGTCCTGCGCCAGCCCCGCAAATGCCGTAAAGATGAATGGTAATGCTAACGAATAGCTTTCTCCAAATCCTAATAGTAATATGGAGTGATCAATCACATGCCATTTACAGCTTAGCTGATTAGCTCTAAAATGTTTCCAGAGCTGAAAGCCTATCAGCAGCATCCAGGTTGTCTCCTGACATTATCAATAAGAGTTTTGCACAAGCTTGATCACCATAAGTGGATACCACTTGTGGAATTAAACTTGAACAAAATGAGGTCATGAGACAATAATGTAGCCTACTTCTGTGGGAAATTATCATTGCTGCATAGTGCAAAATGACGAGTTTGAACTTCCAAAATGCAGATTAAAAGCAGCTTCAAACGGCTCTAAACAATCTCAGCTGAGGAAGAAGTGTCACATCTAGTGAAACAATCCAAAAAAAATGTAAGTGTAAAACCTCAAATGCTTGTCTAACTCTGTGTATTCCGGTTAATGAATGAAAGTTAGGGTGTGTCGAAAAAACTCCAGTTTCAAAGGACTCTAAACGATCCCAGCCAAGGAAGAAGGGTCTTATCTAGCGAAATGATCCGTTATTTTCTAAAAAATTTACAATTTATATTAGTGGTGGGCATAGATTAATTTTTTTAATCTAGATTAATCTAGATTAAATCTTGGAATTAATCTAGATTAATCTAGATTAAAAGGCTAATTTGAATTCTGCTGAAGGCATTCAGAATATGTGTGCTACCCAAATAATGACTAAAAGTAAGTCTTTGAGAATGGGTTTCTCAAGCCAGGTGGCGCATTAGACCAGGGGCTCATCTCCTGTTTCCAAACTACATCACAAACTGCTCGATAAAGCTGTTCTATGATAATTTGTTGATGAACTTTACATGTTACACCGTACTTTTATTTTGACAGGTTGCCGTGAAGTTTCTGCGTATACAGTATGATATGATGCGAGTTTTCTCAAATGAAACGGTAAAAGTGACACTCACAGCAGTTTTGGAGATTGAGTTTATCTGTTTATGTGAGATGCAAATGCCAAAAATTACCGGGAGCGTCACGTGTGTTTCAGTATGCGTGTAGTAAAAGCTCGTCTCCATCATTCATACATACAGCTAGGCAAACGGAACATACCGGATTCATATTAAAACGGTCTTTTTGCATTTCAGTTTTCACAGACACTAGTCCATATCGCGATTTGAATTAAGTGACAGACAATATTTGATTTATGAATCCAAAAAACGACGAATTTACGTGGCATTTCGTTATAGTAGATTCGGTTTTTATGAATGGAGGACGACGCGATCCCGTCTGTGTTTTGGCAGAGGAGACGTAAACGCGCGACCATATTCTACAGTCTTTGGTATACATCCGCGTTAAACTATCAAGGTGAAAGTCATCATAGCTTGTGTAGTTTAGACCCAGCTCCCAACCCAAATTTGAGAATAGATTAACGGCGATATTTTTTTTATCGCCCGATAAGAGTCTCACGTTAACGCAGCACGTTAACGCCGATAACGGCACACCTCTAATTTATATACTTTTTAACTTCAAATGCTCGTCCCGTCTAGCTCTGCGTGAACTCTGTGTATTCCGGTGCAATACAGTTAGGGTATGTCAAAAAAACTCCCATCTCATTTTCAACTCCAGCTTCAAAAATATCCGACATCACTTTTTTTTAAAGGGCGTTTGACCTTCTATACATGTTCACTTTGTAAACACTGGGTCGGTACTCCTGCAGTGATGTACAGTAACGATTTTGAAGTTGGAGGAGAAAATGAGATGGGAGTTTTTTGACATACCCTAACTGTATTGCACCGGAATACACAGAGTTCACGCAGAGCTAGACGGGACGAGCATTTGAAGTTAAAAAGTATATAAATTGTAAATTTTTTAGAAAATAACGGATCATTTCGCTAGATAAGACCCTTCTTCCTTGGCTGGGATCGTTTAGAGTCCTTTGAAACCGGAGTTGGAAGTTTAAACTCCCGGACACCATAGAAGTCCAATATACGGAGAAAAATCCTCAAATGTTTTCCTCAAAAAACATAATTTATAATTTACGACTGAAGAAAGAAAGACATGAACACCTTGTATAACAAGGGGGAGAACAGCTCCTTTAAGGAAAATTCACTACTTCCATAGTATAATATTGCAGAAAAAAAAAAAACAGTTTTTACTAAACATTTTTGGAGCAACACAGTTTAAAATAAATAATAAAAGTGGTTTGTTTAAAAATCATATGAGCCGTTTTCTGAATTAACATGGGGCAAAAGACACCCAGCATTGATACAAATACTTTATCTGAAGTGATTTATTTTATATTTAACAAGTTGTTTAAAATATGACTTCAACTAAATTTGTACTATTTTCTGTTTGTGTTTATCAATAACATTTACTTTCGTTCAATAAATATGCTGACAGTTTAATATGCAAATTTGAAAAATATTTAAAAAGGGAAATATTCTTAAAGGAGCTCCTTATAATGATTTAATATGGCTTTTCAGCGGTAACAATAAATATTATATTTGATTATATCATGGTTTCATTATAAACATGGTGATTATCCAACCATGTGAACGAAGTGAAAAGTCAGCCATCTGTTTATTATCTTATTGTATCACTATGCACCTTTAGCTTCATTGTACCTTAACATATACAGTATACTGTGCTTTCAGCAGGCTCCTCCAGACGAAAGGAAGACTCTATCTTCATGATTAGACAGCAGTTGCAGGCTGACCGTCATTGTAGCCGTTCACAATCATCCCTCTCAGAGATCGAGTCCTGAAGGACCCATCAGGGAAGATGGTGTCTGGTTTGTGTTCACAGCGGAAGAACATGAGAAAGCCATTCCTGTAATTCTGGTTCATCCAGCCGTAGAGCAATGGGTTGACAAAAGTCGAGCACATCGCCACGATGTGAAACAAGGTGTAAATGAGTTTGTATTCTTTGAACTTGAGAATCAAGTCGAGATCGCTAGCCAGCTGAAACATGTGGAAGGGAAGCCAGCAAACCGCAAAGACCATGACCACCAGCGCCAGCATCTTGGTGGTCTTCTTCCGACGGCCGATGCCATCGCTGCGGTTGGAGGGGCTGACGTGGTTCTTCAGTTTGATCCAGATGCACACGTAAGCGTAGCTGACGATCGCCAAAGGGACCACATACTGCAAGAGAAGCATTGATAAACTGTAGATGACGGCATCCCGATTGGTTCCGTTGGGCCATTTCTCAGAGCAAACCGCAATCCGCAAGTCAATGTATGGGATCTCCTCATGCCGATACTCTCGAAAAATAGCCAGCGGGCCAGCCAGTACGGCAGCGAACGCCCAGGTCAGGCCGATGATGATGAAGCTGGTGCACCTATTGAGGCGCTGACCAAGATGGAAGACGATACACCTGTAGCGCTCTAGAGCGATGACTGTTAGTGTGAGAATGGACACGTGGACGCTGAGAGCTTGAGCGTAAGGCACCATATGACACATCACCGCTCCAAATTTCCATTCGTCCAGCAATGTGTAAACGAGCGTGAAAGGCAAACACATCGTGTCCACCATCAGGTCAGCCAAGGCCAGGTTCGCAATGAAGTAGTTGGTGACGGTGCGCATGTTTCTGTACAGAATGATCATGTAGATGACCAGGGTGTTACCCACAAGTCCTAGCAGGATTATGAGTGAGTATGCTAAGATGAGAGATATTTGGACACTCAGGTGCTTGGTGATGTCATCCACAAAAGCTGGTTTGTAAGGGTTCACGCTGTCGTTTCCCAGGCTGGTCTCTTGATTTCCATCATAGGCCGCGTCCTCCGTTCCATTGGCTAGATCTGATTGGCCCATATTAACCAAGGACAAACAACATGAACCTGTCAAACAGATGAGAGCATTTTTGCTTCTTGCAGTACAAACGGTAGCTACCAACATGACAATTATAATTTATTCAAAAGATGCATGTCATACATTCAATGATTTGATTTTCGTAATAAAATTACAACGCCACAAGGAAATACATTCAATTTGGCTGAGGCCATGTGGAAATAGTAATTTCCATGCACCAGGTGTAAATAGTGCGAGATGCTATTTGGAAATTAGTGTCCTAAATAAGATATTTCACATAAAAGATGTTTATAGTACACAAGAGAAAATAATAGTTGACTTTATAAAAATTACCCTGTTCAAAAGTTTACATCCCCTTTATTCTGAATACTGTGTTGTTACCTGAATGATCCACATCTGTTTTTTTTTTTTTTTTTGTTTAGTGATAGTTGTTCATGAGTCCCTTCTTTGTCCTGAACAGTTAAACTATCTGCTGTTCTTCAGAAAATACTTCAGGTCTCACAAATGCTTTGGTTTTACAGCATTTTTGTGTATTTGAACTCTTTCCAACAGTGACTGTATGATTTTGAGATTTTGAGAAGGTTCAAACACTCACTGATGCTCCAAAAAGAAAAACCATGCGTTAAGAGTTGGAGGGTGAATTTTTTTTAAATTTGAAGATCAGGGTAAATTTAACGTATTTTGTCTACTGGGAAACATGTAACTATCTTCTGAAGCCTCTGAAGGGCAGTACTAAATAAAATAATATATTTAGGCAAAATAAGAAAAATCTACATATCTCCATTCTGTTCAAAAGTTTTCACCCCCTGGCTCTTAATGGATGATTTTTCCTTCTGAGCATCAGTGAGTGTTTGAACCTTCTGTAATAGTTGCATATGAGTCTCTCAGTTGTCCTCAGTGTGAAAAGATGCATCTCAAAATCATAAAGTCATTGTTGGAAAGGGGTCAAATACACAAAAACGCTGGAAAACCAAAGTATTTGTTGGACCTGAAGGATTTTTCTGAAGAACAGCAGGCAGTTTAACTGTTCAGGTCAAACAGACTCATAAACAACTATCACGAAACAAAACAAAACAAACAAAAAAAAAAACACAGCTGTGGATCATTCAGGTAACAACACAGTATTAATAATCAAGGGTGTGTAAACTTTTGAAAGGGGTAATTTTTATAAATTCAACTATTTTTTTTCTTTCTTATGGACTATATGTAAACATATTTTATGTGAAATATTTTATTCAGGTCAGTACTAAATAAACACTAACATGCATTTTGTATGATCTCTCTTATTTTGCTAAAATAATTAACATTTTGCAGATTCTGAAAGGGGGATGTAAACTTTTGACCTCAACTGTAGTTTACATAGACATTCCAATAAAATGTACCTATAGATTTATAATAGCCATACTAAAGCAACCTGTGTGAAGTTTTTTTTTTTTTTTGTCAAAACATGAATAGGATATGTTTTTTGTACCATTATATTTTAGATCAGTATGTTTTGGTATGTATATCCAAGCTGTTATTCTACTCATTTGATGGGAAAGAAAACCTAATTTGAGAATGTGTAATGAAAAAAAACACACCCAAAAATAACAAAAACACCGGTTCTTCTTAACATGTTCAGCGGTTCACATTTCATTGCACATGTTCAATTATAAATGTACGCTAGAGATCTCATTCTCAGCATGGAATCTTTTTAGATGACATCTGAATGATGTCTTCTTTTCTTTTTGTATGCTCAGTTGGAGTAGAAGTGAGCGATGCATATGCTCTGGATTAGACACGCACACCTGATGAAATATGTAGCAGCGTACGCTTCTACTGATATAGCATTACAGCACTGCAAGGCATATAACTGAGAGCTAGATAATGGCATCATTAGATTGAAAAATGGAATTGTATTCGTATTTTCAGCTGAGATGCACAAATTTTACACCCTTTACACAAACACAGCCATCTTTTTTTATTCTTTTAATCATGTTCAATTAAAGCTATTATTGAAAAATGACTAATATTCATTTAATGCTTGACTATCATGTGATTTTGCTACCAGAATATTGAACCATATTTAATTACAAAAAGGTTAACGAGGCCCTTTCCTGCTCATAAGAGATGGATAGAGCTTCATTAAAATCCAGTTTACAGGCTGCTCTAAGCAAGACAATGCACAGCTTTTTTTCTAAGAACGATTTGAGCTCATGAGCACATTTGGAAGTGACTATATTGTCATTTAAGCCGATTATATGACACAAACTGTATGGACAGCTTTTTGCTCAAGGGAAAAGGAAAATTGCCAATAAAGACTTTGGCATCTTAGGTCATTTAGAGATTGAGAACGAAAACACTGCTCTAATGTGGTCTTCTCTCCACCAGAGATGACACCGTTTTTCCTGGACACTCAATCTTTTAGGGTGCATTGTATTAAAAAAAGCAAACTAGGTTGTAACACTGTTTTAGCTGATGGGTATATTTCTATTGTTCCTTACAAAAAGTATTGCCTCCATTTTTTACTGAGCTATCTACAAGCAGCTAAGAGCTTTGAAGGTGTGAACAGAAGGTTTTTGGCCATAAACATAAATGTCTTCTGCTTGGCTTTATAACATAACCAATTTGGTACCAGATTTGAACTCAAAAAGGCATTTACAAAAAACTACACTCTTAAAAATAAAGGTGCAATGCCATAAAATAACCATTTTTTGGTTCCACAAAGAACCATTCAGTCAAAGGTTCTTTAAAGAACCATCACCTTTTTACCTTTTTATAATCTGAAGAACCTACTTTTGACACAAAGAACCATTTGTGAAACAGAAAGGTTCTTCAGATGTTAAAGGTTCTTTACCATATAGACAAAAAAGGTTCTTCTGTGGCATCGTGAAGCACCTTTATTTTTAAGAGTGTAAGGTGAGACTTCATCCATCTTAAATTGATCAAATCTTGAAAAGTGAGTGTTTCATATACCTGAAATATAGCCTAAACAGTTGTTTATCTATTGATTAATATTACGAAGCATGCGCTGTGAACATAATAATAAGAACACAAGGTCAATTTTGATCTAATGTTGACTGTAAGTGTCAAAAGAGGACATTGGTAATTTACAGTAGGATGTGCTTTAGCATTTCTGTTCACGCCCAGCAGATTCTTTTGAGTTTGTCCTCCAGAGACACATGCAAGATGCTATTCATCAAAAGGTCATATCCCTTAAGACACATGCCCTTTCCTTTCAATGTTCATGCATTTGGACAAGTCATCGACTTTGTGTGGAATATGACATTCCATTACTTCTTTCTAATAGATCAAGACTAGAAATAGGAATGTTGTTATGTCTCTGCATATTGACTCTTTCCAGAAGGCATTCTGTGTTTCATATTATACAACGAGTTACGTTAATGACTTTCAAGCTGGAAAACTGCATTCTGAGATAAAAACCAATGGAAAAACACTTCAGCTTAGAATTGCCACTGCTTTTTTCTTTTGTTCACAGCTCTCTTACTGCCTGCATAGATGTGTATGTGTAAAGAGGAATCAACACAAATAAAAGGCTACAGGGTCTGTTGATTGTCTCCCTAAAACGTCCCCCATGATTCAGCTTTACTGTCATTATGATGTTCTGCTGGGGATGCTCCTCCTCCACATCAAGGGCTCTTGGAAGCCCCATTAATGATGTGCCAACTCATCATGAGGACTGCTCTCAGTGTACCATATACTCATCCTACTGATGTAATCAAATGCTGTATGATTGTAGCTCTGCAACTATATTAAAAAAAACTGTACGTAAGGTAAATCTTACAAATTATACATAACAGTAATCTAACTTAGGAATGATACACTGGGGTTTTGTAAACACATAATAGATAACTCAACAATCTATTGCAAACCAAGGCTTATAATTCAGAATTTTAGAACTGGCTTCTTTTTAGTTCATCAGGTGGAGTTGGAATTGAATTGGCCAGGTCCCACAGGATGTTGAATCGGAATGACAGGAAGAGGAATTTACTGAAGTGTAAGGCGAAGAAATTGAACAATCACACACGGAAATTTCATTAAGGCTTTGGGGCAAAACATAAGTAGCTAATCACTTCATGCATTTTGAGTAATGATGCCTATTCCCTGATATGTCGAAATACATTAGACATCCTGTATTTATCTAAACTGCTGAAGCTCCTGTTGTTAAAACATTATATGTTATATATTTAACATATATGATTTGGTATGTGTTTCATTAAATATGCAAAACGTATCATATTTAATAAATACTGGCGTCAAATGTGAATTTTACTTATACTGTATTCTGAAGGCTATATTTTGATCATCTCGCGGTAAGTCTGGGAAATTAAATGTTTCTTAAAATCCATGCTACGTTATTACAGATAATAAAACATATGGAAACTATATGTAGTATTTACGCAGGTTGCATTTCATGCCTCGATATTAATATCATCATTTTAGTTGAATTGTCTCACCTTGAAAGTGTAATGTATTAGTAAAAAATACACTTAAAGCTGTTCTGTTCTTTGAATGTCAATGCATTTTAAATCTTAAAAGCAAATTCGAATTAATCTGATATGCACAACCTTGATACAGACACCTGCCACGTGTAAAATTTAATTAAAAAATTCACATTTCTCCATTCTATCGATTATAGAAAACTCAAAAACAGCGAATAATCCACTCACCTCATATGTCAGATATCACCCCAATGAACTGGATGATAACGCAGCACGCACTGTAAAGTTCGAGCATCCCCGCTGCAAGCGAGAGCTTCACGCTATTGTCCTTTCAGGATCAGCTTCAACCTCGGAAACAACACTGAAGCGCAGCGTACTAAATGAATATCCATGGGGGGGAAAGAAAAGAAATGCACTTTTCTTTTTTAAAGCAAACCACCAGCTAGATCAGATGAACTTTAGGTGCATGAGTGCTTCTGCATGAATGCATGCAGGCTGTGGGAGGAACTGCTCTAGTGGAGGGATCTGTCTATGCAATGTGACGCTCTTCTATACACTAATCAAATCAAATGACATATATGATTGTGATGTGTCAAATATGATGCTTTGAGACCTGTGGTACATTGTTTGACAGCTGAATTGGGATGACATGCATAGCTTTTTTTCAGAAATGAATGTCACCCAGTGAGCTAATTATGCCCTCCTGGCACTTTTAGGGAGACAAAGTGTTATATCAGTCTGACTTGTGAATAACTGAAACTGTCAGCATATATTGCAGTAAGCAATGGCTGTGATTTCCAGAATATTTCTGTGGAGATTCATGTGTAAATCATGTGTTTCATACTGGCTTTAGTTTTGTGGGTGGGTGAGTCAGGTGCTTGTTTCTGCAGGGGTTCTGACCTGCTTACAGAGATCTTATTCACACCTGAGATACTGCTAAAAAACATGCACCCAGATGTGTTACAGCTGTTACAGTGATGTGCATTTACTGATGTGAAATGACATTGTTTTAATAGCACAAGGAGAATGTTCATTTTTCTCTTTTCAAACCTGCACCTGCTTTCTTAAATGCTGCTTCTTTTTTTGTTAAACATCTTCAATTTATTCTAAGGCATTCATATATGAGAAAAAAGTCTAATTGTGACAATTTTTTACTTTATTAAGAACAAAATCATGGTAAATACACTTATTTTTGAGTCACATATCTTTCTAAAAAATGAAAAGAAAAAAAGATAGAAAGAACAAGAAAGATAGAAAAAGATAAAAAAGGACAAACATTTATGACCTGACATTTATGAAAAATACTTTAGTCCTGAGAACAAAGTTTTCAAAAAAAAGAAAAAAAAAAGAAAAAAGTCTTAAAAAAGGAAGAAAAACGTATTCAGTGTGCTTTTATGTTCTTATTTATCTATCAGCTATTACACAAATATGGCAATATTGAAATGATAAATTAAGGACAGAAGTCTAGTTTTGTCATGATCGGGGCTGTGGGTCTTCCCTCAGCCTCTCGAGGTCGCTGTTCCCCTTGCACTGCACTCCCCTGATTGTTCACGTCTGTATTGTAATTAGCACTGATTCTACTCACAGCTGTTCACTATCTGGTCTATAAGAACTCTCACTTCTCACTCCTGCTTCAGGTCTGCATTGTCTTTTGTCTTGCATGTACTTTTGTGTTCCTGACCTTGGCCTTAGATCTTGTTTCATGTTTTGTTCAGTTTATGTTTCAGTTTATGTTTAGTTTGCCGTGTTGGCCTTTTTGTTGGTTTTGTTATTATTCTCATTAAATATTATCTTCCCCTGCATTTGGACCCAGATCTTCTCCCTTATTCAACGTGACAAGTTTAGGGTTTAAAAAGATAGATATTTGAAACCAAAAACAGCTTCGGTGTTGTCACAGGGACAGTTGGAGACGAGCGGATCCATTCGCAGCATTTATTAGATAAGACAAAACAAAACAAACACACAGGGGCAGGCAGAAATCGTAGTCAAAACACAGGCAGAAAGGTCGGGGCTGGCAGCGAGAATCAAATACGGGAGGGAGTTCAGGAATCAAACACGGGAAAACAAACACGGGAAGAAACGCTCAGAAATGCAGCCGGGGCAATACAAGACTTCGCGAAGAAGCTGAGTGTGAGAGTGGTTTAAATGCAGTCCTAGAAATGAGGTGCAGGTGTGAGCGGTAATCAGTGCAGTGAGAAACAAGGAGCAGGTGAATGCAGTGATTAGTGCAGTAGCTTGTGGGGAATGAAGTCCATGATGTGTAGTGCAAGAGTTTATGATGACAGGATGACTCAATTCGTGACAGAGCCAGAGGGCCAGGTCCATGTGGGGGTAATGGAGCTATGGACTGAGGCGGGACCGGCGGAGGGAGAAGCCATGGTGGAGGAAGGGTTGGCTCCTCCATGGGGCCGACCGACGGAGGTGGAGCCCGAGGTGGAACCGGAGAGTCGATGGTCCTGGGCGACACAGAGGATCCGGAGGGCCAAGGCGGAACCCAAGGCTCTGGCGACCAAGGCGGAGATGGAGGCCCGGAGGTACACGGCGGAGCCGGAGCGACAGAGGACCGAGGCTGTGCCCGCGGGAGGGAGGAGGTCCACAGAGCCGGTAGGACGGAGCGACGAGGCGCAGCCGGAGTAGAGTCCAGAGGTGAAGGTGGGGCGAGCTGGTGGACCGACGGCCAACAGCGGAGACGAGGGAGCAGAGAGCCGGGGCGGAGCCGCAGGGTCGGAGGGCCGAGGCGGAGTCCAGGACTCTGAGGCTGGAGGCGATGGTGAGGGATCCTCCAGCCAAGACACCGATGGAGACAGGCAGACCCACGGCAACTCCTCTGCACCGAAGGTGGGTTGAAGGTGAGCCGAGGGACTGTCAGGAGACAGAGGTGGTGGGACTGGAGCAGTAGGGAGGGTGGGTGGGAAATTAGACAGTCCATACATGGCCTCCGTGGCCAGAACAGGGCAGACAGGAATCTCAGGAAGGCTGGGCGGAACCAGCATAGGCTCTGGACGACTGGACGGAACAAGCGGAGGTTCTGGGAGGCTGGGCGGAACCAGCGGAGACTCTGGGAGGCTGGGCGGCACGAGCGGAGACTCTGGGAGGCCGGGCGGCACCAGCGGAGACTCTGGGAGGCCGGGCGGCACCAGTGGAGACTCTGGGAGGCCGGGCGGCACCAGCGGGGACTCTGGGAGGCCGGGCGGCACCAGCGGAGACTCTGGGAGGCCGGGCGGAACCAGCGGAGACTCTGGGAGGCCGGACGGAGCCATCTTGGCCGGGGAATCAGGCTTGGCGGCCATCTTGGCCGAGAACTCAGGAACGGCGGCCATCTTGGCCGGGGACTCAGGAACGGCGGCCATCTTGGCCGGGGACTCAGGAACGGCGGCGGCCATCGTGTGTGCAGACTCTGGTGTGGCAGCCATCTTGCGTAGTGGCTCTGAGCTGGAGTTTACTGTGGGAACATTGTTGTCTTCTTTGATTCCCACAGTAAAAGGAGAGCCACTCATTTGCAGAGCAATGTCAATGTAAATTTGTAAAGTCCAGTTAGGTGCAAACATGGGCATGAGTGAAGCCAATGGCTCTAAGAGTCCTCCACGGAAGAAAATCATCAGGCAAGCCTCATCCATAGTAGACTGATTTGCCAATTCAATAAAGTCCATTGCATACTCCTCAACAGACCGCTCACCTTGTTTGAGACGCATGATCTGTACTGTTGAATTCATGCTGGAACCGGATGACACCATACTAGCTGCTGGATCCTTGTAGTGGCGAAGTCTTCTGTCACAGGGACGGTCGGAGACGAGCGGATCCATTCGCAGCATTTATTAGATAAGACAAAACAAAACAAACACACAGGGGCAGGCAGAAATCGTAGTCAAAACACAGGCAGAAAGGTCGGGGCTGGCAGCGAGAATCAAACACGGGAGGGAGTCCAGGAATCAAACACGGGAAGAAACGCTCAGAAATGCAGCCGGGGCAATACAAGACTTCGCGAAGAAGCTGAATGTGAGAGTGGCTTAAATGCAGTCCTAGAAATGAGGTGCAGGTGTGAGCGGTAATCAGTGCAGTGAGAAACAAGGAGCAGGTGAATGCAGTGATTAGTGCAGTGGCTTGTGGGGAATGAAGTCCATGATGTGTAGTGCAAGAGTTTATGATGACAGGACGACTCAATTCGTGACAGGTGTACTTGGACATTTGACTCAAAATTTAGCTAGTTATTGACAGTATCAATGATTAAAAAAAGGACAAAAAGTGACAACTTGGGGCCTAACCTGACATTTATGAAAAATACTTTAGTCCTGAGAACAAAGTTTTCAAAAAACAAACAACAACAACAACATCTTAAAAAAGGAAGAAAAACGTATTCAGTGTGCTTTTATTATGTTCTTTATTTATCTAACAGCTATTACAAAAATATGGTAATATTGAAATGATAAATTAAGGACAGAATTCTAGTTTAGGGTTTAAAAAAATGTATATTTGAAACCAAAAACAAGCTTTGGTACTTGGACATTTGAATCAAAAGCTAGTTATTGACAGTATGAGACATCCATCTGATCTCATTCAGTCTGTAAAATTTTGTGGGGGTATTGGGAAAATAGTGTGATATATAAAGTGTAAACAATCAAACAAAAACGTTTACATTTCATGCAAGGCACTTGGGTTTATCTGTTCAAGACATGAGGGGTGTTAGAATAAATGTACTATTAGGCTTATTAGCGTATTAGTACTATAGGTGAATGCACAAATCATGCAGGGTTTTTCCAAGAGATTATATACTTTTCATTGTTTGTATTTGGTTATCATTATTTCTGTTCTATCATGTGTTTAGAAGGAACGTATTGTGCTGAATCAGGGTCATAATAAGTAAACCGAAAGCACTTTTCACACACTGAAGAATTTACAGTGCGAACTAACAGGAAGAGATTTCCCAGTCTCTCAGGGTCTGAGAGAGAACAGAAAAACAAACCAAAACAGAAAGGGTAAGTTATATTGTTTATTTATTAAATAACAGGTATGCATATGTTTAATATATGCATCTTTGTTTTCGGTGTTTTTCATAGTTGTTGTGTTTAGCCGTGTAACGTTAGCTAACGCACAGCAAGCTAATGTTTACATACAATGCTGCTGCGGCTGCTTTTTTGCCAGCGTAACTACAATTCGGACACTTCTAACAGTAAATAGTGGGATGTTTAGGCATTTGCTTTAATAAAATAGATTATGATATTATAAAATAAAAAAAGTTTACGTGTAAACTTAATAGCTGTTGTGAAAGACGGCTAAATGTTCGATTAATCGTCTAATGAATGCATTATTTTGTTTCTAAAGCTAATTAACTAGTACACAATACAACAACAACAAAGAATCACAATAATAATCTTATATTTTCTGCCTAAACACTTCAGTTACTATAGTAAAACTGCTGACTGTCGTCAATCATTAACCATGGGTTATTATTGGACATTGCTTCGTGGCGAGATAGTGTTTTCAGATGTGTGTCGTTAATACTATGACATTTTTGCCTTGGTACGATGCTACAATATGACATTATACATGAATATGATGTATAATGAACGGTTCATTGTACATCATATTTATGTGTAACGTTATATCAGAATTCACATGCTATTGACGATTTCAACTCATATATTGTACCATGATGTAGATCCCATAAGCAAGAATAAGAAATTAACTATGGTATTTTGACAAACTATTACCATTGTACATTTTAGTAAAAGGCATCTTAGTTTTTTTTTAATCTTTATATGCAAACCAGTCTTATCTTTAAGGTATTTAGAATCATAGTAGGCTATACTGACTAGTAAAAATGAGAACAGGTGATCACTCTTCTTTTTCATTATTACATGAACTGTGCCAGAAGTGGAAGTGAAACAAACGATAAATCTGCTCTATATGGCGACCAACAAGAGCAAGACGAGTCTCAGAGATGATCTGACATGTGCCATCTGCTATGAGCTCTTCAAAGACCCTGTGATGCTGGGCTGCATGCACCACTTCTGCAGGAAATGCATCGTGTCATACTGGAAGACAGTTCGAGGTCCTGTGACCTGCCCTCAGTGCAGACAAGAGTTTCCCAACAAATGCTTTCAGACCAACTACTTGGTAGCTGGTCTTGTGGAGAAGGTCAGGGCCAGCTCCACGTCTGCATCTGTCAAGTATCTGGAGGTAAGCTGTCTTTTAACATTCACGAAAGGGCAAATCTTTAGGTTAGTGTCTTGGTTTAAACCAAGTGTCTCATGACCAGCGTGACAAAAGTCTTTCACTTTCATCACAAGCCTTAGTGATGTGACATGTGACTTCAGAATTTCCAACACACCATAAATGGATTTCGTGTCATCTAATATAGGTCCTTGTTTTGTTTCCAAATTTTGGAATAATTGTGTTGATTTATAATATTCTATTTCATAATAAAGCATTTCAGACATTTTAAACTTATTGTTTTATACTGCCTTAACCAATGTCCACATTCAACTTAACATAAGTTCACCTGTTTGTTGATTGGGCTTTATGTTTTATAACTGATAATTCTGAGATTTGAGGAATTTAGGCTTTCTGTCAGCATAAAATCTGGTCCAACCACAGTTCATCTTTCTACACACCAATAATCTGAATTAAATGTATAGCAGAAAATAGTGGAGATTTGCACTTTAAAAACAGACTTTGTGTCCAGTTATGATTTGATTATGTTGTATCTGGCATGTGCTAACTAACAATAGAGTGAAAACTTGAGTTGCAGGTAAAAAAAAGTTGAAACTTAAATAATATACTTTATTATACATAAAGCTGCGGTCCGTAAATTTTTTGGGGGTTAAAAATGTCCAAAACTACACTGATAAAAATGATTTTGTGGTGAAGTAAATAATACAGAAAAACAAATGTAATCTCTACATTAAATAATTTGGTTCAGGTAAGAATAAAAAAGAGAGTAAATTCAATAATAGTACTCAATTTAAGCTTGCAGAATTTAAAAAGTTAACTTATAAGTATATTTTACTTGGAATTGTTTGTTATTTTTACAAAGATTGTTTAGGTAAATATCAAAGTCATGATCCCGTTGTTCCCATCATGCACTTGGGCATGAATAATTAAGGTAAATTTTTTTTTGCATTTTTCAAGATGTATTTACACTGTTTTATAGTTGCTTTTGTTGTAAGGTTAAGTAACTTGCTGTTTTATAACATCTACAGTTCATTTTCTATACAGTTCATTTTCTACACAAAATGACCCATTCATACTCAAAAAGTATTCACTGATTGTTACCGTCATTGTGTATCATGTGCCAAGTATTGAGTTCTCTGTGTTCATTTGGTTAGTAACTACATTGAGTCAACATATAACCTTAAAAACAATAAGGAGCTGTCTATTTGCTTGTGTACATGTTTGTAAGTGAACCACATGCTTTAATGGCTTTTTTTTCAGTGCTGTGATGCTTGAGTAAAGTTTACAAATCATGGCTGAGTGAATTGTACTTGAGGACTGCAGAGTAAACTGAAATTATTCATCAAACTCTAACTACAGTTAAATTTACTTATTTCCTTTGCTAATTGTACTTAGTTAAGTAGATTTTACTTAATTCCATACTTACATTTTACTTAAAAAATGTGCATGCAAAACTTGCCAAATAGTTGTTTTTACCTTGGCCCGATTCACAACAGTAAGCTTGTAATAATGTTTTCTAATTTAAGTGGTACTGGTAGGTTTTTGCGGGAAATACGAGCATGTTGCTGTTTGTCTTTGCGTCATTACGTCACGTCTGTACACATAACGGAGGAGTCCCGGCTAGTAAGCTTTATTGCATATGAGGATGCTGCAGATGGCAGATCATTTATAGCCTTTTTTCACAGCAGCTGGGATAATTAAAGGCACAATATGTAAGATTTTGCCACTAGAGGGCGCATATTTAAAACAAACAAAGAACCAAAGGCGTAGTTTGATGACGCTGTGATAGAGTTTGGAATCATGCGACGGGACTCAGGCAGAAATTATGTCCATGGATGAGTTAATGCATTAAAGACGTATTAAGGTCACTGTAGTATGAGGCAGGGTGGGGCTGAAAGTCGTGAAAGCGAAGCGAGGGTGCTGGAGCGATTACTAATGAAGGACGAGTGCGATACACGGCTCGAAAGCAGCGGAGCTTTTATTATGCCACAGTCGACCGCTTCCGCTCCTTCCGGTCATCATTACGTAGGAAAAGCAGTGTTGTTTTACCATACTAGATACATTTGAGTGCGTTTCCATGTTGTCCAAAAAATAAAACCGGAAAATCAAGGGTGTAAGACGTCATTAGGAAGCGACGCAAGGACACGGCCTATTACACTAGTTAAAATTGCTTATTTCTCTGGATTTAAACATTCTTGGGATAATGTAAATATAAGTCAGCAAAATATATAACACTGTTCTAGTGATTTTTGGATATTTTATTCAAAAAGAAAAGATATTCTGTCTTTATATTTATCGGTACCACTTTACAATAAGGTTCTTTAGTTAACCACATTAGTTAACATGAACTAATAATGAACTGCACTTATACAGCATTTATTAATCTTTGTTAATGTTAATTTCAACATTTACTAATGCATTATTAAAATCTTGTTAACATTAGTTAATGCAGTGTGAACTAACATGAACAAACAATGAACAACTGTATTTTCGTTAACTAACGTTAATGAAGATTACTAAATACAGTAACAAATGTATTGCTCATGGTTAGTTCATGTTAGTTAATACATGAACTAATGTTTAACTAATGAACCTTATTCTAAAGTGTTACCAATTTATCTTTATGATGGCAGATTTTAATCCAGAAATGATTATGTGTTAATGAGATGCATGTAAGTGATTTAAATTAAATTATATTCCGGTTTTAAATGTGCATCTAATTACAGATACAGATTAGACTGTTTGCAGACTGTTTGAGAACAAAGTATAACAATAATAATTTGCACAGTTTGATGTAATATTAGCTGAGCGATCGTTATATTTAATCACTAATGGTAGCACGATTTATTGTAATGCTTTTTTTCTCAGCTGCCACAAAAATGGCAGACATGTTACTTGTTCAGATGACAATATCCAGTGAAAATTCTTATTTCGGTCATACTTTCAAGACGTAGAATCCGTGACTCCTACGTACAGTATTCACACCGGTGCGGTCACTGACAGCCACACATACTCCTCAAAACGTTAGATTCATCCGCCCTGAGGAGCCATGCCGATGCACATCCCACGTAAAGAAGATAATTCTGCAAATAACTGCAATTGCAGGTTTCAACACAGAGATGGTGACAAAAAGGGCAAAATTTACCAACTGGAGCTTTAACATACTCTACTCATGTAGATTAGCCAAAAAGACTATAGACTATAGAAATACAATTTTTTACCCCGTTCATTCAGGACTTGGTCTTTTATGAGCTGACTAGAAGCATTGCAAATATGGTGGCAAAGTAAACAGACTTTTGTTGAAAAGGATTTGGATATACTTGATTAATCTCACAAGGGAAATGATTATGTTTCAGCATCTTGAATATAACCCTAAAATTACAGGTCTACTAAAATTAAATTAAAAGCAGCTCTGTAACAAACACTTACCATTAAATATTAATGTACAAGAAAGCAAAAACCAAACAAAACAACAAAAGATTATTCCCAAAATATTTATTATGAAAAGTAAAATTCAAAAATATGAGCAACATTTTGTTCACTTGGCTTTGCTTCAACTTTATCTCACATAAACAGGTTTTGATATCACTAATTGCTACATAATATTATACTTGTTCATTCATGTATTCAAGTGTATTTATATAGCACTTTTCACGATGCAAATCATTGCAAAGCAGCTGTACAGAAAATTTCGGATAATTATAATTTAATGATTATATGTTGCAATCAAACACATAGCAAAAATTGGTAGTGCTGTATGTTGTTTCAGGGCTGCCATCATCAGAGGTTATGTAAGATATAATTAAGATATAATTTAGTACCTCTCTCTAATTAAGATATAATTTAGCACCTCTCAATTAATCATAATTGGATCATAAGTTGCACCAAAAACACAGAGGATATACTTCACTTCATTGCACTTTATAGTGTCTCTGATCACACTGAGAAATGATTTTAGTTGTTTTTGTCTGAGAAGTTAGTTGTTTTTTTAGACGACCCACTTATTTATTAATTAAACTGTTCTCTAAAGAAAATGAAAAATTCTAGGACATTCAATTTTTAGATACTCTAACATGCAGTTTTTGCAACTCCACTTTACATTTTTAATGGTTGACAGTGTTGATACGGACTCCTGAAAGTTGCATGAAGCCAGTCAAAATGTGATTTTGGAAAGCACTAGTCTGAGAGACATTCAAGAAACTACTGTTTTCTTTAATAATGTGTCTGTATTTATCAATTTGCTCTTTTCCAGAAGCAATTAAAGGACTGTCTAGAATCGCAACTCTCCATGAAGGAGGCCTACGTCGCTGTAATCCGTGAAGACAAAGACAAGATGGAGAAAATAAAAGTTGGTCTACTTTAAAAAAAAGAAATATCACAATGTAACACTTCCTGCAAAACAGAATCACACAACTCTCCCTTTCCTACCCACAGAAAATGGGGGATGAGCTGCAGGGGCGAGTGCACAGTGACTTCCAGGCTCTCCATCACTTCCTGCAGGTGGAGGAGGAAGCCATGTTGAAGGAGTTGAAGAGGGAGCAGGAGGAAATGCTGCAGAGGCTTGAGCGACATCTGGAGGCCCTACAGGTGGCCATCAGAGACGTGGAGCAGAACATCAACATGCTACGACAGACTGCCAGCAGCACAGACCAATCTGTACTTGTAGAGGTGATTATGACTGTTTCAGTTTGTAATGTTGCTTCTGCATATCCATTTGTCAAAGAACTAATATTTGGAATATTAATGTTACATTTACAAAAGAACCTAGAGTGCTGGTTGTCAGAATGACTTATTAGTGCAGTGTAGCTACAGCCAGAGTCTCATATATATTTCACACAACAGCAGAACCGCAGAAAAATCGATTCTACAGTGATTTGAGCATGCGTGTTAATTATCAGGCAGATGGTTTGCTTTTGCTGTGTTCTTGCTAGCTTCTGTAGTTGAGTCTGCAAAGTAACTTGTTCTTTTTGATTTCCTTCCTCCACAGCTTCCAGAATTGAATTCCAGGTGAGTAGCAATCAAAAAGCTATTTTTATTACTGTTATTAATTCCACTGTGTAGGGATCTAATAATGTTCCTTGTACGGCTTTTTAATGGTAGTCTGTACTACTAAAATGTACAGTTCTTGACTCCATTTCAGTACCATAGTATACAAACCATAGTATACAAACTTTTGGATCCATTTCACTATTTTATTCAACCATTCGAATATAAAAAAAATGTCTAGTTAGTAATGGCGATTTTTCTTAGCTCTACAGACTTTTATAAGGGAGCAGTTCACTTTAAGAACAAAAGTTTACAGATAACTCATCCCCTTGTCATCCCCTTGTCATTCTTTCTTTGGTTGATAAGAAATTATGTTTCTTGAGGAAAACATTTCAGGATTTCTCTCCATATAATGGACTTCAATGGTGCCCCAGAGTTTGAACTTCCAAAAGGCAGTTTAAATGCAGCTTCAAAGGGCTCTAAACAATCCCAGCCGAGGAAGAAGGGTCTTGTTTTAAAGAAGATATTGTGTAGAGTCCTTTGAAGCTGCATTGGAAGTTTGAAGGTTCAAACACCATTGAAGTCCACTATATTGAGATAATTAATACTAATCCTTTAATGTCTTTGTTATTAAAACTTTAATGTCTCCATGATTTCAGATCACCTTTGCAAGAGCTGAATATCAACCTAAATACTTTCAGAAGCAAGCACATTGCACCTCTTCAATACACTATGTGGCGAAAAATGTTTCAACATTTGAATCCAGGTAATTTGTTCTTTACACTTTGCCTAGATACTTTATCCACTACTATGTATTTGATTAGTGGTCACTACATGATTTTTTGTTTTTGTAATATTTGTTTTAAAAAAGCAAAGCCAATATAGAAGGTATTGTATGAGAGAAATAGCTCAAGGTATTCATTTTCCGCTGATAACAGATGGTGTTATTGCCATAGTGACAGTACTCTGGCTGTATGAATAGCCCCCCTCGGGGTAGCAAAAGATTTAGTAATTTGTCGAATGGCACAGTGGGCATATGTTAGACTATAATTCGAATATCAGTTTTAGCAGCCTTCACAAATTTTTGTTTACATGAAAATGTAGGGTGACACCCTTATCAGGAAATGATGAAAAACTGCAGTCGTCTGTTCTGCTGATTTCATTGTATTTCACTTCCGTGAACTTACACATAGTGTAAAAACCCTGTTACTGTTATGTTTCATAGCTGCTAGCATATATCTTTATAGCATATATCTGTATACCAGTTCCACTGGTTAATTTCATTAAAGTTGGAATTGAGGCTTTTAATCAATATCTGTTAGCTTTAAAATCAAATCACAAAACTAAAGGTAATTGGCTATTAAAGCAAGGCACAATGACTTTAATATGCACAAGTATTTAATATGCTTAATAAAACTAACTTTTTGGAACACCTGCCAATGGCCGGCGACATGATAAAATTTACCAACCAATTGGTTTTTTTTTACCGGCAGTTATTACTACTACAATGGCTAAACATACTTTGTTTGTGTTTTAATTTGTCCTACTACTGGTATCTCTATTGAATGCATTTTCCCTCAATTTTACCTATTAATTATAGCCATTACAGGTTAATTTAAAGCTATTATTTCTTATTTTTAGGCTCGGAAATATATAACAAGAATTAAAGTGATTTTAAAACAGTCCTCACCTACACTATAAATTGTACATGCATAAACAACAGATTATTCTTTATTCAAACTACAAAAGTTTTTAAGCGACTAGAGCAGTCGAGGGATGATTTCTCTTTTTCTTTTGTCCTTTGATTTCCATCAATGACAAACTTCAGCAGGTTTCACTTTAAAAGCTTTAAAACCTGATGCACACGACGCAGATCTGACACAACCGATTTTTCTCCTAACACTTTACAGTCATTTAAGACTTAATAAATCGTTTAAGACTACGTTTACGAGGTAACTCACCTAAACTGCATGGTAAACTTTTTCAATGATATGTGATTTCAGCTCAGTAATCCACCAGTTCCGCAAACACTTGGAAACATACGCCTTGCCTAATTTGCAATCTCAGCCGCTCTCAACGCTTTCTCCACGCCGCTTTCAATCCCATAATGCAACATGCTAGTGTTTAAGACAAGCGGCAACCTCCTTCTCTCTCTATTGAAACCAACACGGAAATGGCTTAAACTACAATTCATCGACTGGCCGCTAGAGACTGGCTGCAAAAGGGAGTCAATCCCATAGATGCCCCATGTTAAAATGCCCAACTTTACAGCAGAAAAAAAAATGTTTACAGCCTGGTACAAAAAGTGGTTTTGGCCTATATAGCTAATTTCACCCTTCGTGTCAACTGTGAGGGGGTTGAATTTTTTTTATAACTCATCCGTTTAAGTTATATTAAGCCTTAAAGTTCTGCATAATTAAGGGGTGTGGTCACTTGAGTGACAGGTGGATTGCCGCTGCTGTCACCATTGTCGCGCTAGGCAGGTGTGTTTTCAGCAACCAGCTCCACCCACGGCCCGCCTCTTTGCCGATTTTCGATTATCCGGGAGTGACGCGCGATGACGCGATTCCAAGATGGCGACGGCCGAATCCTGACCACTATAAGCTTCAAAATCGCTCTTCAGAAACCTACGGCTGACGTCACGGACACTACGTCCATATTTTTTACAGTCTATGGTTTAAGCTCAATCTCCATAGAAATGGATTGAAAACACTTGCTCCGCTGCGCTCGCTATGTGCCAGATGAAACGTACCGTAAGTATGTGTCGCCACGTTCTCGGGTTATAAAGAATAAAGAAGGAAAAAGTTAATCTTCCGAATTGAAGCAGCAATATCTTCTCAGTTAAAAGTTATTAGAACCTTAGAAACAAGCTGGCCATCACACTGCTTTGACCTTATCATCCAGTTTGTATTCCATTATTGGATTGGCTCTTGACACTTATGACAGAACAGCTAAAGTTAATTATGATGATCTTATGTTCGGAAAAGATAATTTTATTCGCTTACATCAGAAACAGCAAATCTCTTTAAAAACTGGCTGTTGCTCTCACTACATTGCATTGTTATATTTTGTAAAAAAAATTCCCGCCAACTGGTGACTGACTCACATTTGGTGCTTGGCGAATTTAGGCCCTGAAAATGTTAAAATAGTTGGAGCATCATGTTGGGCATGTTAACTAATGACTTGCGGTTCAGTAAAGTAAAGAACCTCTAAAATAAATCAGTTCAAGACTGATTTGTGAGTTCTTTTGACTTTTTTATTAAAAAGATTGGGCTCCTAATACAGTGTTTTAACCAGATGTGATGTAATAAGGTTCCAGAGACAAGCAGTTTGCCTGTCCACACCAGACACGACACAACTACAAAATAAAATCAATTAATAAAATAATTAAAAAAAAAAAAAAATCAGAAGAGTGTGTGGCCAGGCTCAAACGCACTGTTTTTTCACACTTACGGTGAACTGGTTAAGTACATAATCAAATTAATAGAAATTATTCAAAATAGATTCTCTGTGACTGCCCTTATGAAAAAGAAGTTTATTCAAGTGTGTTATTAGTATACTTCTTTTAAACAAAAAAATAGGAAAGTATACTTTGTCTACTTTTTATGTACTTCTCAGAAATGTGCTTTATATACCTCTCAGAAATATACTTAAAATGAGATTTAAGTGTACTTGATTTATACTTATGCTCTGAGAATCCGTGTTTTTACTGTTATACACTAGGGACGCTATTGTACATCTTCTGTGCAGAATTTCCAAAACACAAGTGAAGAAGAAACCAAAACAGATGCTTCCACATGTAATCTAACACAATCATCAGGCATTAAACTGCATCAAAACCATAGATATGCAAAACTGTAACGTTATGGAATAAAACGTTGACCCATGAAGAGATACTAATGACTGACCAAGCTTTGGGGTGTTGATCAACTCCATCTATTTTTTGATTATCATGAATAGTCTTTTTTTTAGCTTTTGGTTCAAAATGTTGTTTATTTATTTATTTATTTTTTTCTTTTTTGAAACTTACCCACATTCAAGTGTTTATATAAAAGCAGTTTACAAGCAAATACCCTGTTCTTTCTTTTGATGTTTTGTATGTTCAGATATTCATATAAGAAAATATATACAAATGAATACCTAAATAGGGACATAGTAGTATACTTAAAATATGATGTAAAATTCACCCAAATAAATATTATGTGTATACTTTCAGTATAAACCTACTAAACTAGTAGTTTACTGAGACTATACTTCAAAGTGTACTAAAAATGCATAAAAAGTATTTAATTAGTAAACTATCAGTATACCTATAAGTTCACGTTTAGTATACTTGCAGTACAAACTGAAAGCATAGATGTAAACTAGTTGTGTACTCAAAGTTTACTACTATTATACTTAAAGTATACTTAAAAGTATACTTTCATATACTAGAAAGTGGGCCAATTTAGTTCCAAGGAGTATTAAAATAGGACCCTTAAAAGTATACTACTAGTATACTGATAATTGTATACTTACTACATAAAGTATACTTAAAAATATACTTGAACTGTACTCCTTTTTTACAGGTGATACTGATCTTTGTCATGGAATACACTTGTTTGGTCACATAGAGCTCATAGTTTGAATAGTTTAACATTTTTTGAAGATCTATAGTAAATTATCTATTTTTGCTTTAATTATGGCTATAAAAATCACGCAAAAGTGATATTCAAACAATTTAAATATTATAAAAAGGATACAAGTAGACAATCATTGAGCTGTTGTGCTGGCTAGGGTGAAAACATGGAAAGAGTTATTGGAAGACCAGTGTTGTTTTTGACAACCATCTTAGATTTAGTCTTAGTCTTAGTCTTTTGGACTAAAATGCTTCTTAGTTTTAGTCAAATTTTAGTCACTTCTATATGTGATAGTTTTAGTCCAATTTTAGTCGACGAAAAGTCAAAAAGGTTTTAGTCTAGTTTTAGTCGACGAAAAGTCAAAAAGGTTTTAGTCTAGTTTTAGTCAAAAAAAGGGAAAAAAGTAGTCTTTTAACAAATTAATGTAGGTCAGTAAGTATTTTGCTGTTGGGTAGTGTCACTTATAAGTTCTGAAAATAGCAGATCTATAGTTCAACACAATGTGAGCTTCCGGATCGACTATTTTCACCAATAATTACAATAATGAAGGAATGTTTTAGAACATAAAAGACAAAAAAGGATGGAATGCTAAAACGGCTTGCCATACTAGTATAGCAAAGAGTATTTAATGCTAAAACGGCTTGCCATAGCATCAGATACTTTTTAAGTTTTAATTGGCATGCACAATAAGCGGAAATGTCATGCATTTTAAACGTCTGACGGACTACCCACTAACATTTTCGTCTATTCTCGTCTCGTCAACGAAAACTCACACACGTCTCGTCATGTTTTAGTCATCAACGAGCCATTTTTATCTCGTCATCGTCTCATTATCGTCATGAAAAAAAGTGGCGAAAACAACACTGCGGAAGACACGGATGAAAAACCCTTCTGTCGATTCTAGTATTTTTTTTTCTTTTTTAAATACAATAAGTTTTGCAGTCAGTGTAGTTTATGATGGTGTGTCTTTTATTCCCAGGCCCAGCACCATTGATATTTGACGAGGACACAGCTCATCCCAGTCTACAAGTGTCCAGGAACAAAACCCAAGTCATTGAGAGTGACAAAATGATCAATTTCACAACCAATGCCAAACGCTTCCTTCAGTGTGTCAACATTCTTGCAACAGAAGGCTTTCAGTCAGGCAGGCATTATTGGGAAGTGGATGTAAGTCACAATCCTAAATGGGACCTAGGTGTTGCTCTGGAATCGGTGAATCGTCAGGTCAGAGTCAAGCTGTGCCCTGACAATGGATACTGGACCCTACGGCTACGCAATGGCAGCCAGTACTCGGCCGGCACGCAGCCCTGGACGCCAGTGACTGTGATGACCTCGCCTAGCAGGATTGGAGTATTCCTGGATTGTGAGGAAAGGAAAGTGTCTTTTTATAATGCAGATAACATGGCGCTGCTGTATTCCTTCTCCAGTGGGCCGAGAGGAAAAGCATTCCCCTTTTTCAGCACGTGCCTCAGTGAACGCGGTCAGAAAGCTCAAGCCATCCGCATCCTCCACTTCCCCTTTGAGTGTCCATCAGAGATGTAAAACAAAGCCTGTAGACACTCTGGTAACTTGAACTATGTTCAATAGTCTGCAGGTTATTATGAACCTCAATCATAATAAGGTAAATTTAAAAGGGTCCACACAAAATAAACTGATAAACTGATATTTGTAAATCTGTTGATTGCAGAGATCTGATTTTACAAGAATAATTGACATTATTTAATGGCAGTAACCACATTGCCATGTTACCCTCAATTTACAGTGTCTTTTTGATTCTATCTTTTTTAGAATCTAATTCTATAGAATCTTTATTTCATATTCACAGAATATTCAAAATTCTTTAGCCTGATTATTTCGTTTTCACCTACACTGAAAAAAAAAAACAATAAGTAAATGTACTTAATTGTTATTTTGCAAGTTTTTGCGCGCATATTTTTAAAGTAAAATTTAATTAAGTACAATCTACTTAACTAAGTTAATTAGCAAAGAAAATAAATACATTTAGAGTTTGATGAGTAATTTTGACTTAATTATTTTAAGTTTACCCTGCAGTCCTCAAGTGCAATTCACTCAACCACAGTTTGTAAACTTAAACCTCATGGCACTGAAAAAAAAATGCCATGTTGTTCACTTACAAACATGTACGTAAGCACCTTGTTGTTTTTAAGGTTATATGTTGACTTCAATGTAGTTATAAACCAAATGAACACAGAGACCTCAATACTTGGCTCAAGATACACAATGACAGTAATAATCAGTGAATAGAGTCATTTTGAGTAGAAAATGAACTCTAGATGTTACAAAACAGCAAGTTACTTAACCTAACAACCAAAAGCTATAAAACAGTATAAATACATCTCAAAAACAGCTAAAAATTTTGCCTTATTAATTATTCATGCCCTAGTGTATGATGGGAAAGACAGGATTATGACTTTGATATTTACTTAAACAGTCTTTGTAAAAGTAACAAACAATTCCAAGTAAAATATACTTCACTTATTTAAGTTCAAGCTTAAATTGAGTACTTGATTTTACTCTCTTTTTTTAATTCTTGCCTAAACTGAATTATTTAATGTAAAAATAACATTTGTTTTTCTGTATTATTTACTTCACCACAAAATCATTTTTTATCAGTGTACAGTTTTTTCCTTTTTTTCTTTCTTGGTAGTTTATTACAAATACCAAAGAAATACTGTATGATTTAAATCAGTCCAGGTTTTTTAATGTGATTCTGAAAAATGACAGCATTCTTTGACAATATTCGTTTCATCATTGCCTTTATAGATATGTAAAGTAATTATAGATAATAAATAGAAATTAATTAAAATACTTTGTTCTTTTCAGTGGGTCTTTCAGTTGTTTTCACTTTCTTCATTGAAAAACTGAGCATGCTTCTAATTCCTGATACATCAGTAGTCAGGGATTGTTTTCTCTGTAGTCAATAAATATGAGCTTGGGTTAGTTCGTTCTGTCCATCATTGTGTCAAAGCTCAGTGACAGGGCAGGAAGATGTTTAGTTTTGATTTATGTCTAGCTCTTCCTTCCTCACGAATGGACAAAAACAAGCAGCCTGTTCTATTATACAGACAGTAATTTTGATATTTTTGATGTATGACTTACACAGCACATACAAATATATGTATATCATTACATCATTACATCTCATATTTAAATTTAAAGGGTAAACACAGTTAGTTTATAAAGTCTGACTTTCCAGTGGGGGTGAGCACAAGGGGTGGCATCCCGGATGCAGAAAACAGCAAGGATGGGGCTGCCATTATCTGTCGGAGCAGGCAAGTGCATCAACATCCTCTTTCCTCCTGCCTCCTGCGAGGGGTCACACAAACAGAATAAGAGTCCGGGTGCCCTCAAACTACATTACTGCCGCCTTGGGACTGGGGTTTGGGGGTGTTTTGGCTGCTGGAAATAAAAGTCAATGCTCAGCCCTCCTCCACAGGGTCAGGTTGCCTTTAAACACACAGAACAGGCATGATTTAAACAGCCTATTAACATTCCAGTCTTCTGACTTTGTCCAGTGTGTTTGACACAGGGCTGCCGCTTCAGGCCTCAGTGCCTTCATTTCTAAAGTTGGACATGTTTCTGCTGTTTTTGTCTACATGCTGAACATATCATTGTGTATAATAAAGATAGCAAGTAAAATGTTTTCAATTCAGATAAATCTTGGACGATTTAACATACTAATGGCTTACATTTAAATTTTGGGGTGGGAATCTTCAGGCACTTCGCGATTCTAGGAGTCAAGATCCGATTCCAAAACTATTCTTGATCTACGTTTTTCCCCCAGTTAATTCTTCTGCTCTGCAAATACATCTTTACAACTTTACATTTTAACAAAATACCAAATTGCCGTTTCTACTGTGGCGAGGCGTCTGCCCGCCCCCCTAATTTTCATCACCACCCCGTCCCGTATTCGCCGCCCTTCTCCAGGCTCCCGACGGGAGTGGGTGTGTAGGGGAGAGGAGGGGCGTGTAATCGGCTCGGGCTGGCGGCGTGTGATGGGGACACCTGATGTAAATGAAGCCTCATCACCGCCGCTGTTTAAATCCCGAGCGCGCCTCTCCTCGGGAGACCGGTCTCTTTCCCCCGTGCATGCACGCTGGTGTCCTCGCGGGTCCAGGAGGGGGTGAAGAGGGAATCCCGCGCCACAAGAGTTTGGAGAGCCGCCGGACCCGCGGTCCGGTTGAGGCCGCCAGAAGCCGCCGCCCCAGCGCCGGACAGCTCGAGAGGGATGAGCCTGCCGGAGATGCCGCCGCCCTAGCACCCCGGCGCTAGTATGGAAAGCGCCCGCGGCCGCCGGACTCCGCCCCTCTCCTGGACCCTTCCCCTCTGAACACTACCGTTCCGTCACGCTGCCCCAGCACCCGAGGACACCAGACTCCCCTTTTATTTTGGACACTGTTTTACTTTATGGACTCACTTTCCCTTATTTTCTGTTTAATAAAAGCCTCTCCGAGGCCTGACGCCACACCCACTGTGTCTGTCGTTTGCCCCTCCCGCCACAGTGGTGGAGAATGCGGGCAAGGCGGGGCTTAGACAGCGCAGTGGGCAACACCTGATGACGTCATCCCCTCTCGCTCGCCAAAGCTCGTGAAGACCCGGACGGGGACGGAGAACTACGGAGACGGCCTCCCAGCCGCAAGAAGGGTAAGTGATGTTTCAGTTAGTCACTTATCCTGCGGTTGGTTGAGGCTGTCGACTAATACCGGTTTTTCTGTCCCTGTTCCGGTACGCGGCGAGAGGGAGCGTTGCCTTGGAGAGGAATCCCCGCCCACTCCGACCGCTGGAGCCTGGATGAGGAAGGTAGCACTCCTGCGTGGGCGGCGACCTTAGGACGGGGATGTCGCTTGGGGGGGGGAATGTGGCGAGGCGTCTGCCCGCCCCCCTAATTTTCATCACCACCCCGTCCCGTATTCGCCGCCCTTCTCCAGGCTCCCGACGGGAGTGGGTGTGTAGGGGAGAGGAGGGGCGTGTAATCGGCTCGGGCTGGCGGCGTGTGATGGGGACACCTGATGTAAATGAAGCCTCATCACCGCCGCTGTTTAAATCCCGAGCGCGCCTCTCCTCGGGAGACCGGTCTCTTTCCCCCGTGCATGCACGCTGGTGTCCTCGCGGGTCCAGGAGGGGGTGAAGAGGGAATCCCGCGCCACAAGAGTTTGGAGAGCCGCCGGACCCGCGGTCCGGTTGAGGCCGCCAGAAGCCGCCGCCCCAGCGCCGGACAGCTCGAGAGGGATGAGCCTGCCGGAGATGCCGCCGCCCTAGCACCCCGGCGCTAGTATGGAAAGCGCCCGCGGCCGCCGGACTCCGCCCCTCTCCTGGACCCTTCCCCTCTGAACACTACCGTTCCGTCACGCTGCCCCAGCACCCGAGGACACCAGACTCCCCTTTTATTTTGGACACTGTTTTACTTTATGGACTCACTTTCCCTTATTTTCTGTTTAATAAAAGCCTCTCCGAGGCCTGACGCCACACCCACTGTGTCTGTCGTTTGCCCCTCCCGCCACACTACGCTTTTTGTTTATGGTTGGAATCTGTCAGTACTGCCATCCTAAAAGACAGGGGTGCGAATCTTTACCGGTTTCACGATTCAATTTTTAATTTTCATTATCAACTAAATATCACGATGTGTCAAAAAAAATGTGCAAAATATACTTTGTTTTTTTTTTATTACATAAGCAGGCTACTTTTTAAAACAATTACTTATTTAAAATAAGTGTTATTTAAGTATACCAATGAATAGTTATTGGTTTTTCTTTTTTCCTCAGCATTACTGCCGTTTGATTATTTCAGATGAGATCATAGACACTAGCTGCGCTTCAATTACAGATTTGCGCAAACCGTTGGCACTATGTTATAAATGTCGATTAAAAAGTATTGCGAAATGATGCCGTTTCCATTAACCGATGTTTTGCGACTGAAACGTAAAGTGATAAGTCATGGCAATGGATTTTTGTGGGATTTTGGCAATATTTAATCGAAAGTGATCTCTAAATGCGAAGAAAAAGTTTCCATTGCTGTTTTGCGAAATATTCCTTTTTCGAACTGCCTGAAAAACCACCTCATGCGAGCGTAAAAACTTTTTTGTAATATATGGGAGTTTTTGCACAATTGACGCATTTTCATTAGGCGTATTTTCAATTCGCAATTTCAATTTGCACAATTTTAAGGGTAATGGAAATGCAGCTATAGACACTAGCTGTTTTTCCATTATAGATTTGCGCAAAACTTTGGCACTATTTTATAAATGTCGATTAAAAAGTATTGCGAAATGACTGCGTTTCCATTAACTGATGTTATGTGAATGAAACTTAGTTATTTCCTCTCACAATAAGTCATGACAATGGAGTTTTGTGGGATTTTGGTTATATTTAATCGAATGTGACCTGTAAATGCAAACAACAACAACAACAACAACAAAAAACGTTTCTATTGCTGTTTTGCGAAATATTCCTTTTTTGAATTGCCTGAAAAAACACCTCATGCGAGTGTAAAAACTTTTTTGCAAAATATGGGAATTTTTGCACTATTGACGCGTTTCCATTAGGCGTATTTTCAATTCCCAATTTCATTTTGCGCAATTTAAAGGGTAATGGAAACGCAGCTAGTGGCAGCTTTAAAAGGCTGCATTCAACCTAATGCACAGATCAGATGTTTTGTCCTGCTCTGAAAACATAACTACCGCATTTCCATTACCCTTTAAATAGCGCAATATGAAATTGCAAAATGAAAATACGCCAACGGAAACGCGTCAATTGCGCAAAAACTCCGTATATCGCAAACTTTTTTTTTACGCTCACATTAGGTGGTTTTTCAGGCAATTCGAAAAAGGAATGTTTCGCAAAACAGCAATGGAAGCATTTTTTCCACATTTACAGGTATTTTACAGGTAATTTCACAATACTTTTTAATCGACATTTATAAAATAGCGCCAACATTTTGCGCCAATCTGTAATGGAAATGCAGCTTATGTGTACATCAGTTTCGTATAAAAGTATTGCAAATGCAAGTGAATTTAACGGCAGCCGCAATCAAGCTTTAGGATGAACAAACACAGTGCACATGAAAGTCTGTCAGTAGCTGTGTTTCCATTACCCCTTAAATTGCAGGTCACATTCGATTAATTACAGCCAAAATCCCACAAAAATCCGTTGCCATGACTTATCACGAGAGGGAAATAAAACATTTTAGTCGCATAACATCGGTTAATGGAAATGCCATCATTTCGCAATACTTTTTTTTAATGGACATTTATAAAATAGTGCCAAAGTTTTGCACCAATATGTAATGGAAATGCAGCTTGTTTTGTATAAAAGTATTCACAAATTCAAGTGCATTTAACCACAGTCGCAAACACAGCGCAACTGAAAGTCTGTCAGCTTCAAGCATTCGCTGCGTTGCAGAGCAGGGTGGACGCAGTACGTAAAGTCGGGAACGCGCACTACAAGCCCTAGTGCTGGATGAGTTTCAGTGCTTAAAAGGTATGTAAAAATATATTTTTCTAAGAAAATGACCGAACGTTTCGGTAGACAAGACCCTTCTTCGTCGGCTGGGATTGTTTACAGCCATTTGAAGCTGCATTTAAACTCCATTATATGGAGAAATTTTCAGAAATGTTTATCTCAAAAAAACATAATTTCTTGACGACTGAAGAAAAAAAGACATAAATATCTTGGATGACAGGGGGGTGAGTAAATTATCTGTAAATTGTTGTTCTGAAAGTGGACTACTCCTTTAAACGATGTTATGCGACTAAAGCGTTATTTTCCCCTCTTGCGATAAGTCATGGCAACAGATTTTTGTGCGATTTAGGCTATATTTAATTGACTGTGACCTGTAAATGCGAAAAAATGTTTCCAGTGCTGTTTGGGAAATATTCCTTTTTCGAATTGCCTGAAAAAACACCTCATGCGAGCATAAACATTTTTTTTTTTTTGCGATATATTGCAGTTTTTGCACAATTGACGCATTTCCATTAGGCGTATTTTCAATTTCGCAATTTCAATTTGCGCAATTTAAAGGGTAATGGAAACGCAGCTAGTGGCAGCTTTAAAAGGCAGATCTATTTTGATATATCAGATGTTTTGTCCTGCTCAGAAAACATAACCTACTGTAGCTGCGTTTCCATTACCCCTTAAATTGCGCAAATTGAAATTGGGAATTGAAAATACGCCTAATACGTCAATTGCGCAAAAGCTCCCATATATCGCAAAAAAGTTTTTACGCTGGCATGAGGTGGTTTTTCAGGCAATTCGAAAAAGGAATATTTTGCAAAACAGCAATGGAAACGTTTTATCCGCATTTACAGATCAAAAAATCTGTTGTCGTGACCTATTGCGAGAGTAAAAAATTATGTTTTAGTCGCATCACATCAGTTAATGGAAACGCCGTCATTTCATAATACTTTTTAATCGACATTTATGAAATAGTGCCAAAGTTTTGCGCAAATCTGTAATGGAAACGCAGCTAGTTTCTATAGCTGCGTTTCCATTACCCTTTAAATTGCGCAAATTAAAAATTGCGATTTCAAAATATGCCTAAAGGAAATGCGTCAATTACGCAAAAACTCCCATATTATTAAATAGCACCAAAGTTTTGCGTAAATCTGTAATGGAAACGCAGCTTGTGTGTACATCAATTTTGTATAAAAGTATTCGCAAATGCAAGTTCATTTAACCGCAGCCGCAATCAAGCTTTAGGACGAACAAACACAGTGCACATGAAAGTCTGTCAGTGTGTGAGTTTAGAGCATCTAATAGTACTGCATTCCAAACGGCATAAATGAAAGCATATCTAAAGTAAAACATGGCGGGTGAAAGCACACACTGTCAAGCAATGGGCACGTGTCTCACAGTGCAAATTCTGTGCAATGAAGCCTGCCACGTCTCTAGTGCACACATGTGCCATATGCGGGGGAAAAACAAGCTCAGAATCAATTCTGAAATATTCAAAATCGATTCAGAATCATTGAAGAGAGAATTGCGATGCATCGGAGAATCGATTTTTCCCTCCACCTAGTTCAAATGCAGCCTTTCACTTCCAAACATTATCATGGGTTACTGAAAGTTTAATTTTCATTGGTCCACAAATGATGTCTTACAAAAGTGGAAAAGTGCAAGAAAAGCATTAAATTTGGCATTAAAACTATTAGTCAGAACTGAAGCTCTACGGTTAGTCTGACTCGTTTTCCAAAACACTACGTCTGAACACAGAGATCACGACTGTTGTAATGCTTGCAAATGTATGCAAGCCATTCAATTTGTTGAATCTTGTTCTTGGCAGTGTTGTTAATTCCTGGTGGTGAGTGACACGGTCTCATTTCCTTCTGATGAGCGGGAGAGCGGAGTAATGTGTTTCCTGACCCCAGGATGTGGAAGAAGAAATCATGGCACTTCAAGGTCTAGTCCTTGAGCTGGACTCTAGAGAACCGGCAAGAGGAAATGCTGCGCCTTTCATGCTGCGTACCGGAAAAGGCCAATAATAATAATAATAATAATAATAATAATTAATAAGTAATAAATGGCAGTACTTTTTATAGCTTTGTTTGGTAGTTTAATCTGTACAAACTACTATTACATTTACATTTAGACATTTAGCAGACACTTTTATCCAAAGTGACTTACAAAAGAGGACAATGGAAGCAATCAAAATCAACAAAAGAGCAATAACATGCAAGTGCTATGACAAGTCTCATTTAGCCTAACACAGTACACATATCAAGTTTTTTGTTTTTAAATTATATAATAAATAAAAAGAAGATAGATAGAATAAAAAAGAGAAAAAGCAAGCTAGTGTTAGAGGCCTAAAAAGTAGATAGATATAATACGACAAGAACAGAGAAGCTAGTGTTAGTATTTTTTAAGAAAACAAGCAGTAAGTAAACGAAAAGGGTCTAAAAAGGCAATTAAAAAGTCTAATTTATTTATTTTTTTAGAATAGAATAGAACAGAATAAGAATAGAGGGTGCTAGAGAGGAAGAGATGTGTTTTTAGCCGATTCTTAAAGATGGCTAAGGACTCCGTTCCGATCGAGTTATTAATATTATTAATATTACTATTAGTATACTATAAAAACTTTAGGGTTTTAGTTATTGCACTGGTACTGTTATTAGTACATATTATATGTACTGTATGTTTGTTTATTCATTACAGTCAGAGGGTCACATACTAACAAATAAACAATCTTCCATATTTATATAAACAGATAAAGATAGATTGAATCAGTGGTTCTTTAACTTGCTTCAGCATATAGATTTTCACTGGACATCAAGTGACAATCCAACACTATACCAAACCCCATATTTAATGTAGTCTGGATCATTATTTTTAAGCAGTTTATTCAACATATTAGCAGTTGTCTAATTTGTCTAGCTTCTACTAACTGACAGATGGATTCATGCCAAAACACTGTTGAGTTTGATTGGACACAGACTTTATAAACACCTTGACAAGCATGTTGATTTTGCTATCTTACTTTTCCCCTGCTGCCAGAGAGACAATTATAACAGACCTGCCATCTATTTTTGGATTGCAACCCGCCAGCTAACAACCGCTGTTAAAAGCAATGAGTCATAACTACTAATTGCAACCTGTTCCAGTATGCACGAACTGCATTCAAAGAGAAATCAAGTCTTGTTTATTTGCTATTTAGCATATTTTCCTATGCAAACGGCAAGAACAGTCCATCTGGAGTGATGCAGGGTTGAATGTTCTGCTGAAGGGATTACTTGCAATAATGGAATATAACAGTTTTAATTCAACTTTTTTCATTTTTGTTTAATTATTAGCATTAGGCTTGCCCGTTTAAGCTAATCCAGACAACCAGCTGCCAGTCAAGAATGCTTTCATTTGATTATTTTTTAAGGCTGTTAAAAACTCAGTCAGTTCATTAGCAAGTGGCGTAGTGTTTGTACATGTGCCAGGTAACATTATGACTTGAGAATCCCCCACCCCTTCATAACATTCATACTAATGAATGCTTTATGAGCCAAATCAAACATAAAGCATGCCTGGGAAAACACACATGCACACTATGGCAAGCTGTTTTAATATTTAATCCTTTCAACGTACTAGAACCTGCTTTCATATTACTAGTACTTATTTTGTGGATAATATTGTACTTTCATTAGCTGATAGTGCTTATTTCCACTAGTTTCTTTAGGTAGGGGAGAGTGGGGTAAGTTGAGTCAGTGGGTAAGTTGACCCACCCCCTGTATCTTGACAGCTGTACACTTTTGCTGATATTTGACCATGTATTTTGTAATCACACATTATTTCCACCAGACTGTGAAAAAGAGAAACACATGGGAGGAGTAGAAGACACCCGTTTAATGTAAAAACTGTTGTTGGCTTGTCAAAGTGAAATTTTAGCATAACAGATACTGTATAATGGCTATAGGTGATTTATCAACACATAAAACCATGCATATCATTATTAGCTGGCATAAGTTAGCCAGTTATTTTTTTTATCCAAAATGCCAGCTATGGGGCAAAGTGAGCCAAATAATGTGGGGTAAGTTGAGCCAGCACTTTAACTTACTCCATCATAAGACACTGAAGTTAAGTTAAATCTCTGAAGTATAAATTGGTATTTTAATGTGATATTACGCAACTGGTTTAGTTTATCATATAAAAACACACTGTTATTATTTGTACAGTAGTTTGTTTGATAGGGACAGTGTAAAAGTGCACCAAAACATTCTCTGAGAACAAGGAAGATGCTTTTCATCACATTATAATCAAATATATCTTCCCACCTGTAGTCCCTAATGGCCGGTTCAACTTTGCAGAAAGAATTTTTTGACTATGGTGTTCAATATATTGTTTCAGAAATGCAAACAATTAAAGGTTGAAAATGAAACATTAGTTTTGTTTTGTTTAAGTTAGCTTTGATAAAATGACTATGACTGTTTGTAAAATAAAATATGATTATTAAGTTCGTTTTTAAAAGAGGTAAATTATCTTTAAAGTTATACATGGGTTTGAATCAGATTCAGTCAGATGGTCATTTTTTACCCAGATGGTTTATTTTATCCGGGTCAACTTACCCTTAACCAGGGAAAATTCAGCCACAGATACACTTTTTTATAAGTCATATTTTCATAACCCTTTGACATAGATATATTCTGATTTAAAATGATAGGAAACATCTTAAAATTACTTTCATTGTACTTGTGTCTCATTTTCCCTTATATTGAGGACCACATAAGTAAACAAAAGTGCCTTTTTAAAAGATCTTTCATTCAGACATCAGCTGTTCACTTTTGACAAGTATGTATTACAATGGTAACAAGAACATATAAACATTTAGAACCATTTAGACAAAAAAGATTCTTCTATGGCATTGTGAAGCACCTTTATTTTTAAGAGTGTAGTAACAATTACAAACGAGTGTTTATTAAATAAGTACAAGTACTTGAATGAATTACTACTATCTATTAAACAAGTACTGGAATTTAATGAAAAGTAGTAGTATTTAATAAATAAGTACTAGAATATGATAAATACTTACTATTAATATTTAATTTAAAAAAAGATCATTACTTAAATAATTAATAGCCAGAAATTAATAAACAATATAAAAAACAGAATAATTACTACGTTTATTTGGAGATATCTTCAACCTCGTAAGAAACTAGTGAGAAAGTATTTGTATAATTTTATGGATAAGTTTATGGATAATGGAGGCTACATGCTTCTGTGAACCTTCAATGCAGCAGATTTTTTTCTGAACTCTTCCCTAGATCATTGCCTTTAACGCAAGTCTGTCACTGAGCTCTACAGGTGAGCTCTACACTGAGCTCAACTGCTTACAGTTATCTTGACCTCAGGACTTGGTTTTTGCTCTGATATGCATTTTCAGCTGTTAGACCTTTTCTGAGAGGTGTGTGCCTTTCTAAATCAGACTCATTCAAATGAATTTGCCACAGTTTAACTCCACTCCAAGTGTAGTAACATCTAGAAGCAATATGAATGCTCCTGAGCTAAATTTCGGTTGTCCCAGAAAAGGGTATGAATACATATGCAACGGGATTTTTTCAGTATTTTATTTCTAATAAATTTGTAAAGTTGTTTCAAACCTGTTTTGTGCTTTGTCATTATGGTGTATGAGATGTAGACTGATGTGAAAAAAAAGTAATTTAAAGCAGTTTAACATAATGCTGCAACAAAACTAAATGTAAAAAAATGAACTTTTACAAGGCACTGTAAGTGGCTTTGTATGTTAGCTTGTCTTGCTACTTGGATAGCATGAAAACACAAGAAAAGATATATGTTTAATATTAATATTTTAATATATTTAATATTTATTTATTTGTTTGTTTGTACTTGACCCATTTGATTATTGGCAGACAAGTAGATTTAGAAACCAGTTCATGCACACCAGTCAAACAACCACAATACCCAGGAGATCCACCACAGGAGATTGTGCTTTTTTAAAGAGTTTTTAAAATTCCTTAAAATAAATGAGTGCCAATATCTTTAAAAAAAGAAGCATTAGGAAGAACTAGTTGCAAATGAATAAGTACTGTGGAGTTGATACTACTATCTAATAAGTAAGGGAGAGCGGGGCACAAACTAACACAGGGTTAGTTGTAACACACATGGTTTAAACATTTCCACACATGCTAGCATAACCACATTTATGGTATTTACTAGTTGTCATAACAACACTATATAGAGTAAAAAGTGTACTTAAATTCTAAAATCTTTTGAAGATATTACAGAATATTTATTTTACCATAGCAAAAAAACATTTCTGGCAGAAGGTCATTTTTCATCTCAGTTTTAGTTTTCATTTGAACTATACTGTATAGATGTGTCTTGCGATCAGGCCTTCATGGCTGCAATGTGTTCATTAACAAACTCAAAAATTAGATTATTATTAATTCTTAAAAAACTGCATTATTTTATTTGAAAAAAAGTTATATTATTTTTAGTTTGTCTTGCCTATATTTTTATCAGATCAGATAACATTTTAAGCTGTTGTACAGTCTTGTTAACGCAGGGTTAATTGTAACATGCGTTGTTCAAATATTTCCACACATGCTAGCAAATTTATGATATATACTAGTTGCCATATCAACACTTTATAGAGAAAAAGTGTGCCAAAATTCAAAAATCTTTTGAATCTTTTATTTACCACAAAAGAAACCCCATAGGTGGGGTACATTGTAACAACACCATATGACAGCTTAAAATGTTATGTGATCTAATAAAATGATTAACTTTTCAAATAAAATACTGGCATTTTTAAGTATTTAAAAAGGATCATTTTGGAGTTTGACAATGATCACATTGCAACCATTCTTGGGACGGCGCTGATCGCAAGGCACAGCTTTACAGTATACTGTAGTTCAAAACAATGTGGGAAAATAGATGAAAGATATTCAGACAAACATTAACTGTTAGTCTATATTCAGCTGTTTTTGTAGTTTTGTGGATTAAAATCCATAAAGTAAATAGTGTAAACTACATTGCTAAAGTCATAGAATATAGTTCTAATAATAGCTTGGCACATTGTAACGCAGTGTTACAATGTTCCTCATCTGCCTGCCCCATCTAAACTGAATAAAAAAACAGATGCTGCTAAAATAATAGAATAGTTTTATTATGCTAAAATACATATTCATTAATATCTTCTAATGATTTTTGAATTTTGATGCACTTTTTTTCTCTATATAGTGTTGATATGGCAACTAGTAAATATAATAAATTTGGTTGTGCTAGCATGTGTGGAAATATTTAAACAACGTGTGTTACAATGAACCCCAAGTTAGTTTTTGCCCCAAGCTCCCCTATAAACTTTATTTATGAAACAAAGAGACATATTTGTGCTAGACAAGTGTGAAATTAATGCAGATAAAAAATTATACTCTAAACACATGGATTTACACAAACTGAGAAAATCAAGAAGTGTTAGGTTAGGTGCCCGCGCTTCCTTACTAGTAGCATAAGTATAGTAAATTTTAAGGATTAAATGTTAACATGGCTTGCCATATGCACAAAAAAATACTGACAGCATTTCTCACTTGTTGGAATTTTAGTCCATGCTGTAGGTCTGATTGCTGCCGGTCCCTGGTTATGTTTTACCAGTCGCCTGCTGCTTCATTGAGTTATTGTTTCAGATGGTGCCTTACATTTCAAAAATGCTGTTCATTTTAAAAACATCATTTAAAACAATTCAAGCAATGCATAATGACACTGTGTAATGATCTCATGGATTATGTTTGAAACCTTCTGGAAATTATCTGAGTATGTTTAAAATAGTCATTGGGATGTAAAGTTCAGTTGTTTAATCATCTTGTCATGGTCTGGATGTTTGACAAAGGACTTATCACACCTGTAGGGCAATTCACATTTGAGATGTTACCTATTCAGATCACTGCAGATATACTCATGAATCCAAGCTTTTTATATTTAGACATTCTCAATCAATTGGTGCCACAAAAAATTCAGGATTTTAAGATTTAAGACCATTGGATTTATGCTGTCAGTGATATGGATTTATGCTGTCAGTGATATGGATTTATGCTGTCAGTGATATTAACAGAAAACATATGTCCACTATAGTGGACACAAATTAACTGCTGGTCCTTGGAGGGATATATGTACTGTGTGCAAATGCATTGTCAGTTTAAACTTTAAAGCACAGGGGCCAGACACTTTATGTGACACTTCAGACTGGGGGAGTAATAGTATTATTACTGAGGAGGACACAGGCGTTTATGAACGAAAAGCGGCAGATGAGTGAGTCAGAGGAAAAGGAAATGATTGTAAATCCATTCAGAACTTCAGGATTCTCATTTCAACAGGAAAAAGAGCGTTTTATTCCCGTCGTCCTGTGGCGCATCCTCTTTCAGAGACGCTTCTTTGGGTTTCACCTGAATCTGAGGTGCTTCTGCTCGCTTTATTCAATTACATCAGAAAACACGCGGGTTTGCTAGAATATCTAAAACCCCGGAGGACTGGAAACCTGGAAATGAAGAGAGATTTTACGTTTTTCTGTCGGATTTGGATTGGGATTCCCTTTTTCTCAGGTGAGAACGCATTTTCGTGAACACTTCTAAATCTGTCCTTTTAATAGAACGCGGAAAAATTTAAACGCTGGCGTTTATACAAACGCAGAAAAAGTAGAACGTTCATATTATGATTAACGAAGTTGTCAAAACTTATAGCGCGCGAAAGTTCGTCGTAAAAGTCCATTCAAATTTTGTCGCGTTCTAATCAGTGTAAACTCTCTGAAAGTTTGTGTAGGCGTTTCTTTGTTAATGCTGTGAAATATTGGTTCAGTTCTCTATAATTCATGCAAGTGTTTTCATATGTGTATCAGCTCTTTCCTGATTATTGTTCATCATTATCCTTAGATTCATTTTGTGAAAAAAAAACTCCAAATTAATGCCAATCATAAACAAATCCCGCAGAAACAAATGCACACAGAAATTTACAGAATCATGCATTGACGATTCATTCAATTCTTTTAATCAGAAAATATGATTTTTTTATTGTTGATATTTTCGTGCCTTTAGTGCAATCACATTCTTTTCTTTCCGAATTGACCATAACTGGTCATTAATTAGGCTATGCAAATGCTAATTACAGTTCAGTGCATTGCTTCTATTCACGTTGCATTGTCTGGAGTTTGATTACATTTTTCTTTGTCAAAAAGAGTATGATATATATCACTAGAGGGAGCCTTGTCTTTATTCTTGCCTGTTCAATGGATGTTAATTGGTCTTGATGAGATCCACTTCCAATTCCAGTTTAATGCTACACAGACTGAAGTGTTCAGCTTTAAAGAAGCCATCAGATATGTTTTATAAACTGCTGTTGTTTTTGAGAAATGGTGATTGAGCAATGATTGCTTTCTTTCATGTCTTCTTACAGATACAAGGTCTTGTTTTTATTTTGACGTTAAGCTTCATGGCATTTCCTGGTTATTGATATCCTGCATATTATTATTATTATTATTCTTTTTTTTGCTTTGGTATTTCTTATGTACACAGTTTTATTCCAACAGAACACCTCTGAAACCAGACCCTCAGTCAGGGGGTAATGTATCAGCCAATCATAATAGTGAGCTGTTTGAGACAACAGAAACACCCTTTTTTTCTGCACAAGTCTCAAATCTATGTTTCATGGTGGTGGAAGAAAGAGAAGTTCACTTTGCTGTGAATCCCCCAATAAAGAGATCAAGAGTCTCAGTGAGTGCAGGTGTCATATAGTGAGATCGGAAAGGTTGGAAAACTCATTCCTCCAGTGTGTTGGCTGGTTACACATCAAATAGCAGCACCTCGGGTGAAGACTTTGGCAGAAGGATGAGCTTTCTCTAAATTCTGGGAATCTACAGCTATAAGAGCCCCACTTATAGATGTCTGCATTAAAACATTGCATAAATGAAAACCATATGGCAGCTTGGTGACCCTGTGTTTGACTGCTTTGTCATAACAAGTGCTGTGTCTGTGCTAAAATGCAAACTGCTAAAATCCTTTTAAGCAACATAGCTTTTCGTGTAACCAGCGTTTGCCAGAGCAAAAGTGATATAGCCTGTTATCAGTCAGCTACATTTGAAGATTTGTCATTTGCATTATGATGTATGTGTCACATACAGATTTATTCCGGAACAGCATGAGACATTTGTTGGCAGCAACACTGATTTCAGGGCAGTATCTGTAGTGTTTCATATAATGAAAATGACTGTCTAGAGATTCCACTGATTAAACCCCATGTGTTGGCCAAACAAATATTTCACTGTCAGCTCTCCAGGGTGTTCGTAATATAAAATACGACTGCAGGACTCTTTAAAGGTGTAATCGTAAAACCATATTTCAAAACTCGGAAGAGGGCTTTATGTCAAGACTTTTAGAAATGTGTTTCACATTTGCTGTGCTAATTGATAATCGTTTTACTGTATATGGAGGTTGGGGTTTCTGTGAAATTTCTTAATATTTTGATCTTCCTAGCTATGGGAGCAGTGAGATTAAAAAATGAAGCCTCACTTTTACTATTATTTAGATTTTTTTTCGGGTTTAGGAGCTGCAGAGATTATTTTCATGAAATCACTTCTGTTATATCACTTACTATACAAGCAGAATTCGCTGATAGACTTTCAGCCTGTTATTTGGTTAGTGTTTAAAGGGCTTGTCATCAGGTTATATACTGTGTTTTCACTTTAAATTGAGACCCTTCTTGAGGGGCCTCAGTGGAGGCTTATTGGTTTAGGCTCAGTGTCATCATAATTGGTGTGAGCTCCATGGCCTATGGCAATATTTCACGCCGTGCTATGAGGAGTAACAAGTGTTAGGTTTCTCTGGTCAGCGCTATGGCATGGTCTGCCATTGGAGGTCAGTGAGGGTTCATGGGAAAGAGGACCACCGGTGTTTCCGTAGCCTCCATAGACCGATTCCATATTGGCATGTTTAATCTCATGATACTCATTTCTGTGTCTGCATCATTGCACCAGCAGATTTATAATAGCTGCAATTAGATAATGACCCTGGCCTAAACATCTTGGCTGATTTGATTGTACTTTCAGCTGAGCTTTGATTCATACCAAGGACTCCTACTGTGTCAGTATTGGTAGAAACAGCTCTTCCCGTAGAGCTAAATGGGGAAAATTGTTTCTGAATGACAGTGATGATAGAAAACGAGACGATGCAGTGGAAAGAAGACAACGTCCTGTTGGCAGCCTCCACAGGTACAGGAAATACTAGTAAGGGATGAGAAAGCGACATGTAGGAAACCCACACAGATGTCTCCCCCCACCCACAACATCCTGACCTCACCCCAAATCCCAGCCAGGAAAAAGGAAGGCCACAAGTAGGCAGATAGACATGCATGAAAGGACATACAGTCGCATTTTTGGATCTCATCCTCTCCCGACGGGTGACAGCGGAATCAAAGCGTGTCCCTGGCCTTGGCTCTAGAGGACAGAGGAACTACATCCAGCTTTTTCTCCTTCACTCATGTTTTAATGTGCATGCACATCCCCTCCTGGGGCTTGACCACCGTCCTCCACGGGGAGCAGCGGGATGCTGACTCCTCAGTCCAGGGAGGAGGTCTGTTCCGTGGCCTAGCTGCCCTCCAGTTGTAGGCCGGACATTCGGCTATTTCAGGCCCTGTGGCCCACTGTCTGACTGGGATGATGTGATCTGACCCTGTTGACAATAGACGGAATGATAGATAGATAGATAGATAGATAGATAGATAGAGAGATAGAGAGATAGAGAGATAGATAGAACAACAAATGCAACATTACACTGTTATGTTTCACTAAAGGAAATTGTGAAATGAAAAGCCAAGCAGGAAAACAGGAAATTTACTGGATAAGAAAAAAAATGCATTTGCCTATCAAAGGCTCCATGTTTCCGTCCTCAGAGCAAAAGGGAAAAGACTTTTGCCACATGACTACCTTTGAAGGCTTTATTTCTCTGTGTTATATGTCCCACAGTGAATAACAATCCAGCATGCGTGCCCTAAAGTGCCACAATTACTCCTCTTTGCTCCTGAGTGCACAATTTTTCCACAGACATGCTACTTCCCAAAATACTCAGCAGCTCACATTCAGAGTTGCTTAACTGTCACTAATGGATGCACCAAAGTCTCACTTTACTCAGGAAACAGAATATTCTGCAAACCACATATCTATAACTGGAGTACAATTGTGATTTTCAGTTGACAGCAGTGAGAGAGAAAAACAAAACCTATGAATTCTAGTATGTGACTCCACTGCTCAGATATACTACCCAGATGTAACACAGCTTTTAGTGTAACTTCTGTAATTATTTTCATCTTCCTTTTGAATTTTGCATTCCAGTTAATCTGCAACCTGCTGTCTGCCCTGTGCAATTACAACAGAGGCTCATTAGAAAAACAATAAAACACTAACTTGTATTTTTTTTACACAAAGTATGGTCACGGGCGGATTACTGATGAATAAAAACATATTATTTTTTTCCAGTTCCATAGTACAATGCTAAATTATGAACTCATGCTTCTCTTAACATTTTGTTTGGTACGTTAGTTTCAAACACGATAGAGCATTAACTCTTTATCTCCACCAAGCATTTCATTTCTGAAAAACGTACAACATTCTGTAATACGTAAAACAAACAACATAATAAAACTTTGCCATTTTCATGTTCATCTTAATTCAGTTAATTTTAATCACTTGTTTATTTTGTTATCTGTATCTAGTCACCAAAACAAATTCCTTGTGTGTGTAAGCACATTAGGCAATAAAGCTCTTTTTGATTCAGATTCTGATCTGTTTTGGATTAACTGAATGTGTTTTTGCACCACTCATTGAAGAAAGTGTCGCAAAATGTGCAAGAATCAACATAATATTTTGAAAAAATACTGCCACCAGCACAATTTTCCAATCATCCAGTTACCTTGCTGAAAAAAAACAACATAACCTGATTTAAAGTGGTTTAGTTGGTTGGCTCAAAAAATAACTTTGTCAGGCTGGAAGTTTCTAAGTTTTAAATAGCTTTTAAACTTGAAGATCTATAGTTTTAAACAGTTTTTCAGTTAATAAACAAATAAATATTATTTAATTTAAAAAATACATAGTTAGCTGCATAAATCACTTAGTCAGTTGCCCATCCCAGTTATTCCCTTTAAAATATGCAGGGTTAAATGTATGCGTAGTTTTGTTTAACTCAATTATTGCTTAAAAAATAATATATTTCTTGCTTAAAATTAACCTAAAACAAGTTGAAAATGAACATTTATTAATATGTTCAATAAATGAAGATTTATTAATAAGTTGAACATTTTAACATAAAAAAAGATTATTAATAAATGTTAACCTTTTAATTACTGCTGATGCCTCTAGTGCTCATGTCTGATTTTTAATTAACAACCTATTTAGTGTTTATTTTAAAGGGGTCATCGGAAGCAAAACTCACTTTTACATGTTGTTTGAACATTAATGTGTGTTGGCACACCCTACAATGATAAAAATCCACCCAGTGGTATTTTTTTTAATTTTTAAAAGTAATATCCCCTTTTTAAAATCAGGTCATTCTTAGCTTCTTGGCCCACGATAGTTGTTTGACATGAGCGCCTTACCTTAGACCCGCCCTCACCGAGCTTAAACAGTCCGACTCCGATCGCCATTGTGTGACTCAGGTGCAGAGGAAGACAAGAATGTCTCAGATTGAGTGATTGAGGTGTTCTGTTGTGGGATGTAATAATGAACATCGCAGTCGTCATTTACTCCCGACATCTGAGCCGCTGAAGACACAGAGGATAGCATTACTTTCATTTTTAAAAAAGAAAGCATCGATCCCGATCTAGATATGCATCTATGTTTGTGCGAATCATTTTTGATGCAGCTTCACCCACAGCAGAAGTGAGTATAAGGGTTTTTTATGCATCTTTGCAAACAGCCTTTCTTAATAATGTGCTTGTTGGCAAGTTTCGCTGCTAAACGTGGCTAAATGCGGCTAAATGCGGCTAAATGCGGCTAAATGCGGCTAAAGTAAACATTACAGCTCATAATCCCACATCAGAGAGGGGCGGGGCGAGCAGAGCTCATTTGCATTTAAAGGGACCATGCAATAAAATGAGTTTTTTGCAGAGCTGATTTTCACAATGTAAACGGGTGTTTTTTTTTACACTACTATTGAGAATTTTTAACCAAGTATATTATAGACTTTTCATTAAGACCCTAAAGAATCATATAAACTTGTGGAAAATGGGCATCTGATGACCCCTTTAATAGCCATATAATATTTTTAAATAGTTGAGTTAAATAAAACTACCCAGAAGTTTGGGTTAAACATTTAATCCAACTGCTGGGTCAAAACAAAAGTCGCTGGGGTTTGTCCAAATTTCACCCAGCGCAGGGTTGTTTTAACAAAGTGTTTTTTAGAGTGCAATATCTCAGGGAATATCATAACTCATGCTCACATTCAACTCTGAATAACAGAACTGTCACTTCTGTCTGACTTCTGTGGCCCAAAATTCCATCTTGGTTGACATGATAAGGCCACTTTGAAGAATTTAGTGCAATTTTAATACAGGGATTTATTTAGCCTCCAGTTGTGTTTCATACCCAACACCAAAAAAGAACAATAAGGATGTATCTAACCACTGCACACATCCAGTATCTATTGCAGTGTGCTTTGAATTACAAACATGCGATACAGTATGTGCCCTCATCTGTCTCTGCCTAGGGGTTAACCCCTGCTAACTGCTTATGTATTACTCTAGTCATATATCACACTGACAGGTTAACAGTCAGCGCCCCAGACGACTGCTACACACAGCATCCTTGTGAAAGAAATGTATGTCCATATGGAAAAGATCTGGCACACAGTCCATCACCGTATCATGCCAATTTAGCATTGAATCTTCAGCTTACGCTGGATGATTTCAGAATGCTGCCTTAATATCTCTAAGCCCCATGTAAATCTGCTATCAGATACCTTCCAAGTGTCTCTGATTCGGCTCATTCCTTGGTGCCTTCCAGCTGTGTCTATGGGCTGTGTCTATATTTTGGCAGAAAGTATGCTTGCATAAGTCAAACATCCTTACGAATATTTTTGCTGTGTGCAGTGGAGAGTTAAACCCAGGTCCATTGAGCACAGTACTGCTGTTTTTTTTTCTTTTTTTCGTGTCATCATCACATCTGGGGAGAGTAAATGAGAAACGCTGTGGATAAGAAGTGACCGCTCACACTGTGAGCTGCGTAATGTTTGTCATAAATCTTTTCAAGTCAGTATGTAGGCAACTCAATCTTTCTAGTTCAAAGTGAGCAAACCATGTGGTGATAGATCATATTTAAACCACAAGTAAGACAGAACTTGACATGTTTAGCAAAATGCTTACGTTTTCTGCATCATTTGGCTTTGATTTTGCATCAGAGAGGTTTAATAGGTGCATGCCAGGAAACATGATATAGGTCCATATGCATTGTAACAAAAAATGCATTCAAATGAATAAATTTGGCTTTCTGTCAGGAAATTAAGACTTTATCATGATATTTAACAGTGGTATTTTCTCTGTCATACCATAAAGCTATCATGCAGATACCACAAAAATAAAGAAGGACATTTTGTTTGTATCTCCATCTAATTGACCTTTTTTGCAGTTTCCATTAGCAAAGTATTCTTTGTTCCTAGGCTTGTAATGCAAATCTCTCATTTTTAATTATTCATCAGAAGTCCGTCTCATTTTTCAGAAAGATATTGTTATAAGAGTTTCATTAGTAAATATTTGAGCTGTTAAATATGCCTAAATATAAATCAAAGTTTTGTTTTAAAGTATATTAGCTAATCATCTTTAAAGTTATATAATGTAAACATTCATGGGCTGGACAAAATAATGTGAACACCTGGAAAATATTTCTTTATTAAGGAGTTTTGCCACCATTTGCCTTTATTTGTTTGTTATACTGTATCTGGGTCCAAGCCGCCACTAGTTTCAAGTGAAAATCTCAGTAGCAATTTATGAGCACTATTCATCCTTTTTAAAAGTTTTTTTTTTTTTTTTAAAGTTTAAAAAAACTCAGAGTGTAGGCAACAGTCTCTAGGCTTGTGGCATCCTAGACTCCAATTTTTTAATGTTTCAGAAAAGATTAATTACTGTCTCGCCAACTGACATTTCAGTACAGAGATAAACACTAGGATCTCGCTTTTTTGGGAATGCTACAGAAATTTAGTGTATATTGTTGTTTGATTTTGGGATCTGAGGGAGCGTTTGAACCCATAAATGGTGACGTGTGACGTCATATTTTAACCCTCATAGAATAGATTCATACAACTTTTAAATAGTCTGTGGAATGTCATCTGTCAGAACATCTGCCACTTTAGAGACACTGAAGAAGGGAATTGACTTCTCATTCTTCTTTCCAAAAATATCCACAGTTGTTTGATAATATTCAAGTCAGGCAATTGAGCTATCAGGGCGGATGCTGGAGTTCATCTTGGTGATCCAACTATCCAGGTTTTATGAACATGACTTCCACTATACTGTTTGCTGATTTAGTCTTGACGTGTTTTGTGTATGCAGTCAAAATCGTAATGGTTGTTGTTCTTAAAGGGGTCCTACACTCTCAAAAAGGATGTGTTCATTTTAGCACATTTTGTGTCATTTTGTGTTAAATGTGTGTTAAAAATGAAAAAGAAAAAAGAAAATATCCAACACAGTGTGTCCAACACAATATGTGTTAAATATCAGCCAATCACATTGCTGCTTGCCTCACTTCATGAGCCGTTATTCTTCTGACACAAGCAAAGTTCCTCACGCTTCAAGTTTTCATCGTCAGGACATAACTTCGATGTGTGAAGGTAAGAAGTATTTGTATTTGCCATTATAAGTTTTTAAAATGTCTTTTGTGATCGTTTGGAGACGGTCGAGGGGCATTTGGCACAAATACGTGGTAGCCGGAAAACTGCCTCACGAATGCCGATGCGAGCTGCGCCTGCGCCTGCTGCACAACTCAGCGGTGGGAGCTTATTTGAACAAGCTTTATAGTTTCTTTTGTTAGATTAATTGTGAACAGAATCGCTCTTAATTAATCATTGACACGTCGTAGTGCTTCACATGAGGAAATGCATTCGTTCGTCGTGTCTTTCTCTTTGAAAATGAACATTAGTGGTGCCAAGTATTGTGCAAATTGCCCTAACGCTAACATAATCTCTGATGCTTAAGCTTTTCTTGCCTTTTTAGCTATCGCTATTTTACAATATTCGCTATGTGTAGCCTATAAATAACAAAAGTATCTTTATTTTACTCTTGCAGCTTTGAATGTAAGCCACCACTGAAGCGCTTGTGGCAGTTACTGATAGGAGACGAACGAGAGACTTCATCTCACCGACCATCACCATCAGTTGTATGCAGATGAAAATATGTAAATAAAACGATTAATGCTTAAGAGGTTGTCAAATACCACATTTTTTTAATTTAAAGTACAAACTTTATAAACCATTAACAACTTTTCACTCAAGGAACAATTAAAATGTTGAAGTGACTGTATTGTGATTGTTTACCTCTCTTTCTTGAACCTTTTTGAGTTTTTATGTAATTGTTAGTAGCAATTAATAAATTTAAAAAAGTTAATAAATTGTGTTTAAACTATACAGTAGTTTGCAGTGTCTTTATTGCATACAAAATTTGTTAAAAATAACACATACTTGACACAAATTGTGTATTTATAACACAATAGTGTGTAGAAAAAAACAACACATTTTCTGTGTTAGCTGGAATAACACACTGGTTGAGTTAAAACTAACACAAAATGTGTTGTCCTTAACTAGACACAAAGGTGTGTTAAGAAACAACACAGGCTGTGTTGTTTTTAACACATCCTTTTTAAGAGTGTATTAAGCTTTTTCACTTTTTGTATTTTAACCAGTGTGTAAAAACATCTACAAAGTGATATTTAGTTTAAAAAAAAATCCCTTTTCAAGAACTACAACGAATGGACTACAGCGTTTGTTTTCCGGATGTCACAACGCGGTCCATTCGAATATCATTCAAATAAATCAGTTCGGAAATTAGAATCGTTGGCTGGTGGGGAGGGATGAGGTGGGGGATTCGCCTAACTTTAGTGATGTAGCAAGGGCAGCTGCTTCTGGGATGCTTCAGCGAGCCGCAGGGCAGCTGGTATAAACGCGAGCATTGACTAAAGTGTCCGTGAACCTCTCCGGTAGCCGTGCTGGAGCCGCGCTGTTGACGTGTGTGGTATAGAGTGTCAAAACACATGGGGAGCCGTGGCTGATATAAACACAAGCATTGACTAGAGTGACGATCATCAGTGGTCACGTCAGAGCCATGCCGTATACGTGTGCAGTGTGTGGTAAGAGATTTATTCATCATACAGTGTAGATAGCTTCAGTAGCCTTATGTTGGAGCTGATTTCGGGCGTGTAAATAATTAAATAAATTAGCACAATGATGATAATATCATGTATCGCGATCTTGCAGGCTGACGATAGGACCAACACTACTGTAGCGTTTTTTTTACTTACCCTCCATGGATCCTAGGTGTATATGATTTCCTTCTTTCAGACGAATGCAGTCGGAGTTATATTAAAAATAATCCTGGCACTCCCAATCTTTAGAACGGCATAGACAAGTGTTTCTCTCCATCAGTCCAAAACAAGTCGATCCTTAATAAAAAGTGCCTCATTAAAAGGGGTCATTAAAAGCCTCCTTTAGTGATCTGATGTGTTTTTGTTAGAAAAATATCCATATTTAAAACGTAAGAATTACTTTAATCTAGCTTGCGCTAACAGTTGTACACAGAACTTGCTGCTTTGGGAAGGGGTGTGGCAGGACTGAAACACTGTCTAAGCTGTTCTCCAATTGCAACGCAGTGGGACTGCTAACCAATCACAACTCATTTCATTTTTCGGAAGGCGGACATTCATCAAACCCAGAACTAATCGAGCCATTTGTGCCAGCCTGGGGAGAAAGCTATTGTAATAACGTAAATTATGTGAAAAATAATGTGTTTTCAAACCACCAAGCATGAGAGCATGTTCTAGTGCACTCCCAAAACAAAACAAAGACTTTGCTAAAGAGCATAATAGGAGCCCTTTAAAACACGAACTGTGCTGTTAAGGTTATAGATGCTCCTGCTAAACAGGCTCCTTTGATTTCTGCTTTTTGGATGAAAAATCTGCACATTTTTAGAAATGTGTTGATTTCAAAATGTACTGACAGCGTAGGCAGAGCATAATGCACATTTTCTGATTTTACCAGAAGCTCTTCCACATCAACTACAGTATTAAAAATCCTGTTTGTCATACAAATTCATACGAATTGGGGAATTCATACGTACGATTTAGCCAAAAACGTCTGAGTGAGGTCGTGCAAATTCATCACCTCGTAAAATATGTACAAATTGCTGTGAGATTAGGCTGTCATGTTTGAGGACTAAGCATGAAAAGGTGAAATGTTGGGATCCGTGATTGCAGCCATTGCTTTTCTATAGCGTGCCTCAGTGTTGTAAGGAACACAATTGTTGAAATTTAAGAAAACAATTGGTTGGGACTGTAAGTTTAATTACACTGGCTCTAAATCATTGGCTCAACTACTGGTTAAATTCTGCAGAACAAAAATCACTTTATTAAAGCTCACAAAATAATCCGTGGTTAGTTTTATCCCTTCCGGCTGTTGGCTCGGGATTCAGATAGATTATATTGCACTCAAACTGGTAGTTAAGACGAAAGCAGATATAATATGCACAGGTTTTTAGAAAAAACAATAATAAATGTGAGCCCTCATATTTCACATTTATCCATAGACTGGTGATACCTAACAATAAATCCTCAGTGCTGAAAATACTGCTGTAGAAAAACCACCAGGATGTTCATGTTCAACTGTAAACAGGTCATTGACTCGCCATCAAATATTTACAAAATTCTATTGTGGGCTTTTGAGGCCGGATGCGCCTGAAACAGATGGATTGTGCACATGAAATGCACTCTTCCAGAAATATTCCTTGTGATTGACATGTGTGCTTATAGTGTCCATGGAGTCAAAAGGGACAGGCATGAAAAGCAGTTTGCTCTGCTTATCTGAAGAGAAAGAGAAGATGCCACTTGAACTGTGCCTCAGTGTAGAAATAATTCATTTCTTTAAAAAAACTAATATATTTCTATCATGACAACTCTCAGAGTGTTTAGCATGGTAATGTACATGACAATACTGGATTCTGATTGGCTGGCAGGTATGCAGTAAAACAGTTTAATGCAAATGACCATGAAATAAGCGGGATAATCAATGGCTTGCTGTGCATTAATGAATTTTAAATGCATGACACAGAGGCAAAGAACCACCCAGCACGAAGCGAAGGCTGTTGATTATTGCTTACATATATGAATACAAAACTGCTAAAGAAAACTGAAATTTTAAGGTACTTTACAAAAATGTCACAGGCAACGTTCTCTGAATTCCTCAAAGGTTTGGTTGTAGATAAGGAATTTATGATTAATGAAGCTTTTTGTGGAATGCTTTAGCTTATTTTCAGACTATTAGTGTATTTGATTCATTTAGTTTATTTAACTTAAAAAAATTGTCTCCACTTTTTACATAGACAACATTAAACAACAAATAAATTAGTAGTAGGAGTAGTTCACTTTCACATATCAATGTCTTGTTACAGTATTGTTTTAGAAATCTGTGGTAATTCAGCCTTTCTAAAACCTTGTCAGTAATTTAAAGATGTCCTGCTTATTCAGTAATAAATCACATCAGGAAAATAAATTAGAAACACAAAGTTCGGACTGTATTCAGTTGCATAAATGGTTGTACTTTTCTCTGACAGGGTTTTGTGTACTCATTTCCACTGTATTTTCCTTTGATAAACTCGTCAGGGAAAGTAACACTTATTGATGTAATTTGTGAAATGATTTGGAGGCTCTTTTTGATGCTCTTCTTGTTAGAATTTGGTGTTGAATAGATCCAGGTGCATCTCATAACTCCTCTTGGCATGTTCATACGCCCGTGTCCTCTGAGAGCAACAGGAGACATTTATACTATCAGCACTCATAGACCAATTAACGTGTGCGCAATGACCTTTCTGCCCCACTGTCAGCGTAACACAAACCAGATTAAGGGCCTTTCAATGTGCTAAATGAACTAATTAAAAAGCCCTGTAATAAACAATGAAGCACATCTGTTGATGGTTGCATGAGTAATCCAATGAAACACCTAATGATGTGAAAATCAATCCCAGGTAATTAATGATATAAGGTGCATTTTGTCCAAGGGGGCAAGGGAGGCAATGTCTTCGCAAAAACATTCAGATGAGAAAATTGGTGCAGTACAAAAACAAACATGGCAAAATTATAGAAAATTTATTTAAATGAATTAAAAGTGTGGTCACATTTACTGCTGTGTTTGGTGATTTTACTCGGGGGAAACCTAGTTATTTCAATACTTTCCACTGCTTTCTCGTTGGTCATGTGAGTTCTTTGAACTTGCCAACAGAAAGCCGCCTGGTTTTGAAGTGATTTCTGTCTAAGCTGTACTTCTTCTGCTGACAACGGAGCCTCTTTGCCCACAAAATATTGTTAATGTTTCCCTTAAACTCACTTCAGTTGTCATTGAACTTATAAAGTGAGGCACGAATTCCACATGCCAAAGAAATTGTGTAAACTTTAAATGCAACTGCAATGTAATTTATATTGGACTAAAAACCCAAACAACACACTTGACCTTAGCTCCACCACACAGTGAAATGACATCCAACGATCTGTCAGGAGTGATTATTAGTGCTGGAACATAAAGGGAATTTGATTGTTTCTTAGATCAGTGCTTCTCAACTCCAGACCCACTGCTCAGCACATTTTGTATGTCTCTATTATGTGACATAATTGGTTCAATTCATGAGGCTTACTCCTAATGAGCTGGTGATCTGAATTATTTGTGTTTAATAAGAAAGAAAAAACAAAATGTGCAGAGCAGAGTTGAGAACCACTGTCTTAGATTCTGCTGTGAATGTACTAATGATAATGATGATGCTCTTCTCTTCCTGTAGGTCTGGTGACTGGGTTTTCTATGAGTCCACCCACCCTTGACAACACCAAAGACCAGCTTGTGATTAACGCTAACGACACACTGACCATTACATGCAGGTACAATCAAATGATCTATTAATGGGTACTTGACCTTATATACTAAACTCTTTATTAAAAACTTCACTATCATTTTGTCTTAAACAATCTTAAACAGCATTTATTTATTTTAAATAAAAGTTAATTAACCACACCACAGAGCTATTTACACTAGTTAAGGTCAAAAGACCTTGACCAGTTACAGAGCCTAAAATTGACTTTTACATTTATATCAGTGTTAATTTCGTTTCATCCTAATTTTTTGTCAACAACATTTTTTCACAGACGATAACGAAATGAAAACTCGTTCTGAATGACAAAAACTATGATGAAAATCTATTGACATTTTCGTCAACGAATAAAAACGAGACGAAAATGTTAGAGAGAGACAATTTAGGAAGAGATTTATTCGGAACGAATCTGCTGCGCGGTAAGGAGGTTAGATGCGTACATATATGAACTGTATCATAGTCTTTTGATCAATCCTGTGGGACATAAGCTAGCATACATTTGCTTCACATCTCATAAAACGTTCAAAAATGTCATCTGGGAGGAAGAGAAAAACAGAAATTTGATGACGAAAAAGACAGCTAAATTCGGTCCGGTTTTCTGAGTTAGAACGGAGAAATACACAAAAAATGATGTTGAATTGTTCCATTTTGATGAGTATTCATGGTAACACACTCGGTTACATCTTAGGTAAACATAAACAATTGGGAGACTATCAGACGTGTATTGCATTCGGTTTTAAAGGGACAACAGCCTAATTTAGTTGCTATTTTCTGTGGCATTCATGTTAATAAACCAACAAAAGAAAGTCAGAAAATCACTCACTGCTCTTGACTGAGTCACTTTAGTTGCCGTAATAAAGATGAATCTGAATTCATTTATATAAATAAATGTCCGCTCAAAGTTGTTATAAAGAATGCATAATTAGCCTTTATAAGTATTTAATTGAAAAGAAGACCATGTTCTTGTTTTTTTATGAGAAGTGGTTTCATTTAATTTTAATATAAAGGCATGTTGCATGTCACAGCAGTTAAATCGGTGTCTATTATGATAAAACCTTAATATGAAACCTATATAATGAGTTTGGTCATTTCAGAGAAATGTTTAATAAATGCATTGCACTGTAACTAAACCCATTAGATTTTAGCTGCATAAATCTACTGTAGATTTAGTCGACTAAAATCTTATGATATTTAGTTGACTAAAACTAGACTAAAACTAAAACAATTCAGATGACTAAAACTAAATGGCATTTTAGTCAAATGACTGTGACTAAAACTAAATCAAAATTTGCTGTCACTGATTTATATACATTATTTCTGTTACTCTTATTGACACTCTTATTTATGTTGATTTAAAAAAGTCCATGGAAACGTTAAACAATGACTATCCTAAAGCATCTAGGTTATTTTTTTTTTGTTGGCGTCAAATGGGATAAAATTTCTAGTTAAATAAACAGTCAAGACAGATTCAGTCATTTTTGATTGAATAGTCGGATAAGCCTGTGAGCTATTACGAAAACAAGGAAAATGTTGAATTTGGAAGTGATTGGATGGTACGATTAGAAATAAATGTGGTTTGAACACGCAGGGAGGCGATCCAACATATTTAGCTCTAATCCCTTCAAAATTTACAGACATTTCTCACCAGGAATTTCCAGAATAAATAGTTTTTTAACAATTACAAACATATACCTTTGAGAGAAAAGCATATTTTTGGACCACCGCATAGTGTGACCGATGAACAGTGTTACGCAAACTCATGGCTGGCATTCAGAAATCACTGTATTTCATAATCTGATTGAGGAACACATCAGGTTAAATGTCAATTTTCAAACATTACTGTTATTACTTTTCAAAGCCTAGAACCCAGGATTTAAACAACCACCCTCCTCTAACCTTAAGGATTACATTATGGCGTTCAAGCCAATGCTCCATTTGTGGTACAAACCTTAATGTCATATTAAGAGAGTTGTACTGTTACTTTTCTAAATGTTTAGACTTATAAAAAATCTGCATAGATTTACACTGAAGGAAGGGCCTAGATGAGGAGACTTAATCTTTATCTAGTCAGCAATAGTCGGTTTTGTCAATAAGATAAACTGTTGGGGTATAAACCACTTTTTTACTTAGAATTTAGACCCTCAAGTTCATAAACATTTAGATTGGCACTGATTTTAATGTGATCACCTGACCCATTCCACCAGGGGACAGCGGATTCTGGACTGGAGCTGGCCTGAAGTGTTTTTGAGTAAAGTGGAGTTTACTGATCGCCAGGATCAGCAGTCACCCACAGACACCCCAGGCCACAGAGCAGTCAGGGTGCAGGAGTGTCAAGGGGAGCCTGGGAAACCCTACTGCAAGACCTTAATACTGACCAACACCCAGGCCAATGACTCAGGATACTACCGCTGCTTCTACCAGGACATCAAAGCTATCATCGATGGGACCACGGCAGATAGCATCTTCGTCTTCGTGCGAGGTGAGAGCTGTAAACAAACTTCCTTCTTATTAGAATTAAAACTTCTTAGTCTTCTTATTATATATTAATAATACATTCTGGTTGTAGCATTCCGTTTTGGTGAGCTGTGATATATATACAGGGATGCACATAAATTAGAAATGTTGAATGTTACACGGTTGAAGGTCAGTGGTTAATTAATTATATTCCCAGAACCCGAAGTTAAAGATGTTTCCTTGTCTTAAGAATAATACATTTATTTATATATGTGTAAAAACATTTGTCACTGTTTTTTTCCTTAAGGGGAGACACTGCAGGCAAAAACACTGTTTTTTCATGCACCTGTCAAGTTTGAGATTTTGGGCTTTTTTTTTTCAGACTAGTGGTAAAAAAACATCCAAAAAAACATGGTTAGGTGTTTCTTTTTTGGCACTTTATCTATTTGTGTCAATAGATTTCATTTACCATTCCTTATTTTTAAAGGCTTTTTTCTCAAAATGAGTTTTTTTCTCCTACACTGAGCCATAAATCTCCATTTCAGTAGCACACCAAACTTTTTTTATTCCTGTCTATATCCTTTTTACAGAAGGATTTGTTCATATATAATTTGCTTGATTTTATACATTTTATTCCCCCCCAAATTGTAAAAATATATTGTTTTCTGTGTGTTCTAAGTTTTTTCTGAATTATGGAGTGACATAATGAGATACCCAAAATTCCCTCTGTAAAAACATTTGACTCTAATATGTCAAAAAAATTAAACAAGAATTTTGAAACTGACCTCATCCAGTGTTTAGATTTTTGTACTATAAATGTATGCAAATTAGCACATATTTCATTAAATAATGCCTCACTTGCATATTTAAAACTAACATTTTAGAAAAGTTGTAATACAAAAAATGTTTACAATTATCAATGTAATCAATCAACTGGGTAAGTAAGGTATAACTATTAGTTATTTTTTTTTACCCTATTCACCTGCAGTGTCTCGCCTTAAGAGTTGAACTATGAGCTTGATGGAACCAACATAAGTGTCTACATATGAAATACTACTGTAATATCACTTCTTTGTGTAATATCATTAAGGATATGTTGTGGAAGCGTAAGGACAAATTTACTTTATTTTAAAATCACATTACTTCATATGCATTTAACCAGATCATTAAAGTAATGTAAATTATGTAAGTAAGTAATAGGAAGCTATAAATGGTGCTTAAATGTTGTTGTTAGAATGGACCTGCAGTTAATGTTAAGGTTCTGGACAAATGGACTGCAGTTCTTCCTTGTTCTTTAGATCATTTGTGTAAATACATACTTAACCTTTGAAAGTAGTTCTGTTTAGTTGAATATCAGTGTCTGGTGCCTTCTGTGGCATTTTCCTGAGGCAAACCAAATCACAAATCCCATTTTTATTTGAATCCCTTCAAAGAATGCTTGGCCAGGCTATCTTTGTATAAAGATACAAAGATTCTTTTTTCTTTGGGTAACAGACAAAGACATCATAAACATCTAATTCAAAACATTACCCTGCTTCAGAAGATCAGAGAAGATTATACATGAACATGCTTCAAGCATGTTTGGTTTACCCTGAGATGGCCAGGGATTAGGAAAGAGTTTTATACTGAATAAACTAAAGATAAGAATGTATCAGATATCTGCTGATATCAGCACTACTGGGAAAGTACATTTACCGTGTCACCCTGAAATTATTATATTAAGTGGCTTCTTCTTCTTAGTGATATTTAGTGCCAGTTTATCAGGAAGTGACGATTTTGTTCTCTTTGGCTCGTTGAATGGAAACGGTGCTTTATTCGCAAATGTTACTGTTCCATCATTAATGAGTACCTACACAAGAACAAATGACTAATGCACTATTAACTTTCTAGTAGCTACTATCTACTAACAAGAAACTCAAAGTAATGGTGCTCAGTTGAATGTGGTAGTTCACTATTAACTACAATATACAGTATCGCACAAAAGTGAGTACGCCCCTCACATTTCAGCAGCCATTTTAGTATATCTTCTCAAGGGACAATACTAAAGAAATAAAACTTGGATATATTTTACAGTAGTCAATGTGCAGCTTGTATAGCAACCCTGAAATTGACTTACATTACAGTGGTCAGGGTCATACAGAGGTTTTTCGAGATGGGTTCCATTCGGAAAAGGCCTTGCAAGGGTCGATCAATGAAGTTAAGCACTCGTTCTGTGTGTCAGGTGCAGAACCTGGCTTCAAAAAACAGATGCATGAGTGCTGCCAGCATTGTTTTAAAGGTTGCAGAAGTAGAAGGTCAGCTTGTCAGTGCTCAGACCATACGTCGCACACTACAACAAGTCAGTTTGCATAGGCATTGTTCCAGATGGAAAACTCATCTGAAGCTGGCTCAAAAGAAAGTCCACAAACAGTTTGCTGAAGATAACCTGTCCAAGAGCATGAATTACTGGAACCATGTCCTGTGGTCTGATGAGACTATAAGATAAACTTGTTTGGCTCAGATGGTGTCCAGCATGTGTGAAGATGCCCTGGTGAGGAGTACAAAGAAAATTGTGTCTTGCCTACAGTCAAGCATGGTGGTGGTAGCATCAGGTCCTGGGCTGCATGAGTGCTGCTGGTACTGGAGAGCTGCAGTTCATTGAGGGAAACATGGATTCCATTATGTACTGTACATTCTGAAGCAGAACATGATGCCTTTCCTCCAGAAACTAGGCCGAATGGCAGTTTTCCAACATGATAACCCCAAACACACCACCAGATGACAACTGCCTTGCTGAGGAATCTGAAGGTGAAGGTGATGGAGTGGCCAAGTATGTCTCCAAACCTGAACCCTATTAAGCACCTGTGGGGCATCGTCAAGTGTAAGGTGGAGAAGCACCATGTGTCTAATTATAGAGAAGTGTAAGAGGATCCCAGCAACAATCTGTGCAGCTCTGGTCAATTCCATGGCCAGGATGATTAAGACAGTGCCAGATAACAATGGTGCTAACACAATATATTAACACTTTGGACAGGTTCACTTGTACTCACTTTTGTTGCCAGCTATTTTGACAATAATGGCTGTATGTTGAGTAATTTCCAGGGGACAGTAAATCGATACTGCTCTAAAAGCTGCACATTGGCTATTCTAAAATATATACAAATTTAATTTCTATAGTATTGTCCCCTGAGTAGATATACTAAAATGGTTGCTGAAATGTGAGGGGTGTACTCACTTTTGTGACATACTATATGTGCTTCATAAGTACTAATAAACAACTGTAAAAAAATTTCACCAGATTTAACTTAAAACCTAAGTTAAGCAGCTGCCTTAAGTTTTTAAGTTAAATCAGCTTAAAACTACAAGTCATTTGAACTTATTACAATAAAAATTAGTTGATTTAACTTGTGAGTTTAAATGACTTAAGTTGATTTAACTTAACATTTTAAGGCAGCTGCTAAACTTAAGTTTTTAAGTTAAAACTGGTGAAAACTTTTTACAGTGTATGCATGTATTCTATGCATGCTAACAACTGGTCAAGAGTTAGAATTGGTCCCCAAACTAAAGTGTGACTTTTACCTTTAAAGGTGCATAAATTATTAAAATTAATTTTATTTTTCCATACTGTTGAAAATAACAAAAACATGCAGGTTTGGAACGACGTGTGTTGGTAAATAATAAGAGAATTTATGGTTGAAGTCTTTTTTAACGATTCACAGGGGGATTGTTTATCTTCGTAACACAGTCCAGCTCTGTATTTGTAACCAATTGGTTTTCGACCAGTTGATCAAAGCGTCAGCTGACTCACTCAATCGTGTGAAATTCTGGGTTATTTCTCCTGACAAGATGCCGAAACGGTTTCCACAGATCTTACCAGGGGGCTGATCAGAGCCAGCTGAAATCACAGCTATAAATTAGCAGTGAGCGTAAAGCAGAATGGCACTTGGCTGCATGTGGCTTCAGTTAGCCGCTTATAGGTCCCGCTGTCAGCGTTATAGCTACATGTCATGCCCTCCAGTGCCTCCAAATCTCTTCGGAAGGCACCCTCAAAAAAAGCAATCCACCTCCTGAAGATGATTTATGGTGACGTGCCATAACTGTGAGAAGTTGTATATTTTTCCTGTTATGTCTGTGTATACAGACCACCGCGGGGCAGAAACAAACCTCAAGATACAAACCTTTTGTTTGGACTCCGACAGCTTGGAGTGATTGCTTTTAGCTGCGTGAGAAAAAAACAGACTCGTTAGAATAATGGCGGCTTTAGAGACTCACCAGGTGATGTTCAAAGAAAGACTGTGACTTCCAGATGAAGAGATTTATTTTAGCATCCCACACATATAGATGCTGACCAAGACAAAAGGCTGTTATTAAGTGGTTTAAGGAGCAGTGCTGGAGATTGTTGATGAAGCTGTGTCATAAACATTTGCACTCTTAGGTATTTCAGATGATCCACAGACTAAATCTGGTTAAAAACTGTATATTCAGACAAAGACCAGGTGAAATGTTAAGCCTTAAAGGGGTCCTATTATGCTTTTTAACTTTTTGAATTTTAGCCAGTGTGTGGTGCGAATGTTTGGGCATAAAAAACATCCACAAAGTTACTAATCTCGAAGTCCACTCCAAAGCGGCTAATGTAAACACAATAAAAGCCTCCTTTATATCCATATTTAAAAATATAAGAATCACTTTAATCTAGCTTACGCTAAAAGTCACATGGAACTTGCTGCTTTGGGAAGGTGCGTGGCAGGACTAAAACGCCGTTTAAGCTGTTCGCCAATCGCAATGCAGTGGGACTGCTAACCAATCACAACGCATTTTGTTTTTTGGAAGGCGGGCCTTCATCAAACCCGGAACTAATCGAGCCATTTGTGCCAGCCTGGGGAGAAAGCTATTGTAATAATGTAAAATATGTGAAAAATAATGCGTTTTCTAGTGCACCCCTAAAACAAAATACTTTGTAAAAGAGCATAATAGGCCCCTTTTAACTTAAAAGGCATATTCTAGATTAAATACTTAAGCTTTATCAACAACGTCTGTGACATGCTGTTGATTGGCACAGAAAATCATTTTGAAAAATGTGTGTGGAGTCATGCACATACAGTGGTCCAGGAGGCACGTGTAAAGTGCCACCATCAAATGTTTAATATATGCACAATGTTTTGACAGTATGACCATGATTTAGTATAATTTGAAGTATTATCATCTACTCTATGCAAGTCTGTGAATGTAAACGCTTCTAGCTTCACAAGCGCAGCATGTTGTCACACCATAATTCATAACGCATTGCAGGCGCTTGCAGCATTCTCAGCATTGCAGCAAGAAGCTCTATAACAAGCATTAGCATAAACTGTTTCCTTTTACTGTCATATTTCACTATGGCCAGGGTTTAAATTGGGTCTGTCACGTTGAATAAGGATGAGGTCTGGGTCCAAATGCAGGTGAGTATTTTTAATGAAATGAAAACAAACTAAACAAACAAAAAGGCCAACACGGCACAACTAAACATAAACTGAAATATAAAATAAACAATATCAGGAACAAAATCAAAGGTCAAGGAACTCGGAACACAGAATACAAACAGGACTAGAGACAATGCAGACATGAATGCGGAGTGAGCAGTGAGAGTTCTTATAGTCCAGATAGTGCACAGATGTGGGTGATCAGTGCTAATGACAAAGACCGGTGAACACAATCAAGGAAGTGCAGTGCAAGAACAGCGACCTCAGGTGGCTGAGGGAAACCCACAGCCCCGATCATGACAGGGTCGGTGCGGCCCGATACTGAGCCCTGGCACATAGACTCCAGGGCTCGACGTTAACGCTTTATTAACGCCAGACAAGTAACCTGATTAAAACATAATAACCAAAAATAACTAACCAATCACCAAAACACAAGTATTACTCAGTCAGATTTTATTATTAGAGTAAGTGGCGAATACTGCATATAGCTACTGTATATAATGCATGTACTGACGCCGGCATAAGGTTGGGCTGCTGAGGCAAGCCTCTCTAAGAGAAATCAAAATGCGCAACACAAAGAAACAGCATTCTGAGGTAAAAATTCAAAATGGAAAGTTTTTATGGTAACATTTTATAATAACGTTCCGTTGTAAGTCTTTTATAAGCGATTAGTTAATGATGAAATAATCATTTACAAAACATTCACAAATGATTAATAAGTTATATGCTAACAATTTGTGTGTTTTGTTAATTCATTTACAAGTCATTTACAAGTTAATTTACAAGTAATTAATTAATGATGAACTAATTATTTACAAAACATGACTATGTGTTTATAAATTATTAATAAGTGATATGTTCATTTTATTGTAAGTAATTTGCTAACGATTTACCAATTTGTCCTAAATTATCTTAAAAAATGGCATATCATAAAATAATCAAACAGATCCTTATTAAATGGTTAAAAAATTACTAGTTAACCCCTTAACCCCCCATTTTTTAAAACAGGCGTGAAAGTGCACTATCCAAACTTAAATTGTTGTAATTCATGAACACTTTGGAATACAGATCTAAGGTAGGTCTCTTTATAAAGAAAACAATCAGCAGATTATCACAGAAGCGAAATAAAAAAAAAAGTATTAAATTACAGAAGTTTAAATTTACTGTAAAGAAAATACACTGTACAATTTTGACTATATTTTATATAAAATACATATTTTACATAACAGGTTTTATGCTAAAGTTGATATCAATTTGAATTCTTACATCTAAATAAGTTATTCCAAATTTGAAGTTGATATGAAAAAAGAGGTTCCTGTGAAAGCTTGTTTAGGGTGTTATAAAATACAAAATAACCTTATATAATTGATACACTACATGGTGCATAGTGCATTAGTGCATAAGTACATAGTGAATAAGTGCAGAGTGTATAGTGCGTCATTTGGGGTGCAGCTCATGTTTGCCAGAGAAGACATTTTTACCCTCACCAGTCAGCCCTTACATTGCAGTACACACTACAAAGTATTAAAAAGCTGTTGTGTAAACGCATGAATAAATAATTTACAAGTCTTTCTGCAGCCCCTAAAGTGTAAGCAATTCATCATTTGTAAATGTGTTACACATCATTTATAGATCTTGCAAATGATCTGGTGTATATAAGGCATTTACAACACTTTCTGCATCCCCTAATCTAAAGTGTAAACTACTCATCAGTTGTAAATGTTTAACAAACCTGCCGGTTCCAGGTTGTGTGGGTATCAGGTGGGTATACACACTGGGTGAAAGACCTTTGAATAATGAGTAAAACATTTACAACTGATGAATTGTTTACACTTTAGATTAGGGGATGCAGAAAGATTTGTAAATGATTTATTCATGATGCGATCTTCAGGGAAGGATAAACATTTAAATGATTGATATTTTAATTATTTTTAAGTGACAAATAATATATTAGCTAGTAACGTTTTAACCACTTACTAAGGATCTGTTTTTTTTATTAACTTATGACAGATTTGTAAATTGTTATCATATTACTTAATCATTTATGAATGCATAGTCATGTTTTGTAAATGATTAGTCAAGTCAAGTCAAGTCAAGATTATTTATACAGCGCTTTTTACAATAAGTTGTGTCAAAGCAACCTTACAGTATTAAAATAATAAAATAAAATGTCAATAATAATGCAAGAGTTCCATATTGCAACAAAGTCAAATTGGGGAGGACTCATCTGGTTCCCATGGCCTTGTGCTGGTGGCCGTTTAGGGTAGGAGTTCTTTCTTGATGATCTGTCTCTGGGGCTCATCTAGTTGACATGGTAACCGCTGACATTCGGCTGTAGGTGTTGATCCACCATCTGCTCTAGGTTTGGACTGGATCCGGGGGGACTGCAGTGACCATCTGATCTGGATACGGACTGGATCTGGTGGCTATGGTGACCTGGGAATAAGAAACAAACAGACTAATATTAATGTAGATGCAAGAGTTCCAAGTTGCCACAAAATCAGATTGGAGAGGACTCATCTGGTTTTCGCTGTCTTGCGTTGATGGCCGTCTAGGTGATGAGGTCTTCACTGATGATCTGTCTTTGATGTGGTCTCTGCTGACATTCAGGGCTGTAGAGGATATCTCTGGGTGCTGATGGGTACGGACTAGATCCGGGAGACTGCAGTAACCGTCTGATCTGGATACAGGTGGCTACGGTGACCTCGGAATAAGAAGGAAAGATACTAATATTAGCGTAGATGCCATTCTTCTTCTGATGCAACGAGTACATCAGGTGTTATAGGAAGTGTCCCTGGTTCCGGTTGACCTAAATAATGCAGCCTAACAAACCTTTAACGGATTTGGATTATGAAATGTATTAAGTGTAGGCCAGGTTAAAGAGATGGGTCTTTAATCTAGATTTAAACTGACAGAGTGTGTCTGCCTCCCGAACAGTGTTAGGTAGATTGTTCCAGAGTTTGGGCGCTAAATGTGAAAATGATCTGCCGCCTGCAGTTGATTTTGATATTCTAGGTATTATCAAATTGCCGGAATTTTGAGAACGCAGCGGACGTGAGGGACTATAATATGATTAGAGCTCGCTCAAGTACTGAGGAGCTAAACCATTCAGGGCTTTATAAGTTATTAGCAAGATTTTGAAATCTATACGATGTTTAATAGGGAGCCAGTGCAGTGTTAACAGAACCGGGCTAATATGGTCATACTTTCTGGTTCTAGTAAGAACTCTAGCTGCTGCATTTTGGACCAGCTGGAGTTGTTTATTAAGCGTGCAGAACAACCACCCAATAAAGCATTACAATAATCTATCCTTGAGGTCATGAACGCATGGATTAACGTTTCTGCTGATTAGTCCATCATTAACTAATTACTTGTAAATTAATTAACAAAACATACACAAATTGTTAGCATATCACTTATTAAACATTTATGAATGTTTTGCAAATTATTATTTTATCATTAACTAACCACTTATAAATGACTTACAACTGAACGTTATTATAAAGTGTTTGTCACAGCATACAAGGAGGCAGACATGAAGGTAAGTATAAAACATCAACGGTAAGTTTGACAAATTGGTAAATGATATGCAGCAGGTTGGTAAATGATATGCAGCAGGTTTTGAGATAATAGTTCTTATCTGAATGAGTCCAATGCACAGGTAAGCCAATCCATAGAAAATGCTGGAGACACATAGTTCAAGACAGTCATGGAGAACGATGAGCCAGGGTTGTGATCTGTAGACCAGATGCTGAATGACTGAAATATCCGGGTATTTATAGGAGTGTGGTGATTGGCAACAGGTGGATTCAATACCCAGGTGATTGTGAGCGAGTGCGTGTCTTCGGGGGGCGTGGTTAGCAGGCTTGGTTGAGGATGCACTCTGACATTACCCCCTCCTCCAAGGGCGGCTCCCGACGCCCTTCTTCGACGCCGAGGACGACCCGACCACAAGGGTCCAGTATGGATTCTGTACCTGGGTGGGAGCTGAAGCTGGTATGTTACTTCGTTGGTCTGCCTCAGGATCTCGAATGGACCAATGTAGCGGGGACTCAGCTTGCGACAGAGTAATCTCAGCCGGATGTCTCTCGTAGATAGCCAGACCTTGTCACCAGGATGGTATAATGGGTTGTGTCTTCTACGGGCATCGGCGAATTCCTTGGGGCGTCGGATGGCACGTTGGAGATGACGATGAGTCCCACACTCTCTCGAAACCAGTAGTCAACAGCTGGAACATTGGTAGGTTCCTCCGTCCAGGGAAACAGCGGTGGCTGAAAACCGAGTATGCATTGGAATGGTGTAAGTCCAGTGGTGTCTTGACGGGAGTTCTGTGCATACTCGGCCCACGAGAGGAACCTGCTCCAGCTGTGTTGGTCGGACGAACAGTATGACCGGAGGTAACGTCCTAGCTCTTGGATCTTTCTCTCAGTCTGGCCGTTGGTCTGAGGGTGATATCCTAAGGAGAGAAATTGACAGACACCAAGTGATTTGAAAAAAGCTTTCCAAACATGAGAGATGAACTGTGGACCCTGGTCCGACACAATCTCCTCGGGGAGACCAAAGTGACGGAAGACGTGCTGGAATAGGAGCTCGGTGGTGTCCATTGCCGTGGGAAGGCCTGACAAGAGGATAAACTTGCAGGCCTTAGAAGCGGTTGACTATTACCAGCACGCAGGTGTTACCCTCGGAGTCCAGGAGATCCGTCACAAAGTCTACCCCGAGATGGGACCAGGGTCTTTGTGGGATGGGTAGTGGAACCAGCTTTCCTGTAGGCAGATGACGAGGAGTGTTAGTAGTGGCACAGACTGAGCAGCTTTGGATGTACCTGATGACATCCTGGGTCATACTGGACCACCAGTAACGAGATTGAATGAGCGAGAGGGTCCGTCTGCTACCTGGGTGTCCAGAGCCCGGAGATTGGTGAACTGTGTCCAGAAGGTGTTGACGTTGGGAGCTGGGAAAATAGATCTTGCCTTCTGGACATTCCGGCGGAGTGGGCTCCTGGAGAGTGGCTTCACGGATCCAGGTGTCAATATCCCACTGGATGGGGCTAACAATGAGTTCAGGCTGAATAATGTTATCGGGTTCAGTGGATTCATCGTGGGAGAACTGTCTGGATAGAGCGTCGGCAGGGATATTCTTGGATCCTGGACGGTAAGTAATCTTGAACTGGAAACGTGTGAAGAATAGGGCCCAATGTGCTTGACGTGGATTGAGTCTCTTGGCTTCTCGGATGTACTGTAGGTTCTTGTGGTCGGTGATGATCATGAATGGATGGTTAGCCCCTTCCAGCCAATGACGCCACTCTTCCAGGGCGAGTTTGATGTCAAGTCAAGTCAAGTCCCCTTTATTTATATAGCGCTTGTAACAATACAGATTGTGTCAAAGCAACTGCACAGTATTTAAACAGAACAATAGTGTGTAAGTAACGCATTATTGTAGATAATCAATTTTCAGTTAAAGGCAGTTCATCAATGAATTCAGTGATATCATCATCAGTTCAGTTCAAATAGTATACGATATCGCTGGAAAATGTCCCCAACTAAGCAAGCCAGAGGCGACAGCGGCAAGGAACCAAAACTCCACAGGTGACAGAAATGGAGAAAAAAAAACCTTGGGAGAAACCAGGCTCAGTCGGGGGACCAGTTCTCCTCTGGCCAGACGAAACCAGCAGTTTATACCAATGTCCGATTGTAGAGAACTCATCAGGTTCCTGTGGTGTAGCACCGATGGCGGTCTAGGTTGGCGAGGTCTTCATTGATGATCCGTCTCTGGAGCTCATCTGGTTGACATCCATGGCTATTGAAGTCATCTCCAGGTGGTGATCCATGATCTAAGCTGGGTGCGGACTGGATCCGGGGGACTGCAGTGACCATCTGATCCGGATACAGGCTGGGTCTGGTGGCTACGGTGACCTCGGAATAAGAATGAAACAGACTAATATTAGCGTAGATGCCATTCTTTTTACGATGCAACGAGTGCATCAGATGTTATGGGAGGTGTTTTCGGTTCCGGTCGACCTAATTAATGCAGCCTAACAATCCTTTAACGGATTTGAATTATAGGAATGTGTTAATGTTTTATGTGTAAGCCAGGTTAAAGAGATGTGTCTTTAATCTAGATTTAAACTGACAGAGTGTGTCTGCCTCCCGAATAGTGTTAGGTAGATTGTTCCAGAGTTTAGGCGCTAGATAAGAAAATGATCTGCCACCGGCAGTTGATTTTGATATTCTAGGTATTATCAAATTGCCAGAATTTTGAGAACGTAGCGGACGTGAGGGACTATAATGCGATAGAAGCTCGCTCAAGTACTGAGGAGCTAAACCATTGAGGGCTTTATAAGTAATTAGCAAGATTTTAAAATCTATACGATGTTTTATAGGGAGCCAATGCAGTGTTGACAGAACCGGGCTAATATTGTCATGTATCTGGTCTATCCTGTCTTCATGTACTCTTGCACCACACTTCATGGACTTCATTCCCCACAAGCCACTGCTCTAATCACTGCATTCACCTGCTCTCACTTTACTGATTACTGCTCACAGCTGCACCTCATCACACTGTCTGCATTTAAGCCACTCACACACACAGCCACCTTGCGAAGTCTTACCGTTCCCTATGGTCGTAATTCCGAGCGTTTTCCCTTGTGTTGGTTTCTCTGTGTATGACTCTGGACTGTGTACCACGTTGACGATTCCTGCTACCTGCCATTGCGACCATTGCCTGTGTATTGAACTGTTTCCTGGATTTCCTACGTTGTTCCTGTTTTCCTCGTGATTATTCCTGCCTGTTGACTATTCTCAATAAATGCTGCAATTGGATCCGCACGTCTCTGACTCTCCTTGTGACAAATATGGTCATACGTTCTAGTTCTAGTAAGAACTCTAGCTGCTGCATTTTGGACCAGCTGGAGTTTGTTTATTAAGCGTGCAGAACAACCACCCAATAAAGCATTACAATAATCTACCCTTGAGGTCATGAACGCATGAATTAATGTTTCAACATTTGACATTGATAGCATAGGTCGTAATTTCGATATATTTTTAAGATGGAAAAATGCGGTTTTGCAAATGCTAGAAATGTGGCGTTCAAAGGAGAGATTGCTATCGAATAGGACGCCTAGGTTCCTAACTGATGACGACGAATTTACAGAGCAGCCATCTAGTATTAGACTAGGTCATTACTTGTAGAGGTTTTAGGTCCAATGATTAACACCTCTGTTTTTTCAGGATTTAACAGTAAGAAGTTATTCACCATCCAGTTTTTAATATCAGCTATGCATTCTGTTAGTTTTTCGAATTGATATGTTTTGCCGGGCTGCGAAGAAATATAGAGCTGAGTATCATCAGCGTAACAATGAAAGCTAACACCATGTTTCCTGATGATATCTCCCAAGGGTAACATGTAGAGCGTAAAAAGTAATGGCCCTAGTACTGAGCCTTGAGGTACTCCATACTGCACTTGCGATTTAAATGATACCTCTTCATTTATTTCCACAAACTGATGACGGTCTGATAAGCCAGTGCACTACCATTAATGCCTACATCATTTTCAAGTCTATTTAAAAGAATGTTGTGGTCAATAGTATCAAACGCAGCACTAAGATCCAGTAGCACTAATAGGGAGATGCAACCACGATCGGTTGACAAGAGCAGGTCATTTGTAACTCTAATAAGAGCAGTCTCAGTACTATGATATGGTCTAAAACCTGACTGGAAATCCTCACAGATACCATTTTTCTCTAAGAAGGAGCATAATTGTGAGGATACTACCTTTTCTAGTATCTTTGACAGAAAAGGGAGATTCGAAATTGGTCTGTAGTTAATTAATTCAGTGGGGTCAAGTTGTGGTTTTTTAATGAGTGGCTTAATAACAGCCAGTTTGAAGGTTTTGGGGACATATCCTAATGATAGTGACGAATTAATAATATTCAGAAGAGGATCTATGACTTCTGGAAGTACCTCCTTTAGTAGCTTAGATGGAATAGGGTCTAACATGCATGTTGTAGGTTTAGATGATTTAACAATTTTATACAATTCTTCCTCTCCTATAATAGAGAATGAGTGGAATTGTTCCTCAGGAGATCTACAACGCATTATCTGATGTGATACTGTAGCGGGCGGCTGTATGGTTACAATTTTATCTCTAATAGTGTCTATCTTGGAGGTAAAGTACTTCATAAAGTCATTACTGCTGTGCTGTTGGGAAATGTCTGCACCTGTTTCTGCTATATTTTTCGTTAATTTAACCACAGTATTAAACAAATACCTAGGGTTATGTTTGTTTTCTTCTAAGAGAGATGAAAAGTAATCCGATCTGGCAGTTTTTAATGCTTTTCTATAAGATAAGTTGCATTCACGCCAAGCAGTACGAAAAACCTCTAGTTTTGTTTTCCTCCAGCTGCGTTCCATTTTTCGTGCTTTTCTCTTTAGGGCACGAGTGTGGTCTTTATACCACGGTGTTACACTGTTTTTCTTAATCTTTTTTAAGCGCACTGGAGCAACTGTATCTAAAGTGCTAGAAAAGAGTGATTCCATAGTTTCTATTACATCATCAAGTTTTTCTGAGCTATTGGATATGCTGAGGAATTCAGATAAGTCAGGAAGATTACTTACAAAGCAGTCTTTTGTAGTAGAAGTGATGGTTCTACCGTACTTGTAGCAAGGAGTTGAATTTACAGTTTTAGCTATCTGGAGTATACAAGAGACTAGATAATGATCTGAGATATCATCGCTTTGCTGCAGAATTTCAACACCATTAACATCAATTCCATGTGATGGCGAGTAACTCACGATTTTCCACATCATAGTTCTGCTCCGCCGGAGACAGCTTCTTGGAGAAGTATGCACAGGGATGGAGGAGAGTGGAGTCACCAGCTGCTTGCGACAGCACTGCTCCGACGCCGGTGGTGGATGCATCTACCTCAACTACGAAGGGACGGTTGGGATCGGGATGTCGTAGGAGGGGAGCAGTGCTGAAGATCTTCTTGAGATGTTGAAATGCTTCGTGGGCTGGAGAGTCCCAGACAAGGTGCTTGGGATGGCCTCACAGGAGGGAGGTGAGAGGAGCTGTGATAAGACTGTAGTTCTTGATGAAACGACGATAGAAGTTGGTAAATCCTAGGAAACGTTGAAGTTCCTTTATCATCTGGGGTTGAGGCCATTGTTGGATGGATTGCACCTTGTCCTGGTTCATCTGCACACCCTCGGGACTGATGTTATAGCCCAGGAACTGTACGTCCTCTCAGTGGAACTCACACTTCTCAAGCTTCAGATAGAGATGGTGCTGACGTAGAATCTGGAGGACCTGACGGACGTGCTGGCGATGTTCGGCCTGGTTCCGGGAATAAATCAAAATATCGTCAATGTACACAACGAATTTGTGTAGGTATTCCCGGACCACCTCGTTCATAAACGTTTGGAAGACCGAGGGACTGATGGATAGACCATAGGGCATTACCAAATATTCGTAGTGGCCAGTAGGTGTAATAAAGGCAGTCTTCTACTCGTCTCCCGCACGAATACGAACGAGGTTGTAAGCACTCCGCAGGTCCAGCTTGGAGAAAATGCGAGCCCCACGAAGTTCCTCGAGGGTGGCAGGAACGAGTGGCAGAGGGTAGGGTTGTTGAATGATCTGGGAATTGAGCTGTCTGTAATCAATGCAAGGACGAAGACCTCCATCTTTCTTACCCACGAAGAAGAAGCTTGAAGCAGCTGGTGACGTGGATGGTCGAATAAACCCTTGATTCAAGGCCTTCTGGATGTACTCCTCCATCGCCTGGCGCTCCGGGTTGGACAGTGGATAAACCCGTCCCTTGGGTAATTGAGCCCCAGGTAGCAGATCGATAGCACAGTCCCATGGCAGGTGAGGTGGAACATGGGTGGCAGCTTGCTTACTGAATACATCCATGAAGTCTCGATACTCCGCTGGGATTTCTACATTGCTCTCGATGTCAGGACTTTCTAATTTGGTGGAAGCGATGGAGAGGGGAACAGGAGATGGTAAACGAGTGAAACAGTTCTTTAAACAATGCTTACTCCATCCGATGATGTCACAGGGGTCCCAGCGGAGTTTGGGGTGATGTCGATGAAGCCAGGGACGTCCAAGGATGATGTCGACAGTAGAATTCTCCAGTACCAGGAATTTCAATCTTTCATGGTGGAACAAACCAACTTGTAGGGTAACTATAGGAGAGGAGTAACGGATCCGCCCACGTCCCAGTGGTTTTCCTTGAATCGTCCGTACAGATAGTTCTGGAGTATGACGTTGACGAGGCAGTTGTAGTAGTTCTAGACACTCTTGCGATAAGAAGTTTCCGGATGCACCTGAGTCAATTAATGCAGATAAGCAGAGGGTACGTTCAGCAGTATGAATGGTTACAGGAATCAGAGTAAGAGGAGTAGTTTCGACATCATATTGAATAGTACTCACCACTAGGCGCGGGGGTCTGATGGGACAGTTTCTTCGGAAGTGACCGGGTTTTCTACAAAAGAGACATAATTGGTTGGAGATTCTACGTTGACGTCTGGCTTTGGAGAGACGTGTTGAATCAATTTGCATGGGTTCTGGTACTGGAGAGCAAGTTGCCACCGTGACAGACTGAGGAGCGGTTTCAATCGGCTGGCAGGTGGCTAGACGTTGGGAAATTCTGGTAGTACGTTGTAGAAAAGTCTCCAACCCAATAGAATATATCATATAGAGCCATAGCAGCACACAGTTCACGATGAAGACCTTGCCGGTATGCTCCGAGTAGCGAGACTTCATTCCAACCGCTAGCCGCCGCCAGCGTGCAGAAATGGAGAGTGTAATCATGGATGGAAGAACCTTGTTGTAGCCGGAACAGCTGATCAGAGATCGTTAGTGTATCGGTCGTAGAACTGAAAACTTCAGAGAAATAACTGGTAAATTGTTCAAATGAATGAATTATGGGATTGTCAGCGTTCCATATAGCTTTCGCCCATTGGAGAGCTTTACCGGTGAGTAGAGATATGAGAAATGCTACCTTAGAATCCTCTGTGGTGAACTGTTGTGGTTGCATACTGATATACAGCCGAACTTGAAGTAGGAAACCGCTACACTCAGCCGCTTCTCCAGAGAAAGATGTTGGTAACGCCATGGGACTTCCTGAGGCAGATGATGGAATCGGAGATGGTGTGAGTGCAGCCTTGAAAGCATTGATGAGTTCGGTGAGTGAATTGGGATTTTGAACCGGTGCTTCTTTGTTGTTCATAATGTTGTGGGTCTGGTCTTCTGTCACAGCATACAAGGAGGCAGACACGAAGGTAAGTATAAAACATCAACGGTAAGTTTATTGACAAATTGGTAAATGATATGCAGCAGGTTGGTAAATGATATGCAGTAGGTTTTGAGATAATAGTTCTTATCTGAATGAGTCCAATGCACAGGTAAGGCAATCCATAGAAAACGCTGGAGACGCACAGAGTTCAAGACAGTCATGGAGAGCGATGAGCCAGGGTTGTGATCTGTAGACCAGATGCTGAATGACTGAAATGTCCGGGTATTTATAGGAGTGCGGTGATTGGCAACAGGTGAATTCAATACTCAGGTGATTGTGAGCGAGTGTGTGTGTCTTCAGGGGGCGTGGTTAGCAGGCTTGGTTGAGGATGCACTCTGACAATGTTACCGTTCAATAAACAGTTCAAAGAAAGTACAATAATATTAGGTCACTTACATTTTAGGCACAGTATTGCAGACTGCTTTTGTTTGATTTCAGCAGCGAAAATGATTCCGAAGACAGATTCATTGCTGAATGATTCAGTGTTTTGAACAAATCGGTTGAGTCAAAGTTTCATTAACCCAAGAATTAACATCTGATAAATCAGCCATTAAAACAAATCGTTTAATGAATGATCCAATGACTCACTCTTTAGATGCTCACTTGCCGTCACCTATGGCGTTTTAATTTTGCTTAAAAGTATTATTTCTTCCCATCATTTCTTATTTGTATATTTAAAACAATCTCATAACATTATTTAATGCAGTTGTATTTTTACAGTGTAAATTATTGAAATTGATAACATATAGATAACAACAATCATAGTTGTAATTTAATTTACAGATCAAATGTGAAAGTATTAATGAGGTTAGGGGGAAATGCCCTCTATAAAGGTAAAAAATGCACATCATGTCACAGCTGATGAGAATATTGCTTCAGAAAAAAAAATCCTTAAAATATTTGCAAAAAATCATATATGTATATAAAAGTCTAACAAATCCCAATGTAACCCCTGCCTACGGCGGCTTATGAAATGGAAGTCTAACACATTACCAGAAAGCAGCTTACTTCCACATTGAAAAATAAAGTGGATATTACCAGAACAATGTTGCTTGAGACTGCTTTCTTCTGTGTGCACACTCAAGTGCATACTTGAGTTAGGATGTGGACCACCATTGCCCACTGAAAATATGTCGGTAATACATAACCAGAGGTTTATAAACCAACATTTTTTTTCTAAAGAATTAATGTCAATGCAATAAAAATCAGAAGCTTCATGTTTCTGCTTTTAAAATTTGTGTTAAATTTGTTGGATCAGGGATAACCCTATTAGCAACTAATGTCACTTTCCTTTCAACAAACAGACCCACAACATCCATTCATCAAGAGAAACGAGAACGACATGGAGACTATCTTCATAACGGATTCTCAAACTCACATTGAAGTGCCATGCCTGGTTTCAGATCCTGACCTGAAAATCTCTCTCTTCACGGTAGGCCCTCCAGCACACTTTCCAACAGCAGCTCACCTGATCTCTCTGTTTCTGCAAAATGGATTAGGAGACTTGTTTATTTTATATTATTTTAGAGATTTAACCCAGGATAATTACAGTTACTGTATACGCAGTGTAACTTTAGCCCTTAGCTGACTCTAATGACATAGCTTTTGAAGCCAGAGGAAATGAAAACAGTAATTTAAATAAACATTTTTTTTCCCTCCAGAATTTTAGCAACTTTTTAGACTTTTAGACCTTGTTGTTCTTCAGGTATTCATAATTTATAGGCTAGGTTCACTGGGCAAAGTCTGTATTGGTGAAATGGGGCAGAAAGTTCCAGGGTCTGTTTATACTTTGTTACAAAAAACGTATTTAGGCATCTTTAAATGTGCTGTGACTGATTCAGCCTTGTGCTAACTTCCACTATTTTGTTGGCATCAATCCAATACGCTGTACAGGTCGTTTTTCACTTCCCTGAAATACAATCCTGTTGTCCCCTATCGACAACAGGACACTTTCATATTAATGCAGATATCAGATATGAAAAATGTATGACAGAGAGCTGACTGTTTTTTTTTCTTGTTTGATTTTGTAAAAAGTGTTGGCCTGTTCCCCCAAATCTTTTTTTTTTTGTTAAGAGAGCCTGCGGCTGTCACATAGACAGGTGTGATTTCTCCCAACACCATACTATTTCCAGTATATCCAATAATATTTTAGTATTCCATAATAATAATTATAATAATAATAATGAAGTTTGTGTGTAATCCTCTTCATTCTAACTAAGGACAATCACTAAGGACACGTAGTTAAATATTAAAAAATGTAATAATGCAGACTGTTACTGTCTGGTCTCATAGAAAAAGGGCCATCAAGCTCCTATGAGGTGAGGTAAGACTTGACAAACTAATTAATACATTTTAGTTTTTTTTAAAGTTCAAAAGTTTTATTTAATTGCAGAATTTGACAACTATGAATTTGATTGCATTGAAAGGACCAGCTTTGACGATTTGTTCAATAGGGAGTTTTGAGTGACATGAGGGTGGAAGGACAATGACAGAATTTTCAATTTAAAGCAAATGAGATTCAGAAAGTGTGACTAGAATGGACTGACCTAATGTAGACTTGAGTTTGGCCTCATATACCCCTTTTCCACCAGAATGAACTGGATGCTAGTCAGTGGCGTAGCAAGTCAGCCCTAGGCCCACATGCAAAAAATTTGTATGGGCCCCTCAATCATTAAAGGCTCCAACTCGGTTAACTTGTTGATTTTTCTTAATTACATAGCATTATGTGAGTATTCACAAGCTGTTTTATTTACGGTATCAATTCTTGCAAATAGGCTAATATTTAACGTTTTTAAGTCCATTCATTATTTGTAGCATGCAAGTCTCAGCCTATAAATTCGGTCAATTTTATAATAAAATGCAAACAATAAATGCGTTTTTAAGCTCTTTAATTTGTAGTGAGATAACTATATTCGCCTCAGATCAAGCAGCATGTGAATCAATGATCTTTTCCTTTTTAAAATTTGCAGCACGAATCTCAGAATTTAATATGTTAGATAAATTAATTAGTAAAATCAGGATGGGTCGAAATAGAACAGAGCACAATTAAAAGAATACCCTTAACCATTCTACCTTTATAAGCATAAAACGAGTTCCTAATAAAAAAAATTGATAATGAATGGATAAAACATACTTTAAAAATTTGGACAAAAATTAAGAAAATGTTTGGAGGTCCAGAATCTATTTCTAGGGCCATGCCTATAGTAGGTAATATTGACTTTCTTCCATCTATGTGGGACAGTGGATTTAAAATATGGGCTGATAATGGTCTTAGAACTATAAACCAATTATTCAATGGAAAAGAAATGAAGGCTTTCTCGCAAATACAAAAACAATTTAACGTCCCCTCTAAAGATATGTATAGGTACTTTCAGATACGACATTACATTACAAATCAAAAAGAAAAAGACAAACTTTTCAAAGAACCAAACAAAATAGAAGAATACCTCATTAACATTATAGAAAAACATTTTCCAACAAAAAGACATGTCTCTCATTTATATAAAAGGCTAATAACTAATATTATGCATAATACAGATGATATTAAAGGAAAATGGGAACTGGAACTGAATGTTATAATTGAAGATGAAGTATGGTAGGACTTATGCGAGGGATGCCATAAAGGTATTAATAGTCAACTTTGGAAAGAATTTGACTGGAAAGTAAAAATTTGATTTTTCAATACACCTTATGTGATTTCTTCATATGTAAAAGAACCATCTGTAGCATTGTGTTGGAGAAAATGTGGTAAAATAGATGACCATACTCACATTTTTTGGGATTGTCCAAAGATTCAAATATTTTGGAAAAATATTAAAAAAGAAATAGATAAGATTCTAGAGATAGAAATGCCTCTAGATCCTGTGGTGTGCTTATTGGGAGCATTGCCTAAAGAAATGTACAATGAAGAACAAGGATTCATATTGCGGATACTGTTACTAATAGCTAAAAAAATGATAACAATACATTGGAAAGAAGAAGGTTCTCCAAGTGTGGCACAGTGGACCCAGAGACTGAAACAGGTCTATACAGTACAATGGAAAAAAATGACTGCATGTCTTCAGATGAAGATGGAAAAATTTGTGCAAAGATGGAGAAGTGTAGCAAACTATTTAGATCTGTAAAGTCTGGTCAACCAATGTATGGTATAATAGGGATGTAACTTGCTCTAATTTGATGTACATGTTTCCTCAGCAAGACAAAGTATGGTGTCCCTTTTTCTTTTTTTTCTCTCTTTCTTTTAGTATTTATTTATTTTATTATTATTATTATTGATGTTTTAATTTTACTGTATTACTCTATTTTCACTGTAAGAGGTTTGTTTGTTCAAAAATTATAAATAAAAAGTTCCAAAAAATAAAATTTACAGCACGAAATAAACATAAAAAAATAATTGAATGCATGTTAAAAAATTGTCACAATTAACACAGTGTCTCATGAAATCGATCATTCAGAGTTAAAAAAAATGTCAATAAAACATCTTGTGAATAAGTATAATAATAATAGTAACTTTACGCAATATAACATGATTTTATTACACAAAATCTTTCAAATTTATTAAAGTAGTAATTTAAAGCATTCTATAGATATATTTATGATGTCTGTTAGGCAAATATATTCGCTGAGTTTTGGATCATTTTTGTGAAGTGCTTCTCCTCACGACAGAGACGGCAGAAAGCGCATGTTTGTTTTCTTTAGCTATTTTTTATGAAAGCATAACGTTTTGTTGATATTGTGAGTACACACAAATAAAAATAGACTTTTTGCAGTTCCGAATGATGTAATACTCTTACCTTTATGAGCATAAATGATGGTGTATTTTAGGTTTCCACTGTTAGTGAGAAAAAAATATTAAGAAAAAAATGCAAGTGCCCGTGCTGGTGCTTCCATGTCCTGCAAAGCACGCTTTAGCTTCGACTCTCCGCACAAACGATTAGATACGTGTCTAACAGCGCACATTTATCTAGGTTAAACGTTTAAATTAATATTGTGAAATTCATCAAGTGTTTTATGTCTATAGATTTTATTTTAGGCAAGTCGTGTTGATTTGAGAAGGCTAAATTGATCAAACATGCTCAACTTGTTACTTTAAAAAGCTTGAATTTAACAAACATAAAATGTTCCATATTGTAACAAATATTTTTGAATTAACTTAATAAAGAAACAAAACAAAATTTAGCCACTTTGCCATTAAAATCCAAAACTAAACTATTTTAATTGTCGCAACACAGGCTCTGTTCTTGTAAGTTGTCAGACAAGGGCAGGGCCTGAGCATCTCGGGACAAGGCTGGGCCCGTGCAGGACTCTATTCGTTCCCTCGTTTCAATTAAAAGTTCACCCTCGGCTCAGCGGGCCCTCAATCTGCCCGGGCCATATGCACCTGCATACCCAGACGCTACGCCCCTGGTGCTAGTTGTCAGAGCCAGTGCTATTGTCGGTTCAGAGTTGGTTCAACTGGCGAGCCTTCTAAGAACCGATTTGCCTTTCCACCAGAGAGACGACTCTTTAAGATTTTTAATTGCTCTCGCGGTACTTCAATGCCACATATGACTGGTCCATGCAGCGCTGATGCTTCCTGAACAAGCCTCATATCAACAATGGTGGACAATGCTTTGCTATTGATGTTCATGGCTTTGCGAACCTACAACAGGATCCAAACACGGCAAATCCAACTTGTCCGTGTTGAGCTGCCATTTCAAAAATGGCAGTCAAAATTTTCTTGCTGGTCACAGTAACTCTGCAATGTTTTGGTGCTACTTACGAACTACTTTTTCTAGTTCAGAGCTGGTGCTTTGGGTGTCAAAAGACAAAGAATTGATTTAAAACTATAGGCTCTGGCTCCGAACCAGCACTCAAACTGCCTTGGTGGAAAAGGGGTAATTCAGTCTGTAGATTTCTGCCTCAGTTTTCAGTCTCAGACTAAAGTTGTAGTCACATTTGCTCTGCAAAATTTCATGAGCAAAATATAACAATATCAATAGGAATCCATGTGATTGGGAGTTTCACATGATGGTAAAACGTTTTTTAATGCAGTTTGCTTATTTTTTAAGTTGGTCATGTGAATTCATTGTGTGACCAAGAGAAAGCTGCTTGGTTAGAAAGTGACTTCTGTGTGAGCTGTGCTTCATATATTTCTATGGTAGTAAACATAGACAATAGGGCTTTTTTCACTTAAATTTCGCTAATGTTACCTCACCTTTACACATCTTTACAAAAATTGTAACTTAATTTTCTTAATTTTAAAAACTTCATTTTCAAAGATACAAATAATTACTTTTGGATGCTTAAAGTCCACTTTTAGTCACTAATTATCTGCCTGAATACATGGCAGTTTTTTTGTGTGTTTTTTTTCAAACTTCAGTTGATGTTTGAATTGACTGTTTGTTGTTGTTCGTACAGTTAGAGCAGCCTCCATTGCTTCTAGAAGGCAATGAGATCACCTGGAATAATAAACGGGGCTGGTCAGTTCCCAGACACATCTTTAAGAACAGTTCCATCTTCTTCGGCTTCTTCTGCTCCACCTCAATCCACAACAACGAGCACAGATCATCTATATATATTGTGCAGGCCATAGGTAAGCATTAAATATTCATTGAACAGCTGCCCTTCGTATCAAAACTGTCTAGTTTTAGGTCAGCATTAAATCAAAATTTAGCCAAGTTTACTTTTTTCAAATACATTCCTGTTCTTCAGAATCTTTTGTTAAAAGGCTGTTGGGTAACGCAATAGACACATACTGATTTAAGTAGTTGTAGGTAATGCTGCCTTCCTGAACATTTTTTTAATTAGTTAACATTATTAATGTTAGAACCAGAAATGTTTTCCTTGGTTAAACGTCATGTAGGTTATTGTGTAGGTTGCTAAATTGATCAAAGTATAATCTGATGATTTAATAAGTAGACTTTACATATCATATTGAAAACAAGATTTGTCCAGATAGTTGAGTAGATTTTCTTTCTGGAGTTGGCTGTGATCTTCTCCCACCCTGTTGAGGGACCTCTCAGAAATGCTTTGTCATTACACTGCTAAATTAACTTATCATCTCTATTTTGTTGATCTAATGTGAGGGCCATGCAAAACATTCTCCAAAATCAATAGCCTTTTTACTCCAGAGGGAAAAATGAAAACTGTGCTTCACTTATGTGGTGCTGTAGAGTCAGCAGAGCATTACCACCATACCAGCTGACCTCTTGAATAAATATTAGATTAGCATATCTAATAAAATTCACCTAATGGCTTTGTTTGCTTCACTTGCTCTATGTGGGCCTGTTCAAACTTACACATTACCAACAACTCACAAAGTCAGTTGGGTTTATTTTGATTAATGAGGTTATTACTAATCATGCTGACCACACACACAGAACGGACCACAAAAAAACAAGACCTTGCACTGAAACACATCAGTCAGTGCCAGATCCTGTAAATTTGCTAAATTTGCTGGGAAAGTGTGATTAGTAATAGTGGTGTTTTCTAAGGAAGTCAACTGGAAACTTGACACTTATTCAAGTTTGTGGTACATACCTCAAATAATGTGAATGAAATAATATTTTAAATTGTCAAGCATTTTACACAATTTTTAAAATCAGTATTCAACCCTACATGTTGTTAAAGCTTAGTTTGTCCTGTTGTAGATGTTCATGTCTTTCTTTCTTCAGTCGTAAAGAAATTGAGGGAAAACATTTCAGGATTTCTCTCCATATAATGGACTTCTATGATGCCCCAGAGTTTGAACTTCCAAAACATCCAGTTTAAATGCAGCTTCAAAGGGCTCTAAATGAGTTATAAGGGTCTTATCTAGTGAAACAATCAGTTATTTTCTTAAATAAATTAATATTTATACACTTTTTAACGATCCCAGCTGAGGAAGAAGTGTCTTATCTAGTGAAACGATCTGTCATTTTCTTAAAGCGAGACACTGCAGGTGAATAGGGTAAAAAAATAACTAATAGTTATCACCTTACTTACCCAGTTAATTGATTATATTGATAATTGCAAAAAAAAAAAAAAAAAACTTTGTATTACAAGTTTTCTAAAATGTTAGTTTTAAATATGCATATTAGGCATTATTATACTGTTTTTACAGAGGGGATTTTGGGTATCTCATTTTGTCACTCCATAATTCTGAAAAAACTTAGAACAGACAGAAAACAATGTATTTTTTGACCATTTTTTGGGAAATAAAATGTATAAAATCAAGCAAATTATATATGAACAAATCCCTCTGTAAAAACCTTCAGGATAAAGACAGGAATTAAAATGTAAAGTTTGGTGTGTGTAAGTGCTACTGAAGTGGAGATTTATGGCTCAGTGTAGGAGAAAAAAACTCTTTTTGAGAAAGCGGCCTTTAAAAATATGTATTGTAATTGAAATCTATTTACACAAATAGATAAATTGCTATAAAAGCAACACTTAACAGTGTCTTTTGGGTGTTTTCTTTCCACTAGTCTGAAAAAACACTTTATGAAACACCAAAAAGCCCAAAATCTCAAACTTGACAGGTGCATGAAAAACTGTGTTTTTGGCTGCAGTGTCTCCCCTTAAATAAAGTAATATTTATACACTTTTTAACCACAAACGATGCAATGTGCATCCGTACTCTGTGAGCTCTGGTTCAATAAAGTTAGGGTATGTCGAGAAACTCCCATCTCATTTTCTCCTCCAACTTCAAAATGATCCTACATTGCTGCAAAAGTACCGACCAAGTATTTACAATGTGAACATGCAAAGAAGATCGAACACCCTTTACAAAAAAGGTAAAACAGTGATGTAGGATGATTTGGAAGTTGGAGGAGAAAATGAGATGGGAGTTTTTCGACATACCCTAACTGTCTTGAACCAGAATACACAGAGTTCAAGCAGAGCTAGATGAGAAGAGCATTTGAGGTTAAAAAGTGTATAAATATTAATATATTTAAGAAAGACTGATTGTTTTGCTAGATACCTTGGCTGGGATCGTTTAGAGCCCTTTGAAGCTGCATTTTGGAAGTTCAAACTCGCTGGCACCATAGAAGTCCACTATATCGTGAAAATTCCTGAAATGTTTTCCCCCAAAAACATAATTTCTTTACGACTGAAGAGAGAAAGACATGAACATCTTGGATGACAAGGGGGTAAATTATCAGTAAATTTTTGTTCTGGAAGTGAACTAATCCTTTAATTTGTGTAATTACACTTTTACAAGGGCATCTTAAAATGAAGTCTATCCCAAAAATCATGCATACAGCAGTACATTAAAAACTGGCCAGAGCATCTAGCAACCACATAGCAGTGCCCTGGCAACCACCCACAACACCCTAGTATCATTGTGGAGACAGGAATGCTACACACACTACATCCACGGCTTCCAAGAACTTGAAAAGTGCTGACAAGTCCATGTTTGCAACACCCAACAGGACTGAAGTTTTACGAGCTCAAGCTGTTTCCTGAGGACTCGCCCGTGGAGCTCATGCAGGGGGAGGGTCTGGAGCTCAACTGCACGGCGCTAGTCGAGTTCAACGCTGGTGTGGAATTCCAATGGGACTACCCAGGCCAAAAGGTAATTACCAGGCCACACTGCATATTACAGTTATCAGTATTATCAGCTCTTTCAGACTGAACTACAAGCAAGAACATGACTTGTCTAACCTTTATCTAATTAATTTGTGATGGAATTGGGCTGTGAAGAAAAATGCAGCGGCTTTGGTGTGATTGCGTTCTGTAGTAATAAATCTCATATGCAAACGTCATATATTCATTATTCTCCCACACTCATGTGCTTATCTGTGGTCACTCATACATCTATAGTTATTATTTCCACTGTCTCAATAGTCCAGGATTTCATTTCTACATCAGCCATAGTTAGTTTCCTCCATCCTTTGTGCACTGGAGTCATACAATTAATATTCAGGTCACATTTTGCCCAAGAAGTATATTTTGCATAAAGACATATGTGTCAACTTAACCAGAGGTCCCCGGCTCAAATTTTTGGTTTTGCTAATATTTATTCTGAAGAAAGATAGACATGTATAGCGATGAAAGCCAAAATATTAAATGTCATGGATGAATAATTACTGAGTAATCCACTGTTTTGTAGAGGGAGGTCAAAATGGCAATTTTCACCTTAGATTCAGAGTCAAGTTACAGGTGGGTAAATATGACTTCAGAAAGATGGCAGCATCATTATCTTATTTTTGCACAGAGATTGGTAGTTATATTAGTAAAAAATGCTGACCTTAGCAATCTTTGTTGCATTATGTGCCAATGGTGACCATTCAAAAATGGGGAAACAGCACTTTTTCAAATTTTTTCCAAAGTTTGCATGCCTGTAACTCAAGAAGTATTAAATATATTTAAAGGAAACAAGATACAATTCTAATTTCAACATTATTTCTTCTTCAGACATTGTTCTTTAAATAAAACATAAGTATCAGCTGTATACAAAGTGACCAACATTTGGATTTCGACCACTGAAAATGGGTAACATTCAACAATCTGGACATTAAGCCTTATTGAGATCCTCATATCTCAGGGACTGAATGATGTAGGGCCTTGAAAACTAATATTCCAAAAGAAAAGTTTATTAACAACTAGAATCTAAAATCACATTGCAATATCTTTAATACTTAGGCATGCAAACTTTGGAAAAAGAATATTTATGGCACTCAGACTGGTATTATTGGCATTATTTGTTCTTCAGACATTCCTAGTATCGTATTTTTTCAAACTGACCCACACTTGGTTTTTGACCACTGAAAATGTGTACATTTTAATGATTTACTCCTGGAGCCATACTGAAATTCCAATATCTCTGGAACTAAATCGCATATGGCAAAGAAAATAAAGATGCCAAAAGGAAAGTTTATTAAGACCCAATATCTAAAATACTCTAAAATACAATATCTTTAATACTTCTTGAGTTACAGGCATGCAAACTTTGGAGAAAATCTTGAAAAGTGATGTTTCCTCATATTTGAATGGCCACCATTGGTACATAATGCAACAAAGATTGCTAAAGTCAACATATTTTACTAATATAACTACCGATCTCTGTGTAAAAATAAGATAATGATGCTGCCACCTTTCTGAAGTAATTTTTACTCTCCTGTAACTTGACTCTGAAAATTGCCATTTTGACCTCCCTCTACAAAATAGTGGATTACTCAGTAAATATTAATCCATGACATTTAATATTTGGGCTTTCACCACTATACATGGCTATCTTTCCCAGAATAAATATTAGCAAAATCTAAAATTTGAGCCGGGGAAGTTTTTGAAATTTGGTTGGGTGTTTTGCATTGTGTACTTAGTACTTATACACATTTGCACAATGCAAAAAATCTTAATGTTGCAAAAAATGGGCTGCATTTTGTTATATTTTCTATATTTATATCCTATATTAAATATATTTGTAACATATTTTGTGTAGACCTCACTGTGCCAATATAACTCAAAATGATCTATTACTGTGATATAGTTGTTATGTATTCAGTTCTAGTGACCTTTCAAAATGCTGAAAAAGCATTTGTATGTAGTATTTTAATTGATGACATTTCAAATACCAAATGTACGCAGCAGGTTCACAAAAGGCAGACCACTAATCAGATCTTTTTTGGCACTGTGCGGACAGGAGAACCGGCTGACAAGTGTGCAATATGTGCGTAACATCCTGGACAAAGGCACGGAAACCTCTAGTATCCTCACAATCCGAAACGTTAACGTGGATGATAGCGGCTACTACACCTGCTCTGCCAGTAGTGTGGAGGTGAAACGAGAGCTTACTACTGTAGTTTTAGTTCATGGTAGGTAACTATGCCTGTATTACTGTACATTTTAATAATATATACAGTACATACCGTCAAGCCTGAAATTATTCATAACCCTGGCAATTTCTGATTTAAAGTTACCTTTATTTAACCAGCAAGGTTTTTTTTATTTGAAATGACACAGACGTCTCCCAGAAGATAATAAGATGATGTACAAGAGGCATCATTGTGTAAAAAATTATTACTCATCTTTTATTTACATTTGAACAAAAAGTGGCATGTCCAAAATTATTCATACCCTTCTCAATAATCAATAGAAAAGCCTTAACTGTCTATTACAGCAATCAAACGCTTCCTATAATTGCTGACCAGCTTTTTGCATGTCTCCACTGGTATTTTTACCCATTCATCTTTAGCGATAAGCTTCAACTCTTTCAGGTTGGAGGGTCTCCTTGCCATCACCCTGATCTTTAGCTCCCTCCACAGATTCTCAATGGATTTAAGTCAGGACTCTGGCTGGGCCACTTCAAAACGTTAATGTTTTTGTCTGCTAACCATTTCTTCACCACTTTTGCTGTGTGTTTTGGGACGTTGTCATACTGAAATGTCTACTGGTCCAAATAATTAAATTTTTGTTTCATCTGACCATAAAACAGAAGACCAGAAGTCTTCTTCTTTGTCCAGATGAGCATTTCCAAAGGCCATGCTCCTTGGTCTGAATCCGTGGAACCCAGCGGTGTCCAGTGTCCATTGGTCTGTCTTTAGAACAGCTTGGACTATTTGGAATGGTATAGAACTTTGGATTTTTCCCATAGTTTGGGAAAAGTCTGTGACAGTTTGCAAAATGTATGAATAATTTTGGACATGCCAGTTTTTGTTCAAATGAAAATAAAAGCTAAGAAATATTTTTTTACACAATGATGTCTCTTGTACATCATCGTATTATCTTTTGGGAGAAGCCTGTGTCATTTCCGGCCAAAAAAAACTTGCTGGTTGAATAAAAGTAACTTTAAGTCAGAATTTGCCAGGGGGATGAATAATTCTGGGCTTGACTGTATATAGTTAAACACACAGTTGTCACGTATGTGGTTCTTCCTGTCATCATGAACTCTTGCACCACACTTCATGGACTTCATTCCCCACAAGCCACTGCACTAATCACTGCATTCACCTGCTCTCACTTTACTGATTACCGCTCACAGCTGCACCTCATCACACTGACTGCATTTAAGCATGCTCAGCACACACACACACACACACCGCGAAGTATTACGTTTCTCCTGCTAACCATACCAAGCGTGTTTCCCTGTTTCCTAGTCTCCGTGTTTTCCTAGTTAATTCCTGGTTTTGTTTTCTAGTTTCAGTCTCAGTCTTAGTTTAGCCTTGTTTTGTTTATTTGTTTCATTTGTGTTCCTTTTTCTCTGACTGCCCATTTGGATTTTGACTCACGCTTGTTTACTGGTCTACTCTCTGGATTAGCTCTGCTACTGTTGTTTGCTGTCTCTGACCCTGCCTGTACGACCACGTATCCACTAATAAAGCCAGCATTTGGATCCACATGTCAGTCTCCAGACTCCCACTGTTACAGAATACTTCGCCATACCCCGGATCCAGCGGCTTTATTCATCTACAGAACGACCAACCCAGAATGGACCTATCAGGAAGTCTGTCCAGTCCCGTAAGTTTGCTCTGCTCCATTTTTCAAGATGGCCGTCCCATCGAGCATTATGTGGAGGAATTTCTTACATATAGTCACCTGGCACCCTGTGATGAAACTATGATTAAGGAATGCTTTTGGAGTGGACTTGATCCTGATATTAGTTTGAACTTACCTGAAGAGGACCTTAGTTGGACCCTCGCCCAGTTTATTGACTTTGTTCTAATGTTTTGTAAATCTCCGTTTACTGTGGGTGAGGTTGAGCCACAGCACAAGATGGCTGCCTCTCCTGACCATACTCACAAGATGGCCGCCCTTCACGAGTCTGTTCACAAGATGGCCGCCGTCCCACAGTCTGTTCACAAAATGGTGGCTGCGGCATCAGACCCTCACGTTTCCATGGTCTATCAAAGACTCATATCCAGCTTGGAGGACCCTCCACTGCTGTCAGCCAGAACGGTTGGTCTCTTACAGTCAGCACCTGTCAAGTCAGCACCTCCAAGGCTCCCTGCTCGGCCTGCTCCGCCCTGGTGGGCTCCTGTGCCGCCCGGCCTTCCAGACTCTCCGCTGGTTCAGCCCAGCCTTCCAGAGCCTCCGCTGGTTCCGCCCAGCCTTCCAGAGCCTCCGCTGGTTCAGCCCAGCCTTCCAGAGCCTCCGCTGGTTCAGCCCAGCCTTCCAGAGCCTCCGCTGGTTCAGCCCAGCCTTCCAGAGCCTCCGCTGGTTCAGCCCAGCCTTCCAGAGCCTCCGCTGGTTCAGCCCAGCCTTCCAGAGCCTCCGCTGGTTCAGCCCAGCCTTCCAGAGCCTCCGCTGGTTCAGCCCGGCCTTCCAGAGCCTCCGCTGGTTCAGCCCAGCCTTCCAGAGCCTCCGCTGGTTCCGCCCAGCCTTCCAGAGCCTCCGCTGGTTCAGCCCAGCCTTCCAGAGCCTCCGCTGGTTCAGCCCAGCCTTCCAGAGCCTCCGCTGGTTCAGCCCAGCCTTCCAGAGCCTCCGCTGGTTCAGCCCGGCCTTCCAGAGCCTCCGCTGGTTCAGCCCTGCCTTCCAATGCCTCCGCTGGTTCAGCCCGGCCTTCCAGAGCCTCCGCTGGTTAAGCCCAGCCTTCCAGAGCCTCCGCTGGTTCAGCCCGGCCTTCCAGAGCCTCCGCTGGTTCAGCCCGGCCTTCCAGAGCCTCCGCTGGTTCCGCCCGGCCTTCCAGAGACTCCGCTGGTTCAGCCCGGCCTTCCAGAGACTCCGCTGGTTCAGCCCGGCCTTCCAGAGTCTCCGCTGGTCCCGCCCAGTCTTCCAGAGCCTCCGCTGGTTCCGCCCAGCCTTCCAGAGCCTCCGCTGGTTCCATCCAGTCGTCCTGAGGTTCCTGTCTGCCCGGTTCTGGTCACGGAGCTCATGCATGGACTCTTCCCACCCACCCTCCCTGCTGCTCCAGTCCCGCCACCTCTGTCTCCTGACAGTCCCTCTGCTCACCCACATCCCACCTTCGGTGCAGAGGACTTGCCGTGGGACTGCCAGTTTCCATCGATGTCCAGACTGAAGGATCCCTCACCATCACCTCCAGTCTCAGAGTCCTGGACTCCACCTCGGCCCTCCGACCCTGCGGCTCCACCCCGGCTCTGTGCTCCCTCGTCTCCGTTGTCGGCCGTCGGCCCACCAGCTCCTCCGGGCTCCATCGTCTCTCCGGCTCCGCCCCGGTCAGTCGTCGCCCCACCTTCGCCTCTGGACTCTACTCCTCCGGCTGCGCCTCGTCACTCCGTCCTGCCGGCTCTGTGGACCTCCTCCCTCCCGTGGGCACAGCCTCGATCCTCTGTCACTCCGGCTCCGCTGCGTACCTCCGGACCTCCATCTCCGCCGGGGTCGCCAGAGCCTTGGGTTCCGCCTTGGCCCTCCAGATCCTCGGTGTCACCTAGGACCGTCGACTCTCCGGTTCTCCCTCGGGCTCCACCGGCTCCACCTCCGTCGGTCGGCCCCATGCAGGAGCCAACCCTTCCTCCGCCATGGCTTCTCCCTCCGTCGGCTCCACCTCAGTTCATAGTTCCAGTACCCCTACATGGACCTGGCCCTCCATCCCTCCCCCTGTTCCGCCTCCGCTCCACCACCCTCCAGGTTGTATTAGGTGGTTAGAGCGTCTGGAAGCCGCTCCTTGGGGTGGGGCTCTGTCACGTATGTGGTTCTTCCTGTCATCATGAACTCTTGCACCACACTTCATGGACTTCATTCCCCACAAGCCACTGCACTAATCACTGCATTCACCTGCTCTCACTTTACTGATTACCGCTCACAGCTGCACCTCATCACACTGACTGCATTTAAGCATGCTCAGCACACACACACACCGCGAAGTATTGCGTTTCTCCTGCTAACCATACCAAGCGTGTTTCCCTGTTTCCTAGTCTCCGTGTTTTCCTAGTTAATTCCTGGTTTTGTTTTCTAGTTTCAGTCTCAGTCTTAGTTTAGCCTTGTTTTGTTTATTTGTTTCATTTGTGTTCCTTTTTCTCTGACTGCCCATTTGGATTTTGACTCACGCTTGTTTACTGGTCTACTCTCTGGATTAGCTCTGCTACTGTTGTTTGCTGTCTCTGACCCTGCCTGTACGACCACGTATCCACTAATAAAGCCAGCATTTGGATCCACACGTCAGTCTCCAGACTCCCACTGTTACAACAGTGTGTTACTGTTTCTGTATGTTTCATACTTCCACAGAGAAGCCTTTCATCAGCTTGGACTACAGGAATGGATCAGTTATAGAGGCAAAAGAGGGACAAAAATCTGTCCGGCTGCCTGTGAAAGTGTCAGCGTACCCCTTACCAGAAACACAATGGTAAAAAGTCAAGTTACATGTCCAACATACACAAGCAACGTGTGTTTGCCATATAATCTACATGTATTTTTTTATACGGATTGTCTATTTACACTAAGTACAAATAGCCCGCCTTGTTGGCAGAGGCTAGTTACGTCAACAACGTGTGATTAGGTTAACATGTAGTCAACACTACAAAAGACGATAGTCTAACAACAGCTTCAGTGGCGTAGAAGGTAAAATGTGTACCGTAGTACTTTTTAATGCGATCGACCAAGGTTTGATTGCACCTTTTGCCAAACTTTTTTTCCTCCCTTTTTAAATCTCATATTACATTAATAAAAATGAAGGAAATAATCGAAAAATTGAAAATAAAGTATTGGGTGGGTTAGAGTAGGTGTAGGGAGGGTTTATATTGTCCCAATAAAGTGGCATCCATTAAATAATTTGAACTAAAATTGTAATTTACTCTCAATATGTTATTATTGCATACTGTATTATAATGTACTACAATACTGAGGTGCAGACAGTGTTGGGTGTAACTAGTTACTAAGTAATTAGTTACTGTAATTTAATTCCTTTTCCCTTGAAAATATAAAGTAAGGGATTACTTTTACAGTCACTTCTTTTGTAATCAAACTTAATACTGTGTATAGAGCATTTATATACAGTGCAATAGTGGATTTAAAGTCCGAATTTAAAGTCTAACCTTAAAATGTATGCTTTTTATGTACCCTTCTCACTTTAAATACTTTGGTGAGTTAATAAGAATATTAGTAACACTTTAGTGTTCTCACTATTAACTAGTTGGTTATTAGCATGAATATTACTGTTATAATGGCTGTTTATTATTGCTTAAAATGCACAATGTCTTATTCTCCAAGACCTTATTCTAAATCTTTAATCCTACCCAATTCTTAAACTTAAACTACTTTACTAAGTATTAATAAGCAGTAATTAGGACTATATTAAGGAAAAGGTCATAGTTAATAGTCAGAATTGTACCCTAATCTAAAATGTGTCCGGAATAATTTACGTTTTTATCTATTATTTATTTGAAAGAATTAAAAGAACTGTTTCATGTCTGTCCTTGTATCATTAACTTGTCAAGGCTGATATAGGAGTTAGAAAGTAATTAGTAATAAGTAATTAAATACTTTTTGAAAAGAGTAATTTGTACTGTAAATACATTGTTAAAGATGAAACTAGTAATTAAGTAATTTTTTAGAGTAACTTATTCAACACTGGGTGCAGATAATTGCCAGTATTTGCAATGAGTAGTATAAATAGCAGAAAAACCTGCTATTTTAACATAGTGTAAATACAACATATCGCTATTTACATTTATGCAAATAGCTGCTGCCTTTTAATATAATGTAATCTGCCATCAAAATAAATTACCTTGCTCTGGCATCACCAAACCCTCAAATAGAGAAATATTTTACCATCTAATAAAGTGCCAAAGTGCTGTATTTTTCTTCATGTTGAATGTTCTGTTTTTCTGAGTCACATTGTGGAAACAAAATGTCATAGACACATTCCATCTTTAAAAATAGTCCAAACAGTATTATGTTGTAAATGATCTGTGTGTGTGCAGGTTTAAGAATGGCAAACTGATCACCAGACGGCCAGAGTTCAGCCGGTTTAGGGTCCAGCAGCATGCTCTGGAGATCAGGGACGTTTGTAAGCAGGACGCTGGAGAATACACGCTGGTCCTGAAAAACACGCGTGCAGCCCTTGAGAAAAGACTAAACTTCACTGTCATAGTTAATGGTAACTCTTTCAATGTTATATGCATAATTATGCATTTAAACATTAATGACCAAACCTATCATTATAAAACTTCATAATGTTGCTGCACATAAAATATAACACGGATATCATTAAAAAAATATTTTTATCAGGTTTCACATTGATTATTTATCACTCAAACCCCTTTCTCTACCTATCCGTTGGTCGCGCATATCCTCCATGTTTGTAGTTTTTTAACACTTTTTATGCGTGTTTGTGGTTCTAAAGCCTCGTTCAGACTGTCAGCCCAAATCCGATTTGTATGCAAATCCGATTGAAATCCGATCATATTTAGGTAGTCTGAACAGCAACGAACTACGTGAAATCTGATTTGGTCAAATCCGTTTCGAGCTACGTTCAGCTAGCTATTCAAATCGGATTTCTGCTTTTTCACGTTTTCATGCCACGTAAAACGTTAACACGTCAGACATTTTTGTGGAAAACATAACAAACGTCTTTGCAGAAACAAGCTTGTGTTGTTGCGAACTGCAAATCAAGCGGGAAAAAACAATATACAGCTAGTATACGCACCTCTTTGAGTTTTGATACCAGCGGAGACGGCAGCACAGAATGAAGTCTCACAATCCAGCTTCCTGCGTTTCTACCGCTGCTTTAGAAGACAGACGAAATATAATCCAGCGCGACGACAACGTTGTCATATCACAAGACAATATCTATATTGCAAACTGTATTGCTGTTATTGTTGTTTTTAGCATTGGCATAATAATGCAACGGCATTGCCATAGAAACCAACGCACATTCCGTAAAACAAAGAGCGCTTATGGACACACAAATCGGATTTGAACAGTTGCGATATGACTGTGTGGACAGTCAGTTATTCAAATCCGATTCCATCCAGATATGGACAAAATCGGCTGACAGTCTGAACGAGACTTAATCGAATCCTCTTTCACCACGCAATGTGTTGTGGGCAATATTAGCCCACTGATCCGCACTTCGAATTCCGAAGTTAAGTAGTATACCATCCGGAAATCTTTGGAATACTCTTTTAAACATACTACGATTTGGGACACACTAATTCTATTTTCGAATACTATTTAGGATGGATAGTATGCGAATTGGGATGCAGCCTATGGGATTTTTCCCGTTTTAATTGTTATTTTTAGAAAAAATTGTAAGTACAATCAGTTAGAAAAGATATAACAACTGGAGTCAGATCAGCCTGAAGATCTGGATTTGTACTTTGTAGAGTTAAAGTTCTAGGAGGAGGAGCAGTCAGAAATTTTAGTCTCAGAAGAATAATAATAACTTTAAGTTTAAACAGCATTTCAGTAAGTTGGCTTTCTCAAACCAACCTAATAACTATGATTAATAAATGAAAAAAGAAAGTGTTTAATTTTTAGTTCAAGTAGTTCACTAATGTTAACAAACGGAAACCTATTCTAAAGTGTTATATTGATAAGTGTCTTACATTTCTCCGTTTGCATCTGCAGTTCCTCCTCAGATCCATGAGAAAGAGGCAGCAACACCTACTAACCCCTATAAGAAGAGCAGTCGACAGACACTCACTTGCACCGCCACCGGCACCCCTCCAGCCACCATCATCTGGCAGTGGAGGCCCTGGAGCCCCTGCGGTCTCAACAGCACTCGCAGAACCCTGTAAGAAACCATCGGATCCACACGTGACATCTGACACTTATTCTGAATCATGCTAAAATATAGTGTTGGGTTCGAGTCCACCTCGAGTCAAGTCCTAGTCCAAATGGGTCGAGTCCGAGTCCAACTAAACACTACTGTTTGTCAGTATCTTAACTTTGTTTTAACCTTTACAACTAGAATAAGTCAATGACAATTTAAATGTAACAAAAGCAAACCTCTATTGCATATTGCCATTTTGATTTTTGATTTCACACCATCTCATAATTAGTGTCCTGCTCAGCAAACTTTAAAGTCATGTAACAGAAATTATAGATTATGTATTGTGACATAATTCAGAGTGAAACAGCTTTTAGAATGTGAAAAAATATAGGACAGGACAGGACTTTATTTGTTGTTATATAGTAAATGTAAAAAAATTCAACAGGGTGGGTAGGAAGCTTAGTGAATGAGACCTGAGGAGCAGAAAATGCACCTCTCATCTCTGATTGTGGCTGTGTTTTGGGTTTTATATGATGAATAGTAAGACCTTAGACAGGGTAGATGGCATTAAAAAAAATTCCGAGATTATATCTCACAATTCTGATAAGAAAAGCCATTCTCCCTTTTCCCTTCAGCTCAAAATCATGAGTTTATATCCTACACTTCTGACATTTTTCCCCTTAGAACTGACAAACTCGCTACTGTTGAGTTAAATTGAGTTATAAAGTCTGAAATACAACATATAAACGACATATAAAAAAAATTCTAAATTGTGAGATACAATAGTTAAATGTAATATGACGCAGGCTGCTGCAGCAGGTTTATGCTGCTGTCGCTTTAAGACCGGACACACAGATCATATATTTTGACATATCTGTATTTCTCCCAACTGTTCAAATTCACTCAAGACAAAACCGACTGCATTTACATTAACACTCTCCAAGACGGTGCATTTTGACATTACTTTTCATGTAAGTGTGTAGCAATAACATGCAAAAGAAAACTTAATTCAGCATTTCCACGCTGACTGAGAGGTTCTTTCGGTGAGCACGCTTTGGGTGTGTGTGTATGCAAAGAAACCAGCAGGCTTTCAAGTACTGGCAAGACTTTTAAACACGTGCAAATACTGAATGTCACTTTCGTAATAATGCATCGAGTAAAATTTTCATCAACTGACCCTGGACTCGGCTGGACTCTGCAATAATTCCCAAGTCCTAAAAGCTTGCGTCTGAGTCAAAATGCATCCGAGTCCGTGACAAGTCTGAGTCCGCTAAAAACTGCACTCGAGACCGGACTCAAGTCCGAGTACAAGTCCGAGTACCCCAACTCTACTAAAAACCTCTGATTGTCAAGAATTCATGTGGTAGAGCTGATAATGTAAATTTGCATTTATGCATTAGCAGACACTTTCATCCAATCGCTCTGAAGGGATTGCGTTACCGGTGTCGGCAAGGGATCAATGAGAGTATTAGTTAATCTGGCGAAGCTGTTGAAATCATTATCGAATGTTAAACAACAGTGCTTGTGGTTCACGTTGAGTTCAGAGTAGATAGTCTTTGTTCCTTTTGGCGACGTGCCTATGGTCTCTTACTAGTCAGAGACGCTCTTTCCCGTGTTTTCAGAAGCCTTGTTTATTTTTTCTGCTGTAAAGGCTGAGCGGGCGGCGTGGTGGCAGCTTTTCTTCCTTGTTGACTGGAGATAAGGTGGGGAGGTTAGGAGGGCGTTAGGGATATTTATAGGGTTCTGCTTGGAGAGAGCACAGTGTGAAGGACAGAGGTCTGTCGTCTAAACAACAGGAAACATAGAGACAGAGGCATTTAAGCATCCTCTGGCCCTGAAAGAGGACACCTTGGATCTTTGTGGTTCGAGTTGCTTCTAGAGTCTGGTTCTAAGGATTGTGCTGTGGGAGACAGCTAAATCATTCAGACATGTCCAGAGGCGAACCGCAATCCCCATCTGCTTCCACATCACTCCTACACACTCACAGCTGAGGCCTAGAGTCCACGATCACATTCAAACCAGCATTCAGAGTGCATTATATATTTATCAGCTTTATTATTTTCACTCTGAGGGTGTAGATATTAGCACCGCTCCAAATTCAAGTGAGCTGCCTGCCTAGACAGCATTATATGGCTAATTCATAGCTGCCAAGGTGGGGTTTTAATAGTTTTTTTAATCAGTGCTACATAAGAAAATACTAAACTTCACTGTCACAGTCAATGGTAACTCTTTCAATCTGTAATAGATGATGTTTATATATCTGCAGTTTTGTATTAGGTTTAGGTTGAACTCAGGGTTGGTCTATCTTGCACTGTAAAAAGTTTTCAACTTAAAAAAATTTAAGTTTAGCAGCTGCCTTAAAAATTTAAGTTAAATCAACTTATTGTAATAAGTTAAAATGACTTGTAGTTTTAAGCTGATTTAACTTAAAATTTTAAGGCAGCTGCTAAACTTAGGTTTTTAAGTTGAATCTGGTGAAAACTTTTTACAGTGTGGTGGTAAAAAATCTATGGTACAAATGCTAGAAGGGATGATTCATCAAATAAATGAAAATTCAAAATAACGCATAAAAATCATCTTGTATCCTTTTCCTTCACTAACAGTAAATGTTGTAATTAACAACTAGAGAACAAAAGTTTGTCAAGACAAACTTTAAGTTGGCTTGAGAAAGCCGGACCAGAAAGTTTGAAAAGTTTAAAAGCTTTAAAAAGTTTAAAAGTTTTAAGTTTGACTGTTTTCCTTCTGAAATAGTTTGAAGTTTAAAGTAGTTTTAAAAGCTTAAAGTTGATAGATAGCAAGTTACTAGCATGTTGTTAGCGCGTTTCTATCATGATTAGCATGTTACTAGCATGTTGTTAGCACGTTTCTATCATGATTAGTATGTTACTAGCATGATCAGCAAGTTACTACCATGATGTTAGCATGATTAACAAGTTAGTAACATGTTGCTAGCATGATTAGCATGTCGCTAGCATGTTTACAGCATGATTAACATATGTTTGGCATGTTGTTAGCATAATTAGCATGTTACTAGCATGTTGCTAGCATGTTTAACATGTTACTAGCATGCTGTTATCATCTTTTTTTATCACGATTAGCATGTTACTAACATGTTGCTAGCATGATTAGCATGTTGCTAGCATGTTTACAGCATGATTAACATATTATTAGCATGTTGTTAGCATAATTAACATGTTATTAGCATGTTTCCAGCATGTTTAACATGTTACTAGCATGCTGTTATCATCTTTTTATCATGATTAGCATGTTACTAGCATAATGTTAACATGCTTAACAAGTTACTAGCATGATTAGCAGGTTACTAGCATGTTTCTATCATGATTAGCAAGTTACTAGCATGTTTCTAGCATGATTAACATTTAGTTAACATGTTTTTAACATGGTTAGCATGTTGTTAGCATGTTTAGCAAGTTACTAACATGCTTCTGGCATTATATAGCTAATTCATAGCTGCCAAGGTGGGGTTTTAATAGAAGTTTTTTTTTTAAGTTTAAAGGTTTT
>NC_133376.1:5392497-5482326 GCF_049309525.1 Garra rufa
CAAGCGATCTTCTGGCAAGCTTGCCATTTTTTGCTCTCCAACTCTTCCACTGAGTCTGCGACAAACTGAGCATTTGTTTATAAGCTTTCGAATAGCTGCGTTAGCTTGAGGGATCCAGAATTTTTGTCTGAGCGTAGATAGCAGGTAGTTTCGACCACAGTGTCCATATCTTTGATGAAGGTCACTTATAATGAGAGTGGAAATTCTGGAGTGCTTAGAAAGAATCACAGGATGTTTGGATTCTTCTGGCATGGCCGCTTTATTAAGCCTACCACCCACTCTTATTATTCCATCCTGAAGCACAGGGTCAAGCTTGTACAGTTGACTTCTTCTCTTAACAGGAACATTACTTCTCAAGGCTTCAATTTCCTCTAAGAAGTGTTGTTTCTGACTGTGCTGAATGAGTTGAACTTCAGCTTGATTTAAGTCTTCCAGGCTCAGTGACTTTCCTCTCAGTGTTGATCTGTACCTTTGCATTTGATCCTGTAAAAGGGCTGCTTGTTTTTCTGGGTCTTTTTCTTTTTCTGCAATGGACGATTGGAATTGTTTCCTTGCTTTGCATAATTGTAACAGTGTTTCTTTGAGTCTTAGCATCCATGCTATTGCTTTCCTCAACTGAAACCAACTTGAGTAGTAATCAGTTAACTTGCTCATAACATCTTTGCTTTCATTGATGCTGAGAACATTGACTTTGATTTCTTTTTTGATTTCAGGGTCTTGTTCTGAAACTTGACTCATTTGATCTGGTCTTTGTGGCCATTCTTCTTTTGATTTCAACAAAAAGTTGGGCCCTTTAATCCATGTTCCAGCTTGCACAAAGTCTTTTGCTTTAAGACCTCTAGTAGCCTGATCTGCAGGATTCTGTGCTGACTTGACAAACCTCCACTGTAATGGAGTAGTAGCATCTCGTATTAGTGAGATCCTGTTTGCTACGAAGGTTTTGAATCGAGCACTCTCATTTCCAATGTAGTTAAGCACAGTAGTGCTGTCTGTCCAGAAAACGGACTGCTGCAGTGGGATTTGAAGTTCTTGCCTTAGTATTTTGTCCATTTTGACGGCCACTGCTGCTGCTGACAACTCAAGTCTGGGAATTGTGATTTGTTTGAGTGGGCTCACTCTCGACTTTCCCATCAACAAAGAACTGTGGTTCTGATTTTGTTCATTTGTAAGTACCAGATAAGTTGCTGTGGCATAAGCGTTTTCGCTGGCATCAGAGAAATGATGCAGCTGTGCTTCCTTTGTGTTTCCGAACTTCTCTGGTTTTACACACCTTTGAATTTTGAAATCTGAGAGGTGATTTAACTCTTCTAGCCATCTGACCCACTGATCAGCACGCTTGCCATCAATCTCTTCATCCCATCCGTATCCTTGTTTACACAAATCTCTTAAAAGGAGTTTGCCTGGTAGGATGAGTGGCACCAGAAAGCCAAGAGGGTCGTAAATTGAATTGACGACTGAGAGAATACCTCTTCTGTTCAATGGCTTCTCCTGTATTTGGATGTTGTAAGTGAAGGTGTCATTTTCCGTACACCACTGCATACCAAGTGCTCTCTCGATGGGCAGAGAATCCTGATCCAAGTCAAGGTCTTTTATTCCACTGGCCCTTTGATCTTCTGGGATAGACAATAATACCTTTCTACTATTGCTTACCCATTTCGTTAAGCAGAAACCTCCTTCAAAACATAAGTCTCGAATGTCCTTCACTAGGTCAACTGCTTCTTGTTCTGTGCTCACTGATCTTAAACAGTCATCTACGTAAAAGTTGTACAGAACTGTTTCAACAGCCTTTTCAGGTGCTACATCTTTTCCGTCTTCCGCTGTCTTTCTTAGTGCGTAAGAGGCGCAGCTAGGCGATGATGTGGCGCCGAACAGATGCACCATCATTCTGTACTCCTCTATGGGTGCATTCAAATTGCCATTTGGCCACCAAAGAAAGCGAAGCAGATCAGCGTCCTCTTTAGGAACCCTCACTTGATAGAACATCGACTCCACGTCTGCCATCATGGCTATCGGTTCTTCTCTAAATCTGGTGAGCACACCAATGAGTGTATTTGTGAGGTTCGGACCTTGCAGCAACTGGCTGTTCAGAGACATGCCTTGAAAGGAAGCAGTACAGTCAAAGACCACTCGAATTTTCTTTTTCTTGGGGTGGTACACCCCGTGGTGTGGTATGTACCATACTCGGTTGTCGTTGCGCTCCAGCTGTTCTGTGGGAACTTTAACTGCATATCCTTTCTCTATAATGCTCTTCATGAAGTTACTGTAGTCTTCAAGCAAACTTGTGTTCTTTTGAAGCTTTCTTTTCAGGTTTGCTGCACGCAGTTCAGCAACACATCTATTGTTTGGCATCTTTATTGATTCAGTTTTCAATGGCAATTTCACACAGTAATGCCCATCCTCAAACTTCGTATTTTCCTGCACTGACCGCAAGAACTGTTTGTCCTCCAGTGACATTTCTTCTTTTTCTTCATAGTGGCGTTCAGGAAAGTCTGAGTTATACTGCTGAATCAATAATTGCTCTATTTCTACCACTGAGAGACGATTAACTGTATGGTATGGCAGTTTAGACTTTTCTGCAGTATTGCATTCTTTCTTGATGGTTCCATTCACCACCCAGCCAAGAGCAGTTTTCACAGCATATGGTCCATCCTGTTGGCTATTTATGATGTACCACGGCTCCATTGCTTTGGAATTGTTGGCTCCAATTAGAAGATCCACATTTGCATTGATGCTAGGTATGCTTACTTCACTCAAGTATGGCCATTTGTTGATATCTTCCTGTTTAGGAATGTTCTCGTTTTGAACAGGAATGTTGCTGTGTGTAAAGACTTTTGGAAGCTCGAAGTAATTTGTGTCTTCCAGAGCACACACCTCCAGGTCTGTAAGGATAAAACTGCTTACCAGCTTCTGCTCTCCTGGCTTATCTTGACACATAGTGCTCAGCAGAATCTGAGTTGGCTTCCCTTTCAGGTTCAATTTCTTTCGCAGTTCTTCAGTACAAAAGGTAGCTGTACTTCCTGCGTCAAGGAAAGCATATGTTTCCACATATCTGTCACCTTTACTTGACTTGACTTTTACTGGCACTATTGACAATACACAGTTATCTCCTGCAGACTCTGAGAAGTTGCTTGATTGGTGGTTAAGGGAGACCTGGGCACATGAGATCTTTTTATCTGAAGATTCAACATCTTTTGTACCTGTGTGGTCCTCCTTAATGTGCAGAATGTCTGGGTGTTTCTGGGAACATTCCTTACATTCCATTCTCTTTTTACACATCTTGCTTAGATGGCCTTGAGTTAAGCATCCAAAGCACAAGCCCCTAGATTTCAGGAACTCCACACGTACCTTATGTGGCTGCTCTTTGATTTCACTGCATGACTCGAGAGCATGACCTTTTGAGCAAAACATACATGGTTTCTCAAAGGCATTGACTGTCTTGGGTGGAATGACCTGTTTTCTTGACACCTCCAGTGGCCTTCTTTCTTCCGTGCAAATGTTGGTTGCAAAGCTGCTCTTAATTATTCCTTTTTTAGGATACTTCTCTTTCGGATTTAGCTTCACTGCTACAACATTGCGGCTGTCCAGTATGTCTCCGAAGAGAGGGTCCATGGCCACTTTTGCTTGACGATCAATGAAGTCAACTAAATGAGTAAATCTGGCTCTTACTCCTTGGCGTTCTTTGATGTCATATGCTTCTGATCGCCACTTTTCTTTCATTTTGTACGGCAACTTTGAAATTACAACTCTCATGTTGGTAGGGTTGTCCATCTCCTCCATAGATTCACCATCCTCCAACGTATTACGGCAACCAATCAGGAACAAAGCATATGCGCACAAGGCTTTACCATCATCAGACTTGATCTGAGGCCACTTTAACGCTTTATCGATATATGCCCTTGCTATGATCAGCTCATCTCCATAATGCCTCTGGAGAAGTCGTTTTGCTTCATTGAAACCTCTGCTTGATGGCATATATTCACAACTCCTGATAAGCTCTTGGGGTTCTCCTGCGGTGTATTGTTCTAGATAATATAGCTTGTCCTTTTCATTATCTGTTTTACGTTCAATGGTATGCTCAAAGGACCTGATGAAGGATTTGTAGGTTAATGGATCACCAGTAAACACTTGGATGTCTTTACTAGGAAGATGAATTTGTTTTTGCTGTTTCACAAGCAATTCCGTCAAGTCATGTTGTTTCTGCAAAACTTGAATTATGCTGTCATTTGCTGGACGATTAACACTGTGGCCTTCTGAATTGCCTAACTGTGGCGCTGCAAGTGACACTGGATTTGAGATTGACTTTGTTCTACTTTTCCCCACAGCTGAATGACAAGGCGAGTAGTCTTTTTGCTCTGTTTTCAGTTCTGATTGCTTCTGATGGATTCCTTTTCTGTGCTTAGATTGTACACTGCTTCTGCCATCCTCCGAATGTTCATATTCTTTAAGTACCTTTAATTTAGCACTACTCTCTGCAAGTGCCGTTTCAATTTCAAGTTCCTCCATTTTTGCCATGAGCTGCATCTTTTCAATCTCAAGTTGTTGTTTTTTCTTTAAAGCTGCTGCTCTTGCTAACAAAGCTGCACGTTTTGATTCTTCTCGTGCATATGCAGACAGTACTGAAGAGGAAATTGAACCACTGTCAATATCTGAATCACGTTTTGGTTTTGATTTACTCTTGTTCACAGATATCTGTGAGGCACTGTCGTGAGGAGTAACATCATCCTCCATATCAAGATTGTCATTTTGGCCTTTTCCATCAACAGCAGCCATCCAATCTTCCGTTTTCTTTACAAAAAGTCTCAAGGAATCCATTTTAGGCTCAAACCAATTTTTTTGATCTGCAGTCTTTTCATCTTCAGGCAGAAGATCTTGAACTTGCACATTTAAATCCGTAAACTCGGTTATCAACTGTGCAAAATCAAGCATCAAAACTTGTACATTCTGCAGATTTGCATCATCAACCATTAGCCCTTCAATGGTTTTGATCTTACTGGTAAGAGCAGATAATTTCGCTCTTCTCAAACTAATGCGTCTGTGAAGTTGTTCTTCTAATGCTCGTTCGGTGGGTTTACACGCTCTCTTGTGTTCAAAAACCGCAACGTCATCCTCTCCTCCCTCAGCCATCATAATTCTAATCAACGCACAAACTGCTTGCAGACGTTTAAAAGTATACGCAATACCTTTCTGCATCAAACGTATGCATTTCAGCTTCTTCAAACGTGCACTGAGTCATCTTATGGCCGATTCATAAGTCCGTTACCTCATTCACAAAGCTGAACTTCAATGAGTAGCGATGTCCTTCTTATGACGCAGTTTTTAATCCACCGGAGAATAAAGCATTGTCCGCTGGTTATAATCCACGATCATCAAGAGTTTTAGTGTTCATTCGTAGACGATCCTCTGTCGATGATGTCTTATCACAAGCTCGTCATCCACGCACTTTTAGTTTCACTTTCCTTCTTCACAGAGCGAGTTTTTTGACTAATTATGTGGTAGCGATCCAACTAATGTCTAATTTCAGTTTCAGTCTTCTTGTGTGAGCGTATTTTGAACTCGAAAAAACATCCCAAAGTCCAGCAATTTCCTTTCAGCAAGTTTAATAACAAAATAACTGGAAATGTTTAACGGTCACAAAACTGTGTCGCTCCAATTTTACCTGAACAAGTTCTAACGGCTCTCGCCGGAAATGACATCAGCATCATTTTCAATGTTTTTAAGAAACATTTTAAATTATTAAAACACAATTATTTATCAATTCTTCAATTAAACAATTATTCTTCACACATCAAAATAAATAAACAAATAGCTTAAATGGCTCTTACAACAAGCCTTAGTGATGTGACATGTGACTTCAGAATTTCCAACACACCATAAATGGATTTCGTGTCATCTAATATAGGTCCTTGTTTTATTTCCAAATTTTGGAATAATTGTGTTGATTTATAATATTCTATTTCATAATAAAGCATTTCAGACATTTTAAACTTATTGTTTTATACTGCCTTAACCAATGTCCACATTCAACTTAACATAAGTTCACCTGTTTGTTGATTGGGCTTTATGTTTTATAACTGATAATTCTGAGATTTGAGGAATTTAGGCTTTCTGTCAGCATAAAATCTGGTCCAACCACAGTTCATCTTTCTACACACCAATAATCTGAATTAAATGTATAGCAGAAAATAGTGGAGATTTGCACTTTAAAAACAGACTTTGTGTCCAGTTATGATTTGATTATGTTGTATCTGGCATGTGCTAACTAACAATAGAGTGAAAACTTGAGTTGCAGGTAAAAAAAAAAAAGTTGAAACTTAAATAATATACTTTATTATACATAAAGCTGCGGTCCGTAAATTTTTTGGGGGTTAAAAATGTCCAAAACTACACTGATAAAAATGGTTTTGTGGTGAAGTAAATAATACAGAAAAACAAATGTAATCTCTACATTAAATAATTTGGTTCAGGTAAGAATAAAAAAAGAGAGTAAATTCAATAATAGTACTCAATTTAAGCTTGCAGAATTTAAAAAGTTAACTTATAAGTATATTTTACTTGGAATTGTTTGTTATTTTTGCAAAGATTGTTTAGGTAAATATCGAAGTCATGATCCCGTTGTTCCCATCATGCACTTGGGCATGAATAATTAATAAGGTAATTTTTTTTTTTGCATTTTTCAAGATGTATTTACACTGTTTTATAGTTGCTTTTGTTGTAAGGTTAAGTAACTTGCTGTTTTATAACATCTACAGTTCATTTTCTACACAAAATGACCCATTCATACTCAAAAAGTATTCACTGATTGTTACCGTCATTGTGTATCATGTGCCAAGTATTGAGGTCTCTGTGTTCATTTGGTTAGTAACTACATTGAGTCAACATATAACCTTAAAAACAATAAGGAGCTGTCTATTTGCTTGTGTACATGTTTGTAAGTGAACCACATGCTTTAATGGCTTTTTTTCAGTGCTGTGATGCTTGAGTAAAGTTTACAAATCATGGCTGAGTGAATTGTACTTGAGGACTGCAGAGTAAACTGAAAATAATTAAGTAGAAATTATTCATCAAACTCTAACTACAGTTAAATTTACTTATTTCCTTTGCTAATTGTACTTAACTTAGTTAAGTAGATCTTACTTAATTTCATACTTACATTTTACTTAAAAAATGTGCATGCAAAACTTGCCAAATAATTGTTTTTACCTTGGCCCGATTCACAACAGTAAGCTTGTAATAATGTTTTCTAATTTAACTGGTACTGGTAGGTTTTTGCGGGAAATACGAGCATGTTGCCGTTTGTCTTTGCGTCATTACGTCACGTCTGTACACATAACGAAGTAGTCCCGGCTAGTAAGCTTTATTGCATATGAGGATGCTGCAGGTGGCAGATCATTTATAGCCTTTTTTCAAAGCAGCTGGGATAATTAAAGGCACAAAATGTAAGATTTTGCCACTAGAGGGCGCATATTTAAAACAAACAAAGAACCAAAGGCGTAGTTTGATGACGCTGTGATAGAGTTTGGAATCATGCGACGGGACTCAGGCAGAAATTATGTCCATGGATGAGTTAATGCATTAAAGACGTATTAAGGTCACTGTAGTATGAGGCAGGGTGGGGCTGAAAGTCGTGAAAGCGAAGCGAGGGTGCTGGAGCGATTACTAATGAAGGACGAGTGCGATACACGGCTCGAAAGCAGCGGAGCTTTTATTATGCCACAGTCAACCGCTTCCGCTCCTTCCGGTCATCATTACGTAGGAAAAGCAGTGTTGTTTTACCATACTAGATACATTTGAGTGCGTTTCCATGTTGTCCAAAAAATAAAACCGGAAAATCAAGGGTGTAAGACGTCATTAGGAAGCGACGCAAGGACACGGCCTATTACACTAGTTAAAATTGCTTATTTCTCTGGATTTAAACATTCTTGGGATAATGTAAATATAAGTCAGCAAAATATATAACACTGTTCTAGTGATTTTTGGATATTTTATTCAAAAAGAAAAGATATTCTGTCTTTATATTTATCGGTACCACTTTACAATAAGGTTCTTTAGTTAACCACATTAGTTAACATGAACTAATAATGAACTGCACTTATACAGCATTTATTAATCTTTGTTAATGTTAATTTCAACATTTACTAATGCATTATTAAAATCTTGTTAACATTAGTTATTCCATGGAATGTCTGGATACTGGATTCTGATTGGCTGGCAGGTGTGCAGTAAGTAAGGGATAATCAACGGTTTGCCGTGCGTTAAAGGATTTTAAATGCACGACGTGGAGGCTAATAACCGCCCGACGCGAAGCGGAGGGTGGTTGCCTCCGCGAAGTGCATTTTAAATCCTTTAACGCACGGCAAGCCGTTGATTATCCCTTACTTAATGCAGTGTGAACTAACATGAACAATGAACAACTGTATTTTCGTTAACTAACGTTAATGAAGATTACTAAATACAGTAACAAATGTATTGCTCATGGTTAGTTCATGTTAGTTAATACATGAACTAATGTTTAACTAATGAACCTTATTCTAAAGTGTTACCAATTTATCTTTATGATGGCAGATTTTAATCCAGAAATGATTATGTGTTAATGAGATGCATGTAAGTGATTTAAATTAAATTATATTCCGGTTTTAAATGTGCATCTAATTACAGATACATGGGCAAGAAAACCAGTTCTAAGGAACATTAATTTGCTTTTTGGGTTTAAAGAACAATTTCTTTATATGAAATTTATATGGTTTGACAATTAGAGATTAGACTGTTTGCAGACTGTTTGAGAACAAAGTATAACAATAATAATTTGCACAGTTTGTTGTAATATTAGCTGAGCGGTCGTTATATTTAATCACTAATGGTAGCACGATTTATTCTAATGCTTTTTTTCTCAGCTGCCACAAAAATGGCAGACATGTTACTTGTTCAGATGACAATATCCAGTGAAAATTCTTATTTGGGTCATACTTTCAAGACGTAGAATCTGTGACTCCTACGTACAGTATTCACACCGGTGCGGTCACTGACAGCCACACATACTCCTCAAAACATTAGATTCATCCGCCCTGAGGAGCCATGCCGATGCACATCCCACGTAAAGAAGATAATTCTGCAAATAACTGCAATTGCAGGTTTCAACTCAGAGATGGTGACAAAAGGGCAAAATTTACCAACTGCAGCTTTAACATACTCTACTCATGTAGATCAGCCAAAAAGACTATAGACTATAGAAATAAAATTTTTTACCCCGTTCATTCAGGACTTGGTCTTTTATGAGCTGACTAGAAGCATTGCAAATATGGTGGCAAAGTAAACAGACTTTTGTTGAAAAGGATTTGGATATACTTGATTAATCTCACAAGGGAAATGATTATGTTTCAGCATCTTGAATATAACCCTAAAATTACAGGTCTACTAAAATTAAATTAAAAGCAGCTCTGTAACAAACACTTACCATTAAATATTAATGTACAAGAAAGCAAAAACAAAACAAAACAACAAAAGATTATTCCCAAAATATTTATTATGAAAAGTAAAATTCAAAAATATGAGCAACATTTTGTTCACTTGGCTTTGCTTCAACTTTATCTCACATAAACAGGTTTTGATATCACTAATTGCTACATAATATTATACTTGTTCATTCATGTATTCAAGTGTATTTATATAGCACTTTTCACGATGCAAATCATTGCAAAGCAGCTGTACAGAAAATTTCGGATAATTATAACTTAATGATTATATGTTGCAATCAAACACATAGCAAAAATTGGTAGTGCTGTATGTTGTTTCAGGGCTGCCATCATCAGAGGTTATGTAAGATATAATTAAGATATAATTTAGTACCTCTCTCTAATTAAGATATAATTTAGCACCTCTCAATGAATCATAATTGGATCATAAGTTGCACCAAAAACACAGAGGATATACTTCACTTCATTGCACTTTATAGTGTCTCTGATCACACTGAGAAATGATTTTAGTTGTTTTTGTCTGAGAAGTTAGTTGTTTTTTTAGACGACCCACTTATTTATTAATTAAACTGTTCTCTAAAGAAAATGAAAAATTCTAGGACATTCAATTTTTAGATACTCTAACATGCAGTTTTTGCAACTCCACTTTACATTTTTAATGGTTGACAATGTTGATACTGACTCCTGAAAGTTGCATGAAGCCAGTCAAAATGTGATTTTGGAAAGCACTAGTCTGAGAGACATTCAAGAAACTACTGTTTTCTTTAATAATGTGTCTGTATTTATCAATTTGCTCTTTTCCAGAAGCAATTAAAGGACTGTCTAGAATCGCAACTCTCCATGAAGGAGGCCTACGTCGCTGTAATCCGTGAAGACAAAGACAAGATGGAGAAAATAAAAGTTGGTCTACTTTAAAAAAAAGAAATATCACAATGTAACACTTCCTGCAAAACAGAATCACACAACTCTCCCTTTCCTACCCACAGAAAATGGGGGATGAGCTGCAGGGGCGAGTGCACAGTGACTTCCAGGCTCTCCATCACTTCCTGCAGGTGGAGGAGGAAGCCATGTTGAAGGAGTTGAAGAGGGAGCAGGAGGAAATGCTGCAGAGGCTTGAGCGACATCTGGAGGCCCTACAGGTGGCCATCAGAGACGTGGAGCAGAACATCAACATGCTACGACAGACTGCCAGCAGCACAGACCAATCTGTACTTGTAGAGGTGATTATGACTGTTTCAGTTTGTAATGTTGCTTCTGCATATCCATTTGTCAAAGAACTAATATTTGGAATATTAATGTTACATTTACAAAAGAACCTAGAGTGCTGGTTGTCAGAATGACTTATTAGTGCAGTGTAGCTACAGCCAGAGTCTCATATATATTTCACACAACAGCAGAACCGCAGAAAAATCGATTCTACAGTGATTTGAGCATGCGTGTTAATTATCAGGCAGATGGTTTGCTTTTGCTGTGTTCTTGCTAGCTTCTGTAGTTGAGTCTGCAAAGTAACTTGTTCTTTTTGATTTCCTTCCTCCACAGCTTCCAGAATTGAATTCCAGGTGAGTAGCAATCAAAAAGCTATTTTTATTACTGTTATTAATTCCACTGTGTAGGGATCTAATAATGTTCCTTGTACGACTTTTTAATGGTAGTCTGTACTACTAAAATGTACAGTTCTTGACTCCATTTCAGTACCATAGTATACAAACCATAGTATACAAACTTTGGATCCATTTCACTATTTTATTCAACCATTCGAATATAAAAAAAATGTCTAGTTAGTAATGGCGATTTTTCTTAGCTCTACAGACTTTTATAAGGGAGTAGTTCACTTTAAGAACAAAAATTTACAGATAACTCATCCCCTTGTCATCCCCTTGTCATTCTTTCTTTGGTTGATAAGAAATTATGTTTCTTGAGGAAAACATTTCAGGATTTCTCTCCATATAATGGACTTCAATGGTGCCCCAGAGTTTGAACTTCCAAAAGGCAGTTTAAATGCAGCTTCAAAGGGCTCTAAACAATCCCAGCCGAGGAAGAAGGGTCTTGTTTTAAAGAAGATATTGTGTAGAGTCCTTTGAAGCTGCATTGGAAGTTTGAAGGTTCAAACTTGGGGGCACCATTGAAGTCCACTATATTGAGATAATTAATACTAATCCTTTAATGTCTTTGTTATTAAAACTTTAATGTCTCCATGATTTCAGATCACCTTTGCAAGAGCTGAATATCAACCTAAATACTTTCAGAAGCAAGCACATTGCACCTCTTCAATACACTATGTGGCGAAAAATGTTTCAACATTTGAATCCAGGTAATTTGTTCTTTACACTTTGCCTAGATACTTTATCCACTACTATGTATTTGATTAGTGGTCACTACATGATTTTTTGTTTTTGTAATATTTGTTTTAAAAAAGCAAAGCCAATATAGAAGGTATTGTATGAGAGAAATAGCTCAAGGTATTCATTTTCCGCTGATAACAGATGGTGTTATTGCCATAGTGACAGTACTCTGGCTGTATGAATAGCCCCCCTCGGGGTAGCAAAGGATTTAGTAATTTGTCGAATGGCACAGTGAGCATATGTTAGACTATAATTCGAATATCAGTTTTAGCAGCCTTCACAAATTTTTGTTTACATGAAAATGTAGGGTTACACCCTTATCAGGAAATGATGAAAAACTGCAGTCGTCTGTTCTGCTGATTTCATTGTATTTCACTTCCGTGAACTTACACATAGTGTAAAAACCCTGTTACTGTTACTGTTTCATAGCTGCTAGCATATATCTTTATAGCATATATCTGTATACCAGTTCCACAGGTTAATTTCATTAAAGTTGGAATTGAGGCTTTTAATCAATATCTGTTAGCTTTAAAATCAAATCACAAAACTAAAGGTAATTGGCTATTAAAGCAAGGCACAATGACTTTAATATGCACAAGTATTTAATATGCTTAATAAAACTAACTTTTTGGAACACCTGCCAATGGCCGGTGACATGATAAAATTGACCAACCAATTGTTTTTTTTTTACCGGCAGTTATTGCTACTACAATGGCTAAACATACTTTGTGTGTGTTTTAATTTGTCCTGCTACTGGTATCTCTATTGAATGCATTTTCCCTCAATTTTACCTATTAATTATAGCCATTACAGGTTAATTTAAAGCTATTATTTCTTATTTTTAGGCTCGGAAATATATAACAAGAATTAAAGTGATTTTAAAACAGTCCTCACCTACACTATAAATTGTACATGCATAAACAACAGATTATTCTTTATTCAAACTACAAAAGTTTTTAAGCGACTAGAGCAGTCGAGGGATGATTTCTCTTTTTCTTTTGTCCTTTGATTTCCATCAATGACAAACTTCAGCAGGTTTCACTTTAAAAGCTTTAAAACCTGATGCACACGACGCGGATCTGACACAACCGATTTTTCTCCTAACACTTTACAGTCATTTAAGACTTAATAAATCGTTTAAGACTACGTTTACGAGGTAACTCACCTAAACTGCATGGTAAACTTTTTCAATGATATGTGATTTCAGCTCAGTAATCCACCAGTTCCGCAAACACTTGGAAACATACGCCTTGCCTAATTTGCAATCTCAGCCGCTCTCAACGCTTTCTCCACGCCGCTTTCAATCCCATAATGCAACATGCTAGTGTTTAAGACAAGCGGCAACCTCCTGCTCTCTGTATTGAAACCAACACGGAAATGGCTTAAACTACAATTCATCGACTGGCCGCTAGAGACTGGCTGCAAAAGGGAGTCAATCCCATAGATGCCCCATTTTAAAATGCCCAACTTTACAGCAGAAAAAAATATGTTTACAGCCTGGTACAAAAAGTGGTTTTGGCCTATATAGCTAATTTCACCCTTCGTGTCAACTGTGAGGGGGTTGAATTTTTTTTATAACTCATCCGTTTAAGTTATATTAAGCCTTAAAGTTCTGCATAATTAAGGGGTGTGGTCACTTGAGTGACAGGTGGATTGCCGCTGCTGTCACCATTGTCGCGCTAGGCAGGTGTGTTTTCAGCAACCAGCTCCACCCACGGCCCGCCTCTTTGCCGATTTTCGATTATCCGGGAGTGACGCGCGATGACGCGATTCCAAGATGGCGACGGCCGAATCCCGACCACTATAAGCTTCAAAATCGCTCTTCAGAAACCTACGGGTGACGTCACGGACACTACGTCCATATTTTTTACAGTCTATGGTTTAAGCTCAATTTCCATAGAAATGGATTGAAAACACTTGCTCCGCTGCGCTCGCTATGTGCCAGATGAAACGTACCGTAAGTATGTGTCGCCACGTTCTCGGGTTATAAAGAATAAAGAAGGAAAAAGTTAATCTTCCGAATTGAAGCAGCAATATCTTCTCAGTTAAAAGTTATTAGAACCTTAGAAACAAGCTGGCCATCACACTGCTTTGACCTTATCATCCCGTTTGTATTCCATTATTGGATTGGCTCTTGACACTTATGACAGAACAGCTAAAGTTAATTATGATGATCTTATGTTCGGAAAAGATAATTTTATTCGCTTACATCAGAAACAGCAAATCTCTTTAAAAACTGGCTGTTGCTCTCACTACATTGCATTGTTATATTTTGTAAAAAAAATTCCCGCCAACTGGTGACTGACTCACATTTGGTGCTTGGCGAATTTAGGCCCTGAAAATGTTAAAATAGTTGGAGCATCATGTTGGGCATGTTAACTAATGACTTGCGGTTCAGTAAAGTAAAGAACCTCTAAAATAAATCAGTTCAAGACTGATTTGTGAGTTCTTTTGACTTTTTTATTAAAAAGATTGGGCTCCTAATACAGCGTTTTAACCAGATGTGATGTAATAAGGTTCCAGAGACAAGCAGTTTGCCTGTCCACACCAGACACGACACAACTACAAAATAAAATCAATTAATAAAATAATAAAAAAAAACAATCAGAAGAGTGTGTGGCCAGGCTCAAACACACTGTTTTTTCACACTTACAGTGAACTGGTTAAGTACATAATCAAATTAATAGAAATTATTCAAAATAGATTCTCTGTGACTGCCCTTATGAAAAAGAAGTTTATTCAAGTGTGTTATTAGTATACTTCTTTTAAACTAAAAAATAGGAAAGTATACTTTGTCTACTTTTTGTGTACTTCTCAGAAATGTGCTTTATATACCTCTCAGAAATATACTTAAAATGAGATTTAAGTGTACTTGATTTATACTTATGCTCTGAGAATCCGTGTTTTTACTGTTATACACTAGGGACGCTATTGTACATCTTCTGTGCAGAATTTCCAAAACACAAGTGAAGAAGAAACCTAAACAGATGCTTCCACATGTAATCTAACACAATCATCAGGCATTAAACTGCATCAAAACCATAGATATGCAAAACTGTGTAACGTTATGGAATAAAACGTTGACCCATGAAGAGATACTAATGACTGACAAGCTTTGGGGTGTTGATCAACTCCATCTATTTTTTGATTATCATGAATAGTCTTTTTTTTTAGCTTTTGGTTCAAAATGTTGTTTATTTATTTATTTATTTTTTTCTTTTTTGAAACTTACCCACATTTAAGTGTTTATATAAAAGCAGTTTACAAGCAAATACCCTGTTCTTTCTTTTGATGTTTTGTATGTTCAGATATTCATATAAGAAAATATATACAAATGAATACCTAAATAGGGACATATTAGTATACTTAAAATGTGATGTAAAATTCACCCAAATAAATATTATGTGTATACTTTCAGTATAAACCTACTAAACTAGTAGTTTACTGAGACTATACTTCAAAGTGTACTAAAAATGCATAAAAAGTATTTAATTAGTAAACTATCAGTATACCTATAAGTTCACGTTTAGTATACTTGCAGTACAAACTGAAAGCATAGATGTAAACTAGTTGTGTACTCAAAGTTTACTACTATTATACTTAAAGTATACTTAAAAGTATACTTTCATATACTAGAAAGTGGGCCAATTTAGTTCCAAGGAGTATTAAAACAGTACCCTTAAAAGTATACTACTAGTATACTGATAATTGTATACTTACTACATAAAGTATACTTAAAAATATACTTGAACTGTACTCCTTTTTTACAGGTGATACTGATCTTTGTCATGGAATACACTTGTTTGGTCACATAGAGCTCATAGTTTGAATAGTTTAACATTTTTTGAAGATCTATAGTAAATGATCTATTTTTGCTTTAATTATGGCTATAAAAATCACGCAAAAGTGATATTCAAACAATTTAAATATTATAAAAAGCATACAAGTAGACAATCATTGAGCTGTTGTGCTGGTTAGGGTGAAAACATGGAAAGAGTTATTGGAAGACCAGTGTTGTTTTTGACAACCATCTTAGATTTAGTCTTAGTCTTAGTCTTTTGGACTAAAATGCTTCTTAGTTTTAGTCAAATTTTAGTCACTACTATATGTGATAGTTTTAGTCCAATTTTAGTCGACGAAAAGTCAAAAAGGTTTTAGTCTAGTTTTAGTCAAAAAAAGGGAAAAAAGTAGTTTTTTAACAAATTAATGTAGGTCAGTAAGTATTTTGCTGTTGGGTAGTGTCACTTATAAGTTGTGAAAATAGCAGATCTATAGTTCAACACAATGTGAGCTTCCGGATCGACTATTTTCACCAATAATTACAATAATGAAGGAATGTTTTAGAACATAAAAGACAAAAAAGGATGGAATGCTAAAACGGCTTGCCATACTAGTATAGCAAAGAGTATTTAATGCTAAAATGGCTTGCCATAGCGTCAGATACTTTTTAAGTTTTAATTGGCATGCACAATAAGCGGAAATGTCGTGCATTTTAAACGTCTGACAGACCACCCACTAACATTTTCGTCTATTCTCGTCTCGTCAACGAAAACTCACACACGTCTCGTCATGTTTTAGTCATCAACGAGCCATTTTTATCTCGTCATCGTCTCGTTATCGTCATGAAAAAAAGTGGCGTCAACGAAATTATTTCGTCATCGTCATCGTTGACGAAAACAACACTGTGGAAGACACGGATGAAAAACCCTTCTGTCGATTCTAGTATTTTTTTTTCTTTTTTAAATACAATAAGTTTTGCAGTCAGTGTAGTTTATGATGGTGTGTCTTTTATTCCCAGGCCCAGCACCATTGATATTTGACGAGGACACAGCTCATCCCAGTCTACAAGTGTCCAGGAACAAAACCCAAGTCATTGAGAGTGACAAAATGATCAATTTCACAACCAATGCCAAACGCTTCCTTCAGTGTGTCAACATTCTTGCAACAGAAGGCTTTCAGTCAGGCAGGCATTATTGGGAAGTGGATGTAAGTCACAATCCTAAATGGGACCTAGGTGTTGCTCTGGAATCGGTGAATCGTCAGGTCAGAGTCAAGCTGTGCCCTGACAATGGATACTGGACCCTACGGCTACGCAATGGCAGCCAGTACTCGGCCGGCACGCAGCCCTGGACGCCAGTGACTGTGATGACCTCGCCTAGCAGGATTGGAGTATTCCTGGATTGTGAGGAAAGGAAAGTGTCTTTTTATAATGCAGATAACATGGCGCTGCTGTATTCCTTCTCCAGTGGGCCGAGAGGAAAAGCATTCCCCTTTTTCAGCACGTGCCTCAGTGAACGCGGTCAGAAAGCTCAAGCCATCCGCATCCTCCACTTCCCCTTTGAGTGTCCATCAGAGATGTAAAACAAAGCCCGTAGACACTCTGGTAACTTGAACTATGTTCAATAGTCTGCAGGTTATTATGAGCCTCAATCATAATTACAAATCACAAATTTAAAAGGGTCCACACAAAATAAACTGATATTTGTAAATCTGTTGATTGCAGAGATCTGATTTTACAAGAATAATTGACATTATTTAATGACAGTAACCACATTGCCATGTTACCCTCAATTTACAGTATCTTTTTGATTCTATCTTTTCTAGAATCTAATTCTGTAGAATCTTTATTTCATATTCACAGAATATTCAAAATTCTTTAGCCTGATTATTTCGTTTTCACCTACACTGAAAAAAAACAATAAGTAAATGTACTTAATTGTTATTTTGCAAGTTTTTGCGCGCATATTTTTAAAGTAAAATTTAATTAAGTACAATCTACTTAACTAAGTTAATTAGCAAAGAAAATAAATACATTTAGAGTTTGATGAGTAATTTTGACTTAATTATTTTAAGTTTACCCTGCAGTCCTCAAGTGCAATTCACTCAACCACAGTTTGTAAACTTAAACCTCATGGCACTGAAAAAAAAATGCCATGTTGTTCACTTACAAACATGTACGTGAGCACCTTGTTGTTTTTAAGGTTATATGTTGACTTCAATGTAGTTATAAACCAAATGAACACAGAGACCTCAATACTTGGCACAAGATACACAATGACAGTAATAATCAGTGAATAGTTTTTGAGTCATTTTGAGTAGAAAATGAACTCTAGATGTTACAAAACAGCAAGTTACTTAACCTAACAACCAAAAGCTATAAAACAGTATAAATACATCTCAAAAACAGCTAAAAATTTTGCCTTATTAATTATTCATGCCCTAGTGCATGATGGGAAAGACAGGATTATGACTTTGATATTTACTTAAACAGTCTTTGTAAAAGTAACAAACAATTCCAAGTAAAATATACTTCACTTATTTAAGTTCAAGCTTAAATTGAGTACTTGATTTTACTCTCTTTTTTTAATTCTTGCCTAAACTGAATTATTTAATGTAAAAATAACATTTGTTTTTCTGTATTATTTACTTCACCACAAAATCATTTTTTATCAGTGTACAGTTTTTTCCTTTTTTTCTTTCTTGGTAGTTAATTACAAATACCAAAGAAATACTGTATGATTTAAATCAGTCCAGGTTTTTTAATGTGATTCTGAAAAATGACAGCATTCTTTGACAATATTCGTTTCATCATTGCCTTTATAGATATGTAAAGTAATTATAGATAATAAATAGAAATTAATTAAAATACTTTGTTCTTTTCAGTGGGTCTTTCAGTTGTTTTCACTTTCTTGATTGAAAAACTGAGCATGCTTCTAATTCCTGATACATCAGTAGTCAGGGATTGTTTTCTCTGTAGTCAATAAATATGAGCTTGGGTTAGTTCGTTCTGTCCATCATTGTGTCAAAGCTCAGTGACAGGGCAGGAAGATGTTTAGTTTTGATTTATGTCTAGCTCTTCCTTCCTCACGAATGGACAAAAACAAGCAGCCTGTTCTATTATACAGACAGTAATTTTGATATTTTTGATGTATGACTTACACAGCACATACAAATATATGTATATAATAATCCAATATCTTTCATATTTAAATGTAAAGGGTAAACACAGTTAGTTTATAAAGTCTGACTTTCCAGTGGGGGTGAGCACAAGGGGTGGCATCCCGGATGCAGAAAACAGCAAGGATGGGGCTGCCATTATCTGTCGGAGCAGGCAAGTGCATCAACATCCTCTTTCCTCCTGCCTCCTGCGAGGGGTCACACAAACAGAATAAGAGTCCGGGTGCCCTCAAACTACATTACTGCCGCCTTGGGACTGGGGTTTGGGGGTGTTTTGGCTGCTGGAAATAAGAGTCAATGCACAGCCCTCCTCCACAGGGTCAGGTTGCCTTTAAACACACAGAACAGGCATGATTTAAACAGCCTATTAACATTCCAGTCTTCTGACTTTGTCCAGTGTGTTTGACACAGGGCTGCCGCTTCAGGCCTCAGTGCCTTCATTTCTAAAGTTGGACATGTTTGTGCTGTTTTTGTCTACATGCTGAACATATCATAGTGTATAATAAAGATAGCAAGTAAAATGTTTTCAATTCAGATAAATCTTGGACGATTTAACATACTAATGGCTTACATTTAAATTTTGGGGTGGGAATCTTCAGGCACTTCGCGATTCTAGGAGTCAAGATCCGATTCCAAAACTATTCTTGATCTACGTTTTTCCCCCAGTTAATTCTTCTGCTCTGCAAATACATCTTTACAACTTTACATTTTAACAAAATATCAAATTGACCTTTCTACGCTTTTTGTTTATGGTTGGAATCTGTCAGTACTGCCATCCTAAAAGACAGGGGTGCGAATCTTTACCGGTTTCACGATTCAATTTTTAATTTTCATTATCAACTAAATATCACGATGTGTCAAAAAAAAATGTTTGTGCAAAATATACTTTGTTTTTTTTTTTATTACATAAGCAGGCTACTTTTTAAAACAATTACTTATTTAAAATAAGTGTTCTTTAAGTATACCAATGAATAGTTATTGGTTTTTCTTTTTTCCTCAGCATTACTGCCGTTTGATTATTTCAGATGAGATCATAGACACTAGCTGCGCTTCAATTACAGATTTGCGCAAACCGTTGGCACTATGTTATAAATGTCGATTAAAAAGTATTGCGAAATGATGCCGTTTCCATTAACCGATGTTTTGCGACTGAAACGTAAAGTGATAAGTCATGGCAATGGATTTTTGTGGGATTTTGGCAATATTTAATCGAAAGTGATCTCTAAATGCGAAGAAAAAGTTTCCATTGCTGTTTTGCGAAATATTCCTTTTTCGAACTGCCTGAAAAACCACCTCATGCGAGCGTAAAAACTTTTTTGTAATATATGGGAGTTTTTGCACAATTGACGCATTTTCATTAGGCGTATTTTCAATTCGCAATTTCAATTTGCACAATTTTAAGGGTAATGGAAATGCAGCTATAGACACTAGCTGTTTTTCCATTATAGATTTGCGCAAAACTTTGGCGCTATTTTATAAATGTCGATTAAAAAGTATTGCGAAATGACTGCGTTTCCATTAACTGATGTTATGTGATTGAAACTTAGTTATTTCCTCTCACAATAAGTCATGACAATGGAGTTTTGTGGGATTTTGGTTATATTTAATCGAATGTGACCTGTAAATGCAAACAACAACAACAACAACAACAACAACAAAAAACGTTTCTATTGCTGTTTTGCGAAATATTCCTTTTTTGAATTGCCTGAAAAAACACCTCATGCGAGTGTAAAAACTTTTTTGCAAAATATGGGAATTTTTGCACTATTGACGCGTTTCCATTAGGCGTATTTTCAATTCCCAATTTCATTTTGCGCAATTTAAAGGGTAATGGAAACGCAGCTAGTGGCAGCTTTAAAAGGCTGCATTCAACCTAATGCACAGATCAGATGTTTTGTCCTGCTCTGAAAACATAACTACCGCATTTCCATTACCCTTTAAATAGCGCAATATGAAATTGCAAAATGAAAATACGCCAACGGAAACGCGTCAATTGCGCAAAAACTCCGTATATCGCAAACTTTTTTTTTACGCTCACATTAGGTGGTTTTTCAGGCAATTCGAAAAAGGAATGTTTCGCAAAACAGCAATGGAAGCATTTTTCCACATTTACAGGTATTTTACAGGTAAATTCACAATACTTTTTAATCGACATTTATAAAATAGCGACAACATTTTGCGCCAATCTGTAATGGAAATGCAGCTTATGTGTACATCAATTTCGTATAAAAGTATTGCAAATGCAAGTGAATTTAACGGCAGCCGCAATCAAGCTTTAGGATGAACAAACACAGTGCACATGAAAGTCTGTCAGTAGCTGTGTTTCCATTACCCCTTAAACTGCAGGTCACATTCGATTAATTACAGCCAAAATCCCACAAAAATCCGTTGCCATGACTTATCACGAGAGGGAAATAAAACATTTTAGTCGCATAACATCGGTTAATGGAAATGCCGTCATTTCGCAATACTTTTTTTTAAATGGACATTTATAAAATAGTGCCAAAGTTTTGCACCAATATGTAATGGAAATGCAGCTTGTTTTGTATAAAAGTATTCACAAATTCAAGTGCATTTAACCACAGTCGCAAACACAGCGCAACTGAAAGTCTGTCAGCTTCAAGCATTCGCTGCGTTGCAGAGCACGGTGGACGCAGTACGTAAAGTCGGGAACGCGCACTACAAGCCCTAGTGCTGGATGAGTTTCAGTGCTTAAAAGGTATGTAAAAATATATTTTTCTAAGAAAATGACCGAACGTTTCGGTAGACAAGACCCTTCTTCGTCGGCTGGGATTGTTTACAGCCATTTGAAGCTGCATTTAAACTCCATTATATGGAGAAATTTTCAGAAATGTTTATCTCAAAAAAACATAATTTCTTGACGACTGAAGAAAAAAAGACATAAATATCTTGGATGACAGGGGGGTGAGTAAATTATCTGTAAATTGTTGTTCTGAAAGTGGACTACTCCTTTAAACGATGTTGCGACTAAAGCGTTATTTTCCCCTCTTGCGATAAGTCATGGCAACAGATTTTTGTGCGATTTAGGCTATATTTAATTGACTGACCTGTAAATGCGAAAAAATGTTTCCAGTGCTGTTTGAGAAATATTCCTTTCTCGAATTGCCTGAAAAAACACCTCATGCGAGCATAAACATTTTTTTTTTTTTTGCGATATATTGCAGTTTTTGCACAATTGAGGCATTTCCATTAGGCGTATTTTCAATTTCGCAATTTCAATTTGCGCAATTTAAAGGGTAATGGAAACGCAGCTAGTGGCAGCTTTAAAAGGCAGATCTATTTTGATATATCAGATGTTTTGTCCTGCTCAGAAAACATAACCTACTGTAGCTGCGTTTCCATTACCCCTTAAATTGCGCAAATTGAAATTGGGAATTGAAAATACGCCTAATACGTCAATTGCGCAAAAGCTCCCATATATCGCAAAAAAGTTTTTACGCTGGCATGAGGTGGTTTTTCAGGCAATTCGAAAAAGGAATATTTTGCAAAACAGCAATGGAAACGTTTTATCCGCATTTACAGATCAAAAAATCTGTTGTCATGACTTATTGCGAGAGTAAAAAATTATGTTTTAGTCGCATCACATCAGTTAATGGAAACGCCGTCATTTCATAATACTTTTTAATCGACATTTATGAAATAGTGCCAAAGTTTTGCGCAAATCTGTAATGGAAACGCAGCTAGTTTCTATAGCTGCGTTTCCATTACCCTTTAAATTGCGCAAATTAAAAATTGCGATTTCAAAATATGCCTAAAGGAAATGCGTCAATTACGCAAAAACTCCCATATTATTAAATAGCACCAAAGTTTTGCGTAAATCTGTAATGGAAACGCAGCTTGTGTGTACATCAATTTTGTATAAAAGTATTCGCAAATGCAAGTTCATTTAACCGCAGCCGCAATCAAGCTTTAGGACGAACAAACACAGTGCACATGAAAGTCTGTCAGTGTGTGAGTTTAGAGCATCTAATAGTACTGCATTCCAAACGGCATAAATGAAAGCATATCTAAAGTAAAACATGGCGGGTGAAAGCACACACTGTCAAGCAATGGGCACGTGTCTCACAGTGCAAATTCTGTGCAATGAAGCCTGCCACGTCTCTAGTGCACACATGTGCCATATGCGGGGGAAAAACAAGCTCAGAATCAATTCTGAAATATTCAAAATCGATTCAGAATCATTGAAGAGAGAATTGCGATGCATCGGAGAATCGATTTTTCCCTCCACCTATAGTTCAAATGCAGCCTTTCACTTCCAAACATTATCATGGGTTACTGAAAGTTTAATTTTCATTGGTCCACAAATGATGTCTTACAAAAGTGGAAAAGTGCAAGAAAAGCATTAAATTTGGCATTAAAACTATTAGTCAGAACTGAAGCTCTACGGTTAGTCTGACTCGTTTTCCAAAACGCTACGTCTGAACACAGAGATCACGACTGTTGTAATGCTTGCAAATGTATGCAAGCCATTCAATTTGTTGAATCTTGTTCTTGGCAGTGTTGTTAATTCCTGGTGGTGAGTGACACGGTCTCATTTCCTTCTGATGAGCGGGAGAGCGGAGTAATGTGTTTCCTGACCCCAGGATGTGGAAGAAGAAATCATGGCACTTCAAGGTCTAGTCCTTGAGCTGGACTCTAGAGAACCGGCAAGAGGAAATGCTGCGCCTTTCATGCTGCGTACCGGAAAAGGCCAATAATAATAATAATAATAATAATAATAATAATAATTAATAAGTAATAAATGGCAGTACTTTTTATAGCTTTGTTTGGTAGTTTAATCTGTACAAACTACTATTACATTTACATTTAGACATTTAGCAGACACTTTTATCCAAAGTGACTTACAAAAGAGGACAATGGAAGCAATCAAAATCAACAAAAGAGCAATAACATGCAAGTGCTATGACAAGTCTCATTTAGCCTAACACAGTACACATATCAAGTTTTTTGTTTTTAAATTATATAATAAATAAAAAGAAGATAGATAGAATAAAAAAGAGAAAAAGCAAGCTAGTGTTAGAGGCCTAAAAAGTAGATAGATATAATACGACAAGAACAGAGAAGCTAGTGTTAGTATTTTTTAAGAAAACAAGCAGTAAGTAAATGAAAAGGGTCTAAAAAGGCAATTAAAAAGTCTAATTTATTTATTTTTTAGAATAGAATAGAATAGAATAAGAATAGAGGGTGCTAGAGAGGAAGAGATGTGTTTTTAGCCGATTCTTAAAGATGGCTAAGGACTCCGTTCCGATCGAGTTATTAATATTATTAATATTACTATTAGTATACTATAAAAACTTTAGGGTTTTAGTTATTGCACTGGTACTGTTATTAGTACATATTATATGTACTGTATGTTTGTTTATTCATTACAGTCAGAGGGTCACATACTAACAAATAAACAATCTTCCATATTTATATAAACAGATAAAGATAGATTGAATCAGTGGTTCTTTAACTTGCTTCAGCATATAGATTTTCACTGGACATCAAGTGACAATCCAACACTATACCAAACCCCATATTTAATGTAGTCTGGATCATTATTTTTAAGCAGTTTATTCAACATATTAGCAGCTGTCTAATTTGTCTAGCTTCTACTAACTGACAGATGGATTCATGCCAAAACACTGTTGAGTTTGATTGGACACAGACTTTATAAACACCTTGACAAGCATGTTGATTTTGCTATCTTACTTTTCCCCTGCTGCCAGAGAGACAATTATAACAGACCTGCCATCTATTTTTGGATTGCAACCCGCCAGCTAACAACCGCTGTTAAAAGCAATGAGTCATAACTACTAATTGCAACCTGTTCCAGTATGCACGAACTGCATTCAAAGAGAAATCAAGTCTTGTTTATTTGCTATTTAGCATATTTTCCTATGCAAACGGCAAGAACAGTCCATCTGGAGTGATGCAGGGTTGAATGTTCTGCTGAAGGGATTACTTGCAATAATGGAATATAACAGTTTTAATGCAACTTTTTTCATTTTTGTTTAATTATTAGCATTAGGCTTGACCGTTTAAGCTAATCCAGACAACCAGCTGCCAGTCAAGAATGCTTTCATTTGATTATTTTTTAAGGCTGTTAAAAACTCAGTCAGTTCATTAGCAAGTGGCGTAGTGTTTGTACATGTGCCAGGTAACATTATGACTTGAGAATCCCCCACCCCTTCATAACATTCATACTAATGAATGCTTTATGAGCCAAATCAAACATAAAGCATGCCTGGGAAAACACACATGCACACTATGGCAAGCTGTTTTAATATTTAATCCTTTCAACGTACTAGAACCTGCTTTCATATTACTAGTTACGTATTTTGTGGATAATATTGTACTTTCATTAGCTGATAGTGCTTATTTTTTCGAGAGTGGGGTAAGTTGAGTCAGTGGGTAAGTTGACCCACCCCCTGTATCTTGACAGCTGTACACTTTTGCTGATATTTGACCATGTATTTTGTAATCACACATTATTTCCACCAGACTGTGAAAAAGAGAAACACATGGGAGGAGTAGAAGACACCCGTTTAATGTAAAAGCTGTTGTTGGCTTGTCAAATTGAAATTTTAGCATAACAGATACTGTATAATGGCTATAGGTGATTTATCAACACATAAAACCATGCATATCATTATTAGCTGGCATAAGTTAGCCAGTTATTTTTTTTATCCAAAATGCCAGCTATGGGGCGAAGTGAGCCAAATGATGTGGGGTAAGTTGAGCCAGCACTTTAACTTACTCCACCATAAGACACTGAAGTTAAGTTAAATCTCTGAAGTATAAATATTACGAAACTGGTTTAGTTTATCATATATAAACACACCGTTATTATTTGTACAGTAGTTTGTTTGATAGGAACAGTGTAAAAGTGCATCTGTGCATCTTCCCACCTGTAGTCCCTAATGGCCGGTTCAACTTTGCAGAAAGAATTTTTTGACTTATGGTGTTCAATATATTGTTTCAGAAATGCAAACAATTAAAGGTTGAAAATGAAACATTAGTTTTGTTTTGTTTAGGTTAGCTTTGATAAAATAACTATGACTGTTTGTAAAATAAAATATGATTATTAAGTTTAAAAGTTTTAAAAGGTAAATTATCTTTAAAGTTATACATGGGTTTGAAACAGATTCAGTCAGATGGTCATTTTTTACCCAGATGGTTTATTTTATCCGGGTCAACTTACCCTTAACCCGGGCAAATTGAGCCACAGAAACACTTTTTTATAAGTCATATTTTCATAACCCTTTGTCATAGATATATTCTGATTTAAAATGATAGGAAACATCTTAAAATTACTTTCATTGTACTTGTGTCTCATTTTCCCTTATATTGAGGACCACATAAGTAAACAAAAGTGCCTTTTTAAAAGATCTGTCATTCAGACATCAGCTGTTCACTTTTGACAAGTATGTATTACAATGGTAACAAGAACATATAAACATTTAGAACCATTTAGACAAAAAAGATTCTTCTATGGCATTGTGAAGCACCTTTATTTTTAAGAGTGTAGTAACAATTACAAACGAGTGTTTATTAAATAAGTACAAGTACTTGAATGAATTACTACTATCTATTAAACAAGTACTGGAATTTAATGAAAAGTAGTAGTATTTAATAAATAAGTACTAGAATATGATAAATACTTACTATTAATATTTAATTAAAAAAAGATCACTACTTAAATAATTAATAGCCAGAAATTAATAAACAATATAAAAAACAGAATAATTACTACGTTTATTTGGAGATATCTTCAACCTCGTAAGAAACTAGTGAGAAAGTATTTGTATAATTTTATGGATAAGTTTATGGATAATGGAGGCTACATGCTTCTGTGAACCTTCAATGCAGCAGATTTTTTTTTCTGAACTCTTCCCTAGATCATTGCCTTTAACGCAAGTCTGTCACTGAGCTCTACAGGTGAGCTCTACACTGAGCTCAACTGCTTACAGTTATCTTGACCTCAGGACTTGGTTTTTGCTCTGATATGCATTTTCAGCTGTTAGACCTTTTCTGAGAGGTGTGTGCCTTTCTAAATCATACTCATTCAAATGAATTTGCCACAGTTTAACTCCACTCGAAGTGTAGTAACATCTAGAAGCAATATGAATGCTCCTGAGCTAAATTTCGGTTGTCCCAGAAAAGGGTATGAATACTTATGCAACGGGATCTTTTCAGTATTTTATTTCTAATAAATTTGTAAAGTTGTTTCAAACCTGTTTTGTGCTTTGTCATTATGGTGTATGAGATGTAGACTGATGTGAAAAAAAAAGTAATTTAAAGCAGTTTAACATAATGCTGCAACAAAACTAAATGTAAAAAAACATTTACAAGGCACTGTAAGTGGCTTTGTATGTTAGCTTGTCTTGCTACTTGGATAGCATGAAAACACAAGAAAAGATATATGTTTAATATTAATATTTTAATATATTTAATATTTATTTATTTGTTTGTTTGTACTTGACCCATTTGATTATTGGCAGACAAGTAGATTTAGAAACCAGTTCATGCACACCAGTCAAACAACCACAATACCCAGGAGATCCACCACAGGAGATTGTGCTTTTTTAAAGAGTTTTTAAAATTCCTTAAAATAAATGAGTGCCAATATCTTTAAAAAAAGAAGCATTAGGAAGAACTAGCTGCAAATGAATAAGTACTGTGGAATTGATACTACTATCTAATAAGTAAGGGAGAGCGGGGCACAAACTAACACAGGGTTAGTTGTAACACACATGGTTTAAACATTTCCACACATGCTAGCATAACCACATTTATGGTATTTACTAGTTGTCATAACAACACTATATAGAGAAAAAAGTGTACTTAAATTCTAAAATCTTTTGAAGATATTACAGAATATTTATTTTACCATAGCAAAAAAACATTTCTGGCAGAAGGTCATTTTTCATCTCAGTTTTAGTTTTCATTTTATCTATACTGTATAGATGTGTCTTGCGATCAGGCCTTCATGGCTGCAATGTGTTCATTATCAAACTCCAAAATTAGATTATTATTAATTCTTAAAAAACGGCATTATTTTATTTGAAAAAAAGTTAATAATTTATATTATTTTTAGTTTGTCTTGCCTATATTTTTATCAGATCAGATAACATTTTAAGCTGTTGTACAGTCTTGTTAACGCAGGGTTAATTGTGACATGCGTTGTTCAAATATTTCCACACATGCTAGCAAATTTATGATATATACTAGTTGCCATATCAACACTATATAGAGAAAAAGTGTGCCAAAATTCAAAAATCTTTTGAATCTTTTATTTACCACAAAAGAAACCCCATAGGTGGGGTACATTGTAACAACACCATATGACAGCTTAAAATGTTATGTGATCTAATAAAATGATTAACTTTTCAAATAAAATACTGGCATTTTTAAGTATTTAAAAAGGATCATTTTGGAGTTTGACAATGATCACATTGCAACCATTCTTGGGACGGCCCTGATCGCAAGACACAGCTTTACAGTATACTGTAGTTCAAAACAATGTGGGAAAATAGATGAAAGATATTCAGACAAACATTAACTGTTAGTCTATATTCAGCTGTTTTTGTAGTTTTGTGGATTAAAATCCATAAAGTAAATAGTGTAAACTACATTGCTAAAGTCATAGAATATAGTTCTAATAATAGCTTGGCACATTGTAACGCAGTGTTACAATGTTCCTCATCTGCCTGCCCCATCTAAACTGATTAAAAAAACAGATGCTGCTAAAACAATAGAATAGTTTTATTATGCTAAAATACATATTCATTAATATCTTCTAATGATTTTTGAATTTTGATGCACTTTTTTTCTCTATATAGTGTTGATATGGCAACTAGTAAATATCATAAATTTGGTTGTGCTAGCATGTTTGGAAATATTTAAACAACGTGTGTTACAATGAACCCCATGTTAGTTTTTGCCCCAAGCTCCCCTATAAACTTTTATGAAACAAAGAGACATATTTGTGCTAGACAAGTGTGAAATTAATGCAGATAAATACACTGTAAAAAATTTGCTGTAGTTCTGCAGCTGGTTGCCAGTAACTTACTGTAGATTTTTAATTTATGTTATTTTCTGGCAACAGTTTGTTCAAAGTTAAATGAACATTAAACATTAACAAGTCTTTGTCTTTACAGAATAAAACTATAAAATAACAACCTACTGCAAAGCATTCTGGGAACCAGAAACCTTCATCAACCTTTTTCTGTTTTTTTCCTTCAGATTTTGGTTCCCAGAATGCTTTGCATGAGGCTGTTATTTTAGTTTTATTCTGTAAAGATAAAGACTTGTTAATGTTTAATGTTCAATTAACTTTGAACAAACTGTTGCCAGTAAATAGCATAAATTTAAATCTACAGTAAGTTACTGGCAACCAGCTGCCAGTAATACTGTAATTTCTACAGATTTTGTTTACAGTGTAATTATACTCTAAACACATGGATTTACACAAACTGAGAAAATCAAGAAGTGTTAGGTTAGGTGCCCGCGCTTCCTTACTAGTAGCATAAGTATAGTAAATTTTAAGGATTAAATGTTAACATGGCTTGCCATATGCACAAAAAAAATACTGACAGCATTTCTCACTTGTTGGAATTTTAGTCCATGCTGTAGGTCTGATTGCTGCCGGTCCCTGGTTATGTTTTACCAGTCGCCTGCTGCTTCATTGAGTTATTGTTTCAGATGGTGCCTTACATTTCAATAATGCTGTTCATTTTAAAAACATCATTTAAAACAATTCAAGCAATGCATAATGACACTGTGTAATGATCTCATGGATTATGTTTGAAACCTTCTGGAAATTATCTGAGTATGTTTAAAATAGTCATTGGGATGTAAAGTTCAGTTGTTTAATCATCTTGTCATGGTCTGGATGTTTGACAAAGGACTTATCACACCTGTAGGGCAATTCACATTTGAGATGTTACCTATTCAGATCACTGCAGATATACTCATGAATCCAAGCTTTTTATATTTAGACATTCTCAATCAATTGGTGCCACAAAAAATTCAGGATTTTAAGATTTAAGACCATTGGATTTATGCTGTCAGTGATATTAACAGAAAACATATGTCCACTATAGTGGACACAAATTAACTGCTGGTCCTTAGAGGGATATATGTACTGTGTGCAAATGCATTGTCAGTTTAAACTTTAAAGCACAGGGGCCAGACACTTTATGTGACACTTCAGACTGGGGGAGTAATAGTATTATTACTGAGGAGGACACACAGGCGTTTATGAACGAAAAGCGGCAGATGAGTGAGTCAGAGGAAAAGGAAATGATTGTAAATCCATTCAGAACTTCAGGATTCTCATTTCAACAGGAAAAAGAGCGTTTTATTCCCGTCGTCCTGTGGCGCATCCTCTTTCAGAGACGCTTCTTTGGGTTTCACATGAATCTGAGGTGCTTCTGCTCGCTTTATTCAATTACATCAGAAAACACGCGGGTTTGCTAGAATATCTAAAACCCCGGAGGACTGGAAACCTGGAAATGAAGAGAGATTTTACGTTTTTCTGTCGGATTTGGATTGGGATTCCCTTTTTCTCAGGTGAGAACGCATTTTCGTGAACACTTCTAAATCTGTCCTTTTAATAGAACGCGGAAAAATTTAAACGCTGGCGTTTATACAAACGCAGAAAAAGTAGAACGTTCATATTATGAATAACGAAGTTGTCAAAACTTATAGCGCGCGAAAGTTCGTCGTAAATGTCCATTCAAATTTTGTCGCGTTCTAATCAGTGTAAACTCTCTGAAAGTTAGTGTAGGCGCTTCTTGTTAATGCTGTGAAATATTGGTTCAGTTCTGTATTATTCATGCAAGTGTTTTCATATGTGTATCAGCTCTTTCCTGATTATTGTTCATCATTATCCTTAGATTCATTTTGTGAAAAAAAACTCCAAATTAATGCCAATCATAAACAAATCCCGCAGAAACAAATGCACACAGAAATGTACAGAATCATGCACTGACGATTCATTCAATTCTTTTAATCAAATATGATTTTTTTATTGTTGATATTTTCGTGCCTTTAGTGCAATCACATTCTTTTCTTTCCGAATTGACCATAACTGGTCATTAATTAGGCTATGCAAATGCTAATTACAGTTCAGTGCATTGCTTCTATTCACATTGCATTGTCTTGAGTTTGATTACATCTTTCTTTGTCAAAAAGAGTATGATATATATCACTAGAGGGAGCCTTGTCTTTATTCTTGCCTGTTCAATGGATGTTAATTGGTCTTGATGAGATCCACTTCCAATTCCAGTTTAATGCTACACAGACGTGTTCAGCTTTAAAGAAGCCATCAGATATGTTTTATAAACTGCTGTTGTTTTTGAGAAATGGTGATTGAGCAATGATTGCTTTCTTTCATGTCTTCTTACAGATACAAGGTCTTGTTTTTATTTTGACGTTAAGCTTCATGGCATTTCCTGGTTATTGATATCCTGCATATTATTATTATTATTATTATTATTCTTTTTTTTGCTTTGGTATTTCTTATGTACACAGTTTTATTCCAACAGAACACCTCTGAAACCAGACCCTCAGTCAGGGGGTAATGTATCAGCCAATCATAATAGTGAGCTGTTTGAGACAACAGAAACACCCTTTTTTTCTGCACAAGTCTCAAATCTAAGTTTCATGGTGGTGGAAGAAAGAGAAGTTCACTTTGCTGTGAATCCCCCAATAAAGAGATCAAGAGTCTCAGTGAGTGCAGGTGTCATATAGTGAAATCGGAAAGGTTGGAAAACTCATTCCTCCAGTGTGTTGGCTGGTTACACATCAAATAGCAGCACCTCGGGTGAAGACTTTGGCAGAAGGATGAGCTTTCTCTAAATTCTGGGAATCTACAGCTATAAGAGCCCCACTTATAGATGTCTGCATTAAAACATTGCATAAATGAAAACCATATGGCAGCTTGGTGACCCTGTGTTTGACTGCTTTGTCATAACAAGTGCTGTGTCTGTGCTAAAATGCAAACTGCTAAAATCCTTTTAAGCAACATAGCTTTTCGTGTAACCAGCGTTTGCCAGAGCAAAAGTGATATAGCCTGTTATCAGTCAGCTACATTTGAAGATTTGTCATTTGCATTATGATGTATGTGTCACATACAGATTTATTCCGGAACAGCATGAGACATTTGTTGGCAGCAACACTGATTTCAGGGCAGTATCTGTAGTGTTTCATATAATGAAAATGACTGTCTAGAGATTCCACTGATTAAACCCCATGTGTTGGCCAAACAAATATTTCACTGTCAGCTCTCCAGGGTGTTCGTAATATAAAATACGACTGCAGGACTCTTTAAAGGTGTAATCGTAAAACCATATTTCAAAACTCGGAAGAGGGCTTTATGTCAAGACTTTTAGAAATGTGTTTCACATTTGCTGTGCTAATTGATAATCGTTTTACTGTATATGGAGGTTGGGGTTTCTGTGAAATTTCTTAATATTTTGATCTTCCTAGCTATGGGAGCAGTGAGATTAAAAAATGAAGCCTCACTTTTACTATTATTTAGATTTTTTTTCGGGTTTAGGAGCTGCAGAGATTATTTTCATGAAATCACTTCTGTTATATCACTTACTATACAAGCAGAATTCGCTGATAGACTTTCAGCCTGTTATTTGGTTAGTGTTTAAAGGGCTTGTCATCAGGTTATATACTGTGTTTTCACTTTAAATTGAGACCCTTCTTGAGGGGCCTCAGTGGAGGCTTATTGGTTTAGGCTCAGTGTCATCATAATTGGTGTGAGCTCCATGGCCTATGGCAATATTTCACGCTGTGCTATGAGGAGTAACAAGTGTTAGGTTTCTCTGGTCAGCGCTATGGCATGGTCTGCCATTGGAGGTCAGTGAGGGTTCATGGGAAAGAGGACCACCGGTGTTTCCGTAGCCTCCATAGACCGATTCCATATTGGCATGTTTAATCTCATGATACCCATTTCTGTGTCTGCATCATTGCATCAGCAGATTTATAATAGCTGCAATTAGATAATGACCCTGGCCTAAACATCTTGGCTGATTTGATTGTACTTTCAGCTGAGCTTTGATTCATACCAAGGACTCCTACTGTGTCATTATTGGTAGAAACAGCTCTTCCCGTAGAGCTAAATGGGGAAAATTGTTTCTGAATGACAGTGATGATAGAAAACGAGACGATGCAGTGGAAAGAAGACAACGTCCTGTTGGCAGCCTCCACAGGTACAGGAAATACTAGTAAGGGATGAGAAAGCGACATGTAGGAAACCCACACAGATGTCTCCCCCCACCCACAACATCCTGACCTCACCCCAAATCCCAGCCAGGAAAAAGGAAGGCCACAAGTAGGCAGATAGACATGCATGAAAGGACATACAGTCACATTTTTGGATCTCATCCTCTCCCGACGGGTGACAGCGGAATCAAAGCGTGTCCCTGGCCTTGGCTCTAGAGGACAGAGGAACTACATCCAGCTTTTTCTCCTTCACTCATGTTTTAATGTGCATGCACATCCCCTCCCGGGGCTTGACCACCGTCCTCCACGGGGAGCAGCGGGATGCTGACTCCTCAGTCCAGGGAGGAGGTCTGTTCCGTGGCCTAGCTGCCCTCCAGTTGTAGGCCGGACATTCGGCTATTTCAGGCCCTGTGGCCCACTGTCTGACTGGGATGATGTGATCTGACCCTGTTGACAATAGATAGAATGATAGATAGATAGATAGATAGATAGATAGATAGATAGATAGATAGATAGATAGATAGATAGAGAGATAGAACAACAAATGCAACATTACACTGTTATGTTTCACTAAAGGAAATTGTGAAATGAAAAGCCAAGCAGGAAAACAGGAAATTTACTGGATAAGAAAAAAAATGCATTTGCCTATCAAAGGCTCCATGTTTCCGTCCTCAGAGCAAAAGGGAAAAGACTTTTGCCACATGACTACCTTTGAAGGCTTTATTTCTCTGTGTTATATGTCCCACAGTGAATAACAATCCAGCATGCGTGCCCTAAAGTGCCACAATTACTCCTCTTTGCTCCTGAGTGCACAATTTTTCCACAGACATGCTACTTCCCAAAATACTCAGCAGCTCACATTCAGAGTTGCTTAACTGTCACTAATGGATGCACCAAAGTCTCACTTTACTCAGGAAACAGAATATTCTGCAAACCACATATCTATAACTGGAGTACAATTGTGATTTTCAGTTGACAGCAGTGAGAGAGAAAAACAAAACCTATGAATTCTAGTATGTGACTCCACTGCTCAGATATACTACCCAGATGTAACACAGCTTTTAGTGTAACTTCTGTAATTATTTTCATCTTCCTTTTGAATTTTGCATTCCAGTTAATCTGCAACCTGCTGTCTGCCCTGTGCAATTACAACAGAGGCTCATTAGAAAAACAATAAAACACTAACTTGTATTTTTTTTACACAAAGTATGGTCACGGGCGGATTACTGATGAATAAAAACATATTATTTTTTTCCAGTTCCATAGTACAATGCTAAATTATGAACTCATGCTTCTCTTAACATTTTGTTTGGTACGTTAGTTTCAAACACGATAGAGCATTAACTCTTTATCTCCACCAAGCATTTCATTTCTGAAAAACATTCTGTAATACGTAAAACAAACAACATAATAAAACTTTGCCATTTTCATGTTCATCTTAATTCAGTTAATTTTAATCACTTGTTTATTTTGTTATCTGTATCTAGTCACCAAAACAAATTCCTTGTGTGTGTAAGCACATTAGGCAATAAAGCTCTTTTTGATTCAGATTCTGATCTGTTTTGGATTAACTGAATGTGTTTTTGCACCACTCATTGAAGAAAGTGTCGCAAAATGTGCAAGAAGCAACATAATATTTTGAAAAAATATTGCCACCAGCACAATTTTCCAATCATCCAGTTACCTTGCTGAAAAAAACAACATAACCTGATTTAAAGTGGTTTAGTTGGTTGGCTCAAAAAATAACTTTGTCAGGCTGGAAGTTTCTAAGTTTTAAATAGCTTTTAAACTTGAAGATCTATAGTTTTAAACAGTTTTTCAGTTAATGAACAAATAAATATTATTTAATTTAAAAAATACATAATTAGCTGCATAAATCACTTAGTCAGTTGCCCATCCCAGTTATTCCCTTTAAAATATGCAGGGTTAAATGTATGCGTAGTTTTGTTTAACTCAATTATTGCTTAAAAAATAATATATTTCTTGCTTAAAATTAACCTAAAACAAGTTGAAAATGAACATTTATTAATATGTTCAATAAATGAAGATTTATTAATAAGTTGAACATTTTAACATAAAAAAAGATTATTAATAAATGTTAACCTTTTAATTACTGCTGATGCCTCTAGTGCTCATGTCTGATTTTTAATTAACAACCTATTTAGTGTTTATTTTAAAGGGGTCATCGGAAGCAAAACTCACTTTTACATGTTGTTTGAACATTAATGTGTGTTGGCACACCATACAATGATAAAAATCCACCCAGTGGTATTTTTTTTAATTTTTAAAAGTAATATCCCCTTTTTAAAATCAGGTCATTCTTAGCTTCTTGGCCCACGATAGTTGATTGACATGAGCGCCTTACCTTAGACCCGCCCTCACCGAGCTGAAACAGTCCGACTCCGATCGCCATTGTGTGACTCAGGTGCAGGGGAAGACAAGAATGTCTCAGATTGAGCGATTGAGGTGTTCTGTTGTTGGATGTAATAATGAACATCGCAGTCGTCATTTACTCCCGACATCTGAGCCGCTGAAGACACAGAGGATAGCATTACTTTCATTTTTAAAAAAGAAAGCATCGATCCCGATCTAGATATGCGTCTATGTTTGTGCGAATCATTTTTGATGCAGCTTCACCCACAGCAGAAGTGAGTATAAGGGTTTTTTATGCATCTTTGCAAACAGCCTTTCTTAATAATGTGCTTGTTGGCAAGTTTCGCTGCTAAACGTGGCTAAATGCAGCTAAATGCGGCTAAATGCGGCTAAAGTAAACATTACAGCTCATAATCCCACATCAGAGAGGGGCGGGGCGAGCAGAGCTCATTTGCATTTAAAGGGACCATGCAATAAAATGAGTTTTTTGCAGAGCTGATTTTGACAATGTAAACGGGTGTTTTTTTTACACTACTATTGAGAATTTTTAACCAAGTATATTATAGACTTTTCATTAAGACCCTAAAGAATCATATAAACTTGTGGAAAATGGGCATCTGATGACCCCTTTAATAGCCATATAATATTTTTAAATAGTTGAGTTAAATAAAACTACCCAGAAGTTTGGGTTAAACATTTAATCCAACTGCTGGGTCAAAACAAAAGTCGCTGGGGTTTGTCCAAATTTCACCCAGCGCTGGGTTGTTTTAACAAAGTGTTTTTTAGAGTGCAATATCTCAGGGAATATCATAACTCATGCTCACATTCAACTCTGAATAACAGAACTGTCACTTCTGTCTGACTTCTGTGGCCCAAAATTCCATCTTGGTTGACATGATAAGGCCACTTTGAAGAATTTAGTGCAATTTTAATACAGGGATTTATTTAGCCTCCAGTTGTGTTTCATACCCAACACCAAAAAAGAACAATAAGGATGTATCTAACCACTGCACACATCCAGTATCTATTGCAGTGTGCTTTGAATTACAAACATGCGATACAGTATGTGCCCTCATCTGTCTCTGCCTAGGGGTTAACCCCTGCTAACTGCTTATGTATTACTCTAGTCATATATCACACTGACAGGTTAACAGTCAGCGCCCCAGACGACTGCTACACACAGCATCCTTGTGAAAGAAATGTATGTCCATATGGAAAAGATCTGGCACACAGTCCATCACCGTATCATGGCAATTTAGCATTGAATCTTCAGCTTACGCTGGATGATTTCAGAATGCTGCCTTAATATCTCTAAGCCCCATGTAAATCTGCTATCAGATACCTTCCAAGTGTCTCTGATTCGGCTCATTCCTTGGTGCCTTCCAGCTGTGTCTATGGGCTGTGTCTATATTTTGGCAGAAAGTATGCTTGCATAAGTCAAACATCCTTACGAATATTTTTGCTGTGTGCAGTGGAGAGTTAAACCCAGGTCCATTGAGCACAGTACTGCTGGTTTTTTTTCTTTTTTGTGTGTCATCATCACATCTGGGGAGAGTAAATGAGAAACGCTGTGGATAAGAAGTGACCGCTCACACTGTGAGCTGCGTAATGTTTGTCATAAATCTTTTCAAGTCAGCATGTAGGCAACTCAATCTTTCTAGTTCAAAGTGAGCAAACCATGTGGTGATAGATCATATTTAAACCACAAGTAAGACAGAACTTGACATGTTTAGCAAAATGCTTACGTTTTCTGCATCATTTGGCTTTGATTTTGCATCAGAGAGGTTTAATAGGTGCATGCCAGGAAACATGATATAGGTCCATATGCATTGTAACAAAAAATGCATTCAAATGAATAAATTTGGCTTTCTGTCAGGAAATTAAGACTTTATCATGATATTTAACAGTGGTATTTTCTCTGTCATACCATAAAGCTATCATGCAGATACCACAAAAATAAAGAAGGACATTTTGTTTGTATCTCCATCTAATTGACCTTTTTTGCAGTTTCCATTAGCAAAGTATTCTTTGTTCCTAGGCTTGTAATGCAAATCTCTCATTTTTAATTATTCATCAGAAGTCCGTCTCATTTTTCAGAAAGATATTGTTATAAGAGTTTCTTTAGTAAATATTTGAGCTGTTAAATATGCCTAAATATAAATCAAAGTTTTGTTTTAAAGTATATTAGCTAATCATCTTTAAAGTTATATAATGTAAACATTCATGGGCTGGACAAAATAATGTGAACACCTGGAAAATATTTCTTTATTAAGGAGTTTTGCCACCATTTGCCTTTATTTGTTTGTTATACTGTATCTGGGTCCAAGCCGTCACTAGTTTCAAGTGAAAATCTCAGTAGCAATTTATGAGCACTATTCATCCTTTTTAAAAGTTTTTTTTTTTTTTTTTAAAGTTTAAAAAAACTCAGAGTGTAGGCAACAGTCTCTAGGCTTGTGGCATCCTAGACTCCAATTTTTTAATGTTTCAGAAAAGATTAATTACTGTCTCGCCAACTGACATTTCAGTACAGAGATAAACACTATAGGATCTCGCTTTTTTGGGAATGCTACAGAAATTTAGTGTATATTGTTGTTTGATTTTGGGATCTGAGGGAGCGTTTGAACCCATAAATGGTGACGTGTGACGTCATATTTTAACCCTCATAGAATAGATTCATACAACTTTTAAATAGTCTGTGGAATGTCATCTGTCAGAACATCTGCCACTTGAGACACTGAAGAAGGGAATTGACTTCTCATTCTTCTTTCCAAAAATATCCACAGTTGTTTGATAATATTCAAGTCAGGCAATTGAGCTATCAGGGCGGATGCTGGAGTTCATCTTGGTGATCCAACTATCCAGGTTTTATGAACATGACTTCCACTATACTGTTTGCTGATTTAGTCTTGACGTGTTTTGTGTATGCAGTCAAAATCGTAATGGTTGTTGTTCTTAAAGGGGTCCTACACTCTCAAAAAGGATGTGTTAATTTTAGCACATTTTGTGTCATTTTGTGTTAAATGTGTGTTAAAAATGAAAAAGAAAAAAGAAAATATCCAACACAGTGTGTCCAACACAATATGTGTTAAATATCAGCCAATCACATTGCTGCTTGCCTCACTTCATGAGCCGTTATTCTTCTGACACAAGCAAAGTTCCTCACGCTTCAAGTTTTCATCGTCAGGACATAACTTCGATGTGTGAAGGTAAGAAGTATTTGTATTTGCCATTATAAGTTTTTAAAATGTCTTTTGTGATCGTTTGGAGACGGTCGAGGGGCATTTGGCACAAATACGTGGTAGCCGGAAAACTGCCTCACGAATGCCGATGCGAGCTGCGCCTGCGCCTGCTGCACAACTCAGCGGTGGGAGCTTATTTGAACAAGCTTTATAGTTTCTTTTGTTAGATTAATTGTGAACAGAATCGCTCTTAATTAATCATTGACACGTCGTAGTGCTTCACATGAGGAAATGCATTCGTTCGTCGTGTCTTTCTCTTTGAAAATGAACATTAGTGGTGCCAAGTATTGTGCAAATTGCCCTAACGCTAACATAATCTCTGATGCTTAAGCTTTTCTTGCCTTTTTAGCTATCGCTATTTTACAATATTCGCTATGTGTAGCCTATAAATAACAAAAGTATCTTTATTTTACTCTTGCAGCTTTGAATGTAAGCCACCACTGAAGCGCTTGTGGCAGTTACTGATAGGAGACGAACGAGAGACTTCATCTCACCGACCATCACCATCAGTTGTATGCAGATGAAAATATGTAAATAAAACGATTAATGCTTAAGAGGTTGTCAAATACCACATTTTTTTAATTTAAAGTACAAACTTTATAAACCATTAACAACTTTTCACTCAAGGAACAATTAAAATGTTGAAGTGACTGTATTGTGATTGTTTACCTCTCTTTTTTGAACCTTTTTGAGTTTTTATGTAATTGTTAGTAGCAATTAATAAATTTAAAAAAGTTAATAAATTGTGTTTAAACTATACAGTAGTTTGCAGTGTCTTTATTGCATACAAAATTTGTTAAAAATAACACATACTTGACACAAATTGTGTATTTATAACACAATAGTGTGTAGAAAAAAACAACACATTTTCTGTGTTAGCTGGAATAACACACTGGTTGAGTTAAAACTAACACAAAATGTGTTGTCCTTAACAAGACACAAAGGTGTGTTAAGAAACAACACAGGCTGTGTTGTTTTTAACACATCCTTTTTAAGAGTGTATTATGCTTTTTCACTTTTTGTATTTTAACCAGTGTGTAAAAACATCTACAAAGTGATATTTAGTAAAAAAAAAAAATCCCTTTTCAAGAACTACAACGAATGGACTACAGCGTTTGTTTTCCGGATGTCACAACGCGGTCCATTCGAATATCATTCAAATAAATCAGTTCGGAAATTAGAATCGTTGGCTGGTGGGGAGGGATGAGGTGGGGGATTCGCCTAACTTTAGTGATGTAGCAAGGGCAGCTGCTTCTGGGATGCTTCAGCGAGCCGCAGGGCAGCTGGTATAAACGCGAGCATTGACTAAAGTGTCCGTGAACCTCTCCGGTAGCCGTGCTGGAGCCGCGCTGTTGACGTGTGTGGTATAGAGTGTCAAAACACATGGGGAGCCGTGGCTGATATAAACACAAGCATTGACTAGAGTGACGATCATCAGTGGTCACGTCAGAGCCATGCCGTATACGTGTGCAGTGTGTGGTAAGAGATTTATTCATCATACAGTGTAGATAGCTTCAGTAGCCTTATGTTGGAGCTGATTTCGGGCGTGTAAATAATTAAATAAATTAGCACAATGATGATAATATCATGTATCGCGATCTTGCAGGCTGACGATAGGACCAACACTACTGTAGCGTTTTTTTTACTTACCCTCCATGGATCCTAGGTGTATATGACTTCCTTCTTTCAGACGAATGCAGTCGGAGTTATATTAAAAATAATCCTGGCACTCCCAAGCTTTATAACGGCATAGACAAGTGTTTCTCTCCATCAGTCCAAAACAAGTCGATCCTTAATAAAAAGTGCCTCACATGACTCCAGAGGGGTCATTAAAAGCCTCCTTTAGTGATCTGATGTGTTTTTGTTAGAAAAATATCCATATTTAAAACGTAAGAATTACTCTAGCTTGCGCTAACAGTTGTACACAGAGCTTGCTGCTTTGGGAAGGGGTGTGGCAGGACTGAAACACTGTCTAAGCTGTTCTCCAATTGCAACGCAGTGGGACTGCTAACCAATCACAACTCATTTCATTTTTCGGAAGGCGGACCTTCATCAAACCCAGAACTAATCGAGCCATTTGTGCCAGCCTGGGGAGAAAGCTATTGTAATAATGTAAATTATGTGAAAAATAATGTGTTTTCAAACCACCAAGCATGAGAGCATGTTCTAGTGCACTCCCAAAACAAGACAAAGACTTTGCTAAAGAGCATAATAGGAGCCCTTTAAAACACTAACTGTGCTGTTAAGGTTATAGATGCTCCTGCTAAACAGGCTCCTTTGATTTCTGCTTTTTGGATGAAAAATCTGCACATTTTTAGAAATGTGTTGATTTCAAAATGTACTGACAGCGTAGGCAGAGCATAATGCACATTTTCTGATTTTACCAGTAGCTCTTCCACATCAACTACAGTATTAAAAATCGTGTTTGTCATACAAATTCATACGAATTGGGGAATTCATACGTACGATTTAGCCAAAAATGTCTGAATTCGTATGAGTGAGGTCGTGCAAATTCGTCACCTCGTAAAATATGTACAAATTGCTGTGAGATTAGGCTGTCATGTTTGAGGACTAAGCATGAAAAGGTGAAATGTTGGGATCCGTGATTGCAGCCATTGCTTTTCTATAGCGTGCCTCAGTGTTGTAAGGAACACAATTGTTGAAATTTAAGAAAACAATTGGTTGGGACTGTAAGTTTAATTACACTGGCTCTAAATCATTGGCTCAACTACTGGTTAAATTCTGCAGAACAAAAATCACTTTATTAAAGCTCACAAAATAATCCGTGGTTAGTTTTATCCCTTCCGGCTGTTGGCTCGGGATTCAGATAGATTATATTGCACTCAAACTGGTAGTTAAGACGAAAGCAGATATAATATGCACAGGTTTTTAGAAAAAACAATAATAAATGTGAGCCCTCATATTTCACATTTATCCATAGACTGGCGATACCTAACAATAAATCCTCAGTGCTGAAAATACTGCTGTAGAAAAACCACCAGGATGTTCATGTTCAACTGTAAACAGGTCATTGACTCGCCATCAAATATTTACAAAATTCTATTGTGGGCTTTTGAGGCCGGATGCGCCTGAAACAGATGGATTGTGCACATGAAATGCACTCTTCCAGAAATATTCCTTGTGATTGACATGTGTGCTTATAGTGTCCATGGAGTCAAAAGGGACAGGCATGAAAAGCAGTTTGCTCTGCCTATCTGAAGAGAAAGAGAAGATGCCACTTGAACTGTGCCTCAGTGTAGAAATAATACATTTCTTTAAAAAACTAATATATTTCTATCATGACAACTCTCAGAGTGTTTAGCATGGTAATGTACATGACAATACTGGATTCTGATTGGCTGGCAGGTATGCAGTAAAACAGTTTAATGCAAATGACCATGAAATAAGCGGGATAATCAATGGCTTGCTGTGCATTAATGAATTTTAAATGCATGACACAGAGGCAAAGAACCACCCAGCACGAAGCGAAGGCTGTTGATTATTGCTTACATATATGAATACAAAACTGCTAAAGAAAACTGAAATTTTAAGGTACTTTACAAAAATGTCACAGGCAACGTTCTCTGAATTCCTCAAAGGTTTGGTTGTAGATAAGGAATTTATGATTAATGAAGCTTTTTGTGGAATGCTTTAGCTTATTTTCAGACTATTAGTGTATTTGATTCATTTAGTTTATTTAACTTAAAAAAATTGTCTCCACTTTTTACATAGACAACATTAAACAACAAATAAATTAGTAGTAGGAGTAGTTCACTTTCACATATCAATGTCTTGTTACAGTATTGTTTTAGAAATCTGTGGTAATTCAGCCTTTCTAAAACCTTGCCAGTAATTTAAAGATGTCCTGCTTATTCAGTAATAAATCACATCAGGAAAATAAATTAGAAACACAAAGTTCGGACTGTATTCAGTTGCATAAATGGTTGTACTTTTCTCTGACAGGGTTTTGTGTACTCATTTCCACTGTATTTTCCTTTGATAAACTCGTCAGGGAAAGTAACACTTATTGATGTAATTTGTGAAATGATTTGGAGGCTCCTTTTGATGCTCTTCTTGTTAGAATTTGGTGTTGAATAGATCCAGGTGCATCTCATAACTCCTCTTGGCATGTTCATACGCCCGTGTCCTCTGAGAGCAACAGGAGACATTTATACTATCAGCACTCATAGACCAATTAACGTGTGCGCAATGACCTTTCTGCCCCACTGTCAGCGTAACACAAACCAGATTAAGGGCCTTTCAATGTGCTAAATGAACTAATTAAAAAGCCCTGTAATAAACAATGAAGCACATCTGTTGATGGTTGCATGAGTAATCCAATGAAACACCTAATGATGTGAAAATCAATCCCAGGTAATTAATGATATAAGGTGCATTTTGTCCAAGGGGGCAAGGGAGGCAATGTCTTCGCAAAAACATTCAGATGAGAAAATTGGTGCAGTACAAAAACAAACATGGCAAAATTATAGAAAATTTATTTAAATGAATTAAAAGTGTGGTCACATTTACTGCTGCGTTTGGTGATTTTACTCGGGGGAAACCTAGTTATTTCAATACTTTCCACTGCTTTCTCGTTGGTCATGTGAGTTCTTTGAACTTGCCAACAGAAAGCCGCCTGGTTTTGAAGTGATTTCTGTCTAAGCTGTACTTCTTCTGCTGACAACGGAGCCTCTTTGCCCACAAAATATTGTTAATGTTTCCCTTAAACTCACTTCAGTTGTCATTGAACTTATAAAGTGAGGCACGAATTCCACATGCCAAAGAAATTGTGTAAACTTTAAATGCAACTGCAATGTAATTTATATTGGACTAAAAACCCAAACAACACACTTGACCTTAGCTCCACCACACAGTGAAATGACATCCAACGATCTGTCAGGAGTGATTATTAGTGCTGGAACATAAAGGGAATTTGATTGTTTCTTAGATCAGTGCTTCTCAACTCCAGACCCACTGCTCTGCACATTTTGTATGTCTCTATTATGTGACATAATTGGTTTAATTCATGAGGCTTACTCCTAATGAGCTGGTGATCTGAATTATTTGTGTTTAATAAGAAAGAAAAAACAAAATGTGCAGAGCAGAGTTGAGAACCACTGTCTTAGATTCTGCTGTGAATGTACTAATGATAATGATGATGCTCTTCTCTTCCTGTAGGTCTGGTGACTGGGTTTTCTATGAGTCCACCCACCCTTGACAACACCAAAGACCAGCTTGTGATTAACGCTAACGACACACTGACCATTACATGCAGGTACAATCAAATGATCTATTAATGGGTACTTGACCTTATATACTAAACTCTTTATTAAAAACTTCACTATCATTTTGTCTTAAACAATCTTAAACAGCATTTATTTATTTTAAATAAAAGTTAATTAACCACACCACAGAGCTATTTACACTAGTTAAGGTCAAAAGACCTTGACCAGTTACAGAGCCTAAAATTGACTTTTACATTTATATCAGTGTTAATTTCGTTTCATCCTAATTTTTTGTCAACAACATTTTTTCACAGACGATAACGAAATGAAAACTCGTTCTGAATGACAAAAACTATGATGAAAATCTATTGACATTTTCGTCAACGAATAAAAACGAGACGAAAATGTTAGAGAGAGACAATTTAGGAAGAGATTTATTCGGAACGAATCTGCTGCGCGGTAAGGAGGTTAGATGCGTACATATATGAACTGTATCATAGTCTTTTGATCAATCCTGTGGGACATAAGCTAGCATACATTTGCTTCACATCTCATAAAACGTTCAAAAATGTCATCTGGGAGGAAGAGAAAAACAGAAATTTGATGACGAAAAAGACAGCTAAATTCGGTCCGGTTTTCTGAGTTAGAACGGAGAAATACACAAAAAATGATGTTGAATTGTTCCATTTTGATGAGTATTCATGGTAACACACTCGGTTACATCTTAGGTAAACATAAACAATTGGGAGACTATCAGACGTGTATTGCATTCGGTTTTAAAGGGACAACAGCCTAATTTAGTTGCTATTTTCTGTGGCATTCATGTTAATAAACCAACAAAAGAAAGTCAGAAAATCACTCACTGCTCTTGACTGAGTCACTTTAGTTGCCGTAATAAAGATGAATCTGAATTCATTTATATAAATAAATGTCCGCTCAAAGTTGTTATAAAGAATGCATAATTAGCCTTTATAAGTATTTCATTGAAAAGAAGACCATGTTCTTGTTTTTTTATGAGAAGTGGTTTCATTTAATTTTAATATAAAGGCATGTTGCATGTCACAGCAGTTAAATCGGTGTCTATTATGATAAAACCTTAATATGAAACCTATATAATGAGTTTGGTCATTTCAGAGAAATGTTTAATAAATGCATTGCACTGTAACTAAACCCATTAGATTTTAGCTGCATAAATCTACTGTAGATTTAGTCGACTAAAATCTTATGATATTTAGTTGACTAAAACTAGACTAAAACTAAAACAATTCAGATGACTAAAACTAAATGGCATTTTAGTCAAATGACTGTGACTAAAACTAAATCAAAATTTGCTGTCACTGATTTATATACATTATTTCTGTTACTCTTATTGACACTCTTATTTATGTTGATTTAAAAAAGTCCATGGGAACGTTAAACAATGACTACCCTAAAGCATCTAGGTTATTTTTTTTTTGTTGGCGTCAAATGGGATAAAATTTCTAGTTAAATAAACAGTCAAGACAGATTCAGTCATTTTTGATTGAATAGTCGGATAAGCCTGTGAGCTATTACGAAAACAAGGAAAATGTTGAATTTGGAAGTGATTGGATGGTACGATTAGAAATAAATGTGGTTTGAACACGCAGGGAGGCGATCCAACATATTTAGCTCTAATCCCTTCAAAATTTACAGACATTTCTCACCAGGAATTTCCAGAATAAATAGTTTTTTAACAATTACAAACATATACCTTTGAGAGAAAAGCATATTTTTGGACCACCGCATAGTGTGACCGATGAACAGTGTTACGCAAACTCATGGCTGGCATTCAGAAATCACTGTATTTCATAATCTGATTGAGGAACACATCAGGTTAAATGTCAATTTTCAAACATTACTGTTATTACTTTTCAAAGCCTAGAACCCAGGATTTAAACAACCACCCTCCTCTAACCTTAAGGATTACATTATGGCGTTCAAGCCAATGCTCCATTTGTGGTACAAACCTTAATGTCATATTAAGAGAGTTGTACTGTTACTTTTCTAAATGTTTAGACTTATAAAAAATCTGCATAGATTTACACTGAAGGAAGGGCCTAGATGAGGAGACTTAATCTTTATCTAGTCAGCAATAGTCGGTTTTGTCAATAAGATAAACTGTTGGGGTATAAACCACTTTTTTACTTAGAATTTAGACCCTCAAGTTCATAAACATTTAGATTGGCACTGATTTTAATGTGATCACCTGACCCATTCCACCAGGGGACAGCGGATTCTGGACTGGAGCTGGCCTGAAGTGTTTTTGAGTAAAGTGGAGTTTACTGATCGCCAGGATCAGCAGTCACCCACAGACACCCCAGGCCACAGAGCAGTCAGGGTGCAGGAGTGTCAAGGGGAGCCTGGGAAACCCTACTGCAAGACCTTAATACTGACCAACACCCAGGCCAATGACTCAGGATACTACCGCTGCTTCTACCAGGACATCAAAGCTATCATCGATGGGACCACGGCAGATAGCATCTTCGTCTTCGTGCGAGGTGAGAGCTGTAAACAAACTTCCTTCTTATTAGAATTAAAACTTCTTAGTCTTCTTATTATATATTAATAATACATTCTGGTTGTAGCATTCCGTTTTGGTGAGCTGTGATATATATACAGGGATGCACATAAATTAGAAATGTTGAATGTTACACGGTTGAAGGTCAGTGGTTAATTAATTATATTCCCAGAACCCGAAGTTAAAGATGTTTCCTTGTCTTAAGAATAATACATTTATTTATATATGTGTAAAAACATTTGTCACTGTTTTTTTCCTTAAGGGGAGACACTGCAGGCAAAAACACTGTTTTTTCATGCACCTGTCAAGTTTGAGATTTTGGGCTTTTTTTTTTCAGACTAGTGGTAAAAAAACATCCAAAAAAACATGGTTAGGTGTTTCTTTTTTGGCACTTTATCTATTTGTGTCAATAGATTTCATTTACCATTCCTTATTTTTAAAGGCTTTTTTCTCAAAATGAGTTTTTTTCTCCTACACTGAGCCATAAATCTCCATTTCAGTAGCACACCAAACTTTTTTTATTCCTGTCTATATCCTTTTTACAGAAGGATTTGTTCATATATAATTTGCTTGATTTTATACATTTTATTCCCCCCCAAATTGTAAAAATATATTGTTTTCTGTCTGTTCTAAGTTTTTTCTGAATTATGGAGTGACATACTGAGATACCCAAAATTCCCTCTGTAAAAACATTTGACTCTAATATGTCAAAAAAATTAAACAAGAATTTTGAAACTGACCTCATCCAGTGTTTAGATTTTTGTACTATAAATGTATGCAAATTAGCACATATTTCATTAAATAATGCCTCACTTGCATATTTAAAACTAACATTTTAGAAAAGTTGTAATACAAAAAATGTTTACAATTATCAATGTAATCAATCAACTGGGTAAGTAAGGTATAACTATTAGTTATTTTTTTTACCCTATTCACCTGCAGTGTCTCGCCTTAAGAGTTGAACTATGAGCTTGATGGAACCAACATAAGTGTCTACATATGAAATACTACTGTAATATCACTTCTTTGTGTAATATCATTAAGGATATGTTGTGGAAGCGTAAGGACAAATTTACTTTATTTTAAAATCACATTACTTCATATGCATTTAACCAGATCATTAAAGTAATGTAAATTATGTAAGTAAGTAATAGGAAGCTATAAATGGTGCTTAAATGTTGTTGTTAGAATGGACCTGCAGTTAATGTTAAGGTTCTGGACAAATGGACTGCAGTTCTTCCTTGTTCTTTAGATCATTTGTGTAAATACATACTTAACCTTTGAAAGTAGTTCTGTTTAGTTGAATATCAGTGTCTGGTGCCTTCTGTGGCATTTTCCTGAGGCAAACCAAATCACAAATCCCATTTTTATTTGAATCCCTTCAAAGAATGCTTGGCCAGGCTATCTTTGTATAAAGATACAAAGATTCTTTTTTCTTTGGGTAACAGACAAAGACATCATAAACATCTAATTCAAAACATTACCCTGCTTCAGAAGATCAGAGAAGATTATACATGAACATGCTTCAAGCATGTTTGGTTTACCCTGAGATGGCCAGGGATTAGGAAAGAGTTTTATACTGAATAAACTAAAGATAAGAATGTATCAGATATCTGCTGATATCAGCACTACTGGGAAAGTACATTTACCGTGTCACCCTGAAATTATTATATTAAGTGGCTTCTTCTTCTTAGTGATATTTAGTGCCAGTTTATCAGGAAGTGACGATTTTGTTCTCTTTGGCTCGTTGAATGGAAACGGTGCTTTATTCGCAAATGTTACTGTTCCATCATTAATGAGTACCTACACAAGAACAAATGACTAATGCACTATTAACTTTCTAGTAGCTACTATCTACTAACAAGAAACTCAAAATAATGGTGCTCAGTTGAATGTAGTAGTTCACTATTAACTACAATATACAGTATCGCACAAAAGTGAGTACGCCCCTCACATTTCAGCAGCCATTTTAGTATATCTTCTCAAGGGACAATACTAAAGAAATAAAACTTGGATATATTTTACAGTAGTCAATGTGCAGCTTGTATAGCAACCCTGAAATTGACTTACATTACAGTGGTCAGGGTCATACAGAGGTTTTTCGAGATGGGTTCCATTCGGAACAGGCCTTGCAAGGGTTGATCAATGAAGTTGAGCACTCGTTCTGTGTGTCAGGTGCAGAACCTGGCTTCAAAAAACAGATGCATGAGTGCTGCCAGCATTGTTTTAAAGGTTGCAGAAGTAGAAGGTCAGCTTGTCAGTGCTCAGACCATACGCCGCACACTGCAACAAGTCAGTTTGCATAGGCATTGTTCCAGATGGAAAACTCATCTGAAGCTGGCTCAAAAGAAAGTCCACAAACAGTTTGCTGAAGACAACCTGTCCAAGAGCATGAATTACTGGAACCATGTCCCGTGGTCTGATGAGACTATAAGATAAACTTGTTTGGCTCAGATGGTGTCCAGCATGTGTGAAGATGCCCTGGTGAGGAGTACAAAGAAAATTGTGTCTTGCCTACAGTCAAGCATGGTGGTGGTAGCATCAGGTCCTGGGCTGCATGAGTGCTGCTGGTACTGGAGAGCTGCAGTTCATTGAGGGAAACATGGATTCCATTATGTACTGTACATTCTGAAGCAGAACATGATGCCTTTCCTCCAGAAACTAGGCCGAATGGCAGTTTTCCAACATGATAACCCCAAACACACCACCAGATGACAACTGCCTTGCTGAGGAATCTGAAGGTGAAGGTGATGGAGTGGCCAAGTATGTCTCCAGACCTGAACCCTATTACAGTTTTTCTCAATTGCTTAAACACATTTCTTGAAATTATGCCTCTTATTTGCGAAACTCTAAACACAAATCCACAACTCCTAACTCAATTCCCCAAACTTCCTATATTGAGGTCAAAATGAAGCTCTCCACTCAAAACAACTCAATCTTGCTGAAAAACCAAACTTTGCTCTCAGACATGACACACAAATCCTCAAAAAAACTCACACTACAACACAGTTTTACACACTGATGAGATAAATTCAAAACAATACTACTAAAACAATAAAAAAAAACTTTTCACATGATGAACACAACAAATGTATGTATTTGCAAGTGTTTTATTTCTTACTTTACAGTAATGTACTGTAGAAAACAGAACAAAACAGCAAACAACAACAAAATAATTATTCTGCCCAACATCCTGTGTTTGGTCTGGAACAGGCCAAAGAACCTCTTCAGCATCACAGGCTAAATTAGCCCTGGCCAGGCAGCAGGGGTCAAATCCTCTTGCATGCCTGATTCAACCCTGGCACCCATCAACTAAAATATATGAGACTGCTTGTCTTCTTTCCCTTGCCCTTCCTGTCTCTTCCATGTTGTCGTTGTCGTCATCATCCTTCTCCTTCTTCTCCTCCTCTTCCTCTTTCACCTCCTACTCTTCCTCTTCAAAATTACACATTACTATAGGTGGGATATTGATTGAAAAAGACTGAATAGGATTCAAAGTTACACTTGTACTAGTGGTCTGACAAAAAAAAAAAATGCATTACAACGTCATTGTGAAACAGAAAAGAAAAGGAAATATGGGCACAAAGGTGAAAATAAAAATGAGAAAGTCCACTGTCAGAATTTGTAACTCCTGCGTTGTCCTCTGTCTATATATGCTTTCCAATTGAAGGTTCATGAAATGTACCTTTGAGCTTTTTCAGAGAACTGCTTTATCATTGGTTGATCTATATTATTCTTCATTAGTGAAAGTCAAGATTCACTTGAATAATTCATGGCAAATTTACAAAAAGTCTAATAGAAATGTGTAGAATATATGATTGACAGTTTATGACAACTAGATCAAAAATTTTGCATTTACAGTAGGTAATGACTTATACGATGAGCTAATGACTTGATGTTTTGAGGGGTAAGACTTTTGCACAGAGAAATATATAATACATTTTGAGCAACATGACAATAGCAACTGATAATGTAGGAAACCGCAGACAAATGTATATAATCAGTTGTATGAATGTGCCAAAGCAATCACAACTTGATCAGAAGAAAGAGACACTTTTTATGATGTGCACAAGAGACTAGATGATGTGGATGTTGAACAAGTAGTTTTGGCAATTTCATTTCTGATCTGAGAAATGCACCAAAGTGACTGAGAAACACTGTAAGCTGACTTTGGCTCTTTTATCTCCATTGAAGATTCTGATTAGTGTGTGCTAAATTTTGACTCCTAGTGTTTCCAGTTGGGTAATTGTGTGCTAATTGAGCTCAAACTTCGCAGACTTGAGTGAACAATATTGAATGCTTGTGCTTTCTAAATGACCACATGGTGTAAGCACTGAGAAATGTAGGGATTTGTGTGTAGAGTTTTGCAGTAACAGTTCACCAAATATAACTCATGTGTCAAAGCAGGGAATAGTGTTTAATGTTTAGGGAAATGGGTGTGCTTTTTGAGAAATGGCGTTATAGTTTTGAAATTTTAGTTCAAAAGACTGGTTATAGTGTTTTAGCAATTGAGAAAAACTGTAAGCACCTGTGGGGCATCGTCAAGTGTAAGGTGGAGAAGCACCATGTGTCTAATTATAGAGAAGTGTAAGAGGATCCCAGCAACAATCTGTGCAGCTCTGGTCAATTCCATGCCCAGGATGATTAAGACAGTGCCAGATAACAATGGTGCTAACACAATATATTAACACTTTGGACAGGTTCACTTGTACTCACTTTTGTTGCCAGCTATTTTGACAATAATGGCTGTATGTTGAGTAATTTCCAGGGGACAGTAAATCGATACTGCTCTAAAAGCTGCACATTGGCTATTCTAAAATATATACAAATTTAATTTCTATAGTATTGTCCCCTGAGTAGATATACTAAAATGGTTGCTGAAATGTGAGGGGTGTACTCACTTTTGTGACATACTATATGTGCTTCATAAGTACTAATAAACAACTGTAAAAAAATTTCACCAGATTTAACTTAAAACCTAAGTTAAGCAGCTGCCTTAAGTTTTTAAGTTAAATCAGCTTAAAACTACAAGTCATTTGAACTTATTACAATAAAAATTAGTTGATTTAACTTGTGAGTTTAAATGACTTAAGTTGATTTAACTTAACATTTTAAGGCAGCTGCTAAACTTAAGTTTTTAAGTTAAAACTGGTGAAAACTTTTTACAGTGTATGCATGTATTCTATGCATGCTAACAACTGGTCAATAGTTAGAATTGGTCCCCAAACTAAAGTGTGACTTTTACCTTTAAAGGTGCATAAATTATTAAAATTAATTTTATTTTTCCATACTGTTGAAAATAACAAAAACATGCAGGTTTGGAACGACGTGTGTTGGTAAATAATAAGAGAATTTATGGTTGAAGTCTTTTTTAACGATTCACAGGGGGATTGTTTATCTTCGTAACACAGTCCAGCTCTGTATTTGTAACCAATTGGTTTTCGACCAGTTGATCAAAGCGTCAGCTGACTCACTCAATCGTGTGAAATTCTGGGTTATTTCTCCTGACAAGATGCCGAAACGGTTTCCACAGATCTTACCAGGGGGCTGATCAGAGCCAGCTGAAATCACAGCTATAAATTAGCAGTGAGCGTAAAGCAGAATGGCACTTGGCTGCATGTGGCTTCAGTTAGCCGCTTATAGGTCCCGCTGTCAGCGTTATAGCTATATGTCATGCCCTCCAGTGCCTCCAAATCTCTTCGGAAGGCACCCTCAAAAAAAGCAATCCACCTCCTGAAGATGATTTATGGTGACGTGCCATAACTGTGAGAAGTTGTATATTTTTCCTGTTATGTCTGTGTATACAGACCACCGCGGGGCAGAAACAAACCTCAAGATACAAACCTTTTGTTTGGACTCCGACAGCTTGGAGTGATTGCTTTTAGCTGCGTGAGAAAAAAACAGACTCGTTAGAATAATGGCGGCTTTAGAGACTCACCAGGTGATGTTCAAAGAAAGACTGTGACTTCCAGATGAAGAGATTTATTTTAGCATCCCACACATATAGATGCTGACCAAGACAAAAGGCTGTTATTAAGTGGTTTAAGGAGCAGTGCTGGAGATTGTTGATGAAGCTGTGTCATAAACATTTGCACTCTTAGGTATTTCAGATGATCCACAGACTAAATCTGGTTAAAAACTGTATATTCAGACAAAGACCAGGTGAAATGTTAAGCCTTAAAGGGGTCCTATTATGCTTTTTAACTTTTTGAATTTTAGCCAGTGTGTGGTGCGAATGTTTGGGCATAAAAAACATCCACAAAGTTACTAATCTCGAAGTCCACTCCAAAGCGGCTAATGTAAACACAATAAAAGCCTCCTTTATATCCATATTTAAAAATATAAGAATCACTTTAATCTAGCTTACGCTAAAAGTCACATGGAACTTGCTGCTTTGGGAAGGTGCGTGGCAGGACTAAAACGCCGTCTAAGCTGTTCGCCAATCGCAATGCAGTGGGACTGCTAACCAATCACAACGCATTTCGTTTTTTGGAAGGCGGGCCTTCATCAAACCCGGAACTAATCGAGCCATTTGTGCCAGCCTGGGGAGAAAGCTATTGTAATAATGTAAAATATGTGAAAAACAATGCGTTTTCTAGTGCACCCCTAAAACAAAATACTTTGTAAAAGAGCATAATAGGCCCCTTTTAACTTAAAAGGCATATTCTAGATTAAATACTTAAGCTTTATCAACAACGTCTGTGACATGCTGTTGATTGGCACAGAAAATCATTTTGAAAAATGTGTGTGGAGTCATGCACATACAGTGGTCCAGGAGGCACGTGTAAAGTGCCACCATCAAATGTTTAATATATGCACAATGTTTTGACAGTATGACCATGATTTAGTATAATTTGAAGTATTATCATCTACTCTATGCAAGTCTGTGAATGTAAACGCTTCTAGCTTCACAAGCGCAGCATGTTGTCACACCATAATTCATAACGCATTGCAGACGCTTGCAGCATTCTCAGCATTGCAGCAAGAAGCTCTATAACAAGCATTAGCATAAACTGTTTCCTTTTACTGTCATATTTCACTATGGCCAGGGTTTAAATTGGGTCTGTCACGTTGAATAAGGATGAGGTCTGGGTCCAAATGCAGGTGAGTATTTTTAATGAAATGAAAACAAACTAAACAAACAAAAAGGCCAACACGGCACAACTAAACATAAACTGAAATATAAAATAAACAATATCAGGAACAAAATCAAAGGTCAAGGAACTCGGAACACAGAATACAAACAGGACTAGAGACAATGCAGACATGAATGCGGAGTGAGCAGTGAGAGTTCTTATAGTCCAGATAGTGTACAGATGTGGGTGATCAGTGCTAATGACAAAGACCGGTGAACACAATCAAGGAAGTGCAGTGCAAGAACAGCGACCTCAGGTGGCTGAGGGAAACCCACAGCCCCGATCATGACAGGGTCGGTGCGGCCCGATACAGAGCCCTGGCACATAGACTCCAGGGCTCGACGTTAACGCTTTATTAACGCCAGACAAGTAACCTGATTAAAACATAATAACCAAAAATAACTAACCAATCACCAAAACACAAGTATTACTCAGTCAGATTTTATTATTAGAGTAAGTGGCGAATACTGCATATAGCTACTGTATATAATGCATGTACTGACGCCGGCATAAGGTTGGGCTGCTGAGGCAAGCCTCTCTAAGAGAAATCAATATGCGCAACACAAAGAAACTGTGACGGTGCAAACAGAGACGAGGAAGCAAATGCAGTGCAATGAACGTTTATTGAGACAAACAAAGTGAACAAACTGCAATGTGGTGAGATCTCTCGGCTGGTGTGACACAGGGGCTTGATGACTGCGGTGACGTGGCGTGATGATCCCGTGAAGGTGAGTAAATCCAGAACACTGACGAAATACACATTCAACGAGACGAAGACACGACCAACAATCCTGACACGAACCCAAATCCAGAATGAACTATCGACAGAGGAGATGAAAGCGAGGTGAGTATATATAGCCGGAGATGATGAGATGCACCTGTGGAGGACTGATTGGCAGCGTGCTGGGGAGCATGACGTAACACACACACACATACCACATGATAACGAGACAGAGAAAAACACAACAGATGCATGTACCGTGACAGTACCCCCTCTCCTAAGAACGTCTCCTGACGTTCCCAGCCTCCTGCACCTGTTGATTAAATTCATCAATAAGAGAGTGATCCAGGATGTCTCTGGCAGGCATCCAACTTCTCTCCTCCGGACCGTAACCTTCCCAGTCCACCAAGTACTGAAATCCGCGCCCCCTCCGTCTCGAGTCCAGAATGCGATTAACCGAATAAGTGGGTTCCCCGTCTACGAGTCGCGGCGGTGGAGGAACCGGGGCAGGCGGATTAATACGTGCAAAAAAAAAAACGGTTTAATTTTGGAGACATGAAACACGGGATGAATTCTTCTGTACACTGGAGGAAGTTTGAGGCGGACTGCCACCGGACTAATGATTTTGGTGACAGCAAACGGGCCAATAAATTTGGGAGCAAGTTTATTCGAAACGGAACGCAGAGGAATGTTCTTGGTAGAAAGCCACACTTTGGAACCGACGACGTATACGGGAGGCTTAGACCGGTGGCGATCGGCTTTAGCCTTGGTGCGCTCTCTCACTTGGAGCAGAGTCTCACGGGCTCTAGTCCAAGTGCGATGACACCTCTGGACAAAGGCGTGGGCAGAGGGGACCGCGACTTCGGATTCCAGACTGGAAAAAACTGGTGGCTGGTACCCTATACTACCTTCAAATGGGGATAGGCCCGTAGATGATACTGGTAACGAATTGTGGGCGTACTCCACCATTGAGAGTTGTTGGCTCCAGGAGGAAGGGTTTCTAGTGACCATACATCGCAACGTTCTCTCCAAATCTTGGTTGGCTCTCTCAGTTTGACCATTGCTTTGAGGATGGAACCCCGAAGAGAGACTAACAGTGGCCCCCAGTAATTTACAAAACTCTTTCCAAAATTTGGATACAAATTGGGGTCCCCTGTCAGAGACCACGTCCGTCGGGAGGCCATGTATCCGAAAGACGTGGTCAACGACAGCTACCGCTGTCTCCTTGGCTGAGGGTAATTTGGGCAAGGGGATAAAATGGGCCGCCTTCGAGAACCGGTCCACCACGGTCAAAACTACCGTGTTGCCCTGGGAGGGCGGGAGGGCGGTAACAAAATCTAGAGCGATGTGGGACCAGGGTCTCGAAGGGACCGGCAGCGGTTGAAGGAGCCCATCTGGAGGTCTGTTAGATGTCTTACCAGTGGCGCAAACTGAACAAGCCAAAACAAAACTGCGAACGTCACGAGCCATAAGAGGCCACCAAAACCGTTGTTTGACCAAGCGTATGGTACGATTGACTCCTGGATGACACGCTACGTTAGAGCAATGGCCCCACTGAATAACCTCAGACCGTAATTCCTCTGGCACAAATAAACGGTTCGGTGGGCAAGCGTCCGGAGGCGTTACCCCTTCTAAGGCTGTTTTAACCTTCGTTTCGACCTCCCAAATGAGAGTTGAAACGATAAGCGTCTCAGGAAAAATACTCTCGGGAGTGGACGGGCGATCGGCGTGGTCAAAAATGCGCGACAAAGAATCGGGTTTGATATTTTTGGAACGCGGGCGGAACGAGAGAGTAAAATCAAAACGTCCGAAAAAAAGTGCCCACTGAGCCTGCCTAGAGTTCAATCTTTTAGCAGTCTTAATATATTCGAGGTTTTTGTGATCGGTCCATACAATAAAGGGTACCCCCGACCCTTCTAGCCAATGACGCCATTCCTCTAAGGCCAACTTGACTGCCAACAACTCCCGGTTACCAATATCATAATTTGATTCCGCAGGTGACAGACGATGTGAATAAAACGCGCAAGGATGCATCTTGTCGTCTGTGGTCGAACGCTGTGAGAGAACCGCACCCACCCCCACCTCTGATGCGTCAACCTCCACCACGAACTGACGTGAAGGATCAGGGGTCACAAGGATGGGAGCCGAAACAAAGCGGCTTTTCAGTTTGGAAAACGCAGCCTCGGCTGCGTCAGACCACCTGAACGTCGTTCTGGGGGAGGTTAAGGCTGTCAGAGGCGCGGCTAGTTGGCTGTAATTGCGGACGAACCGTCGGTAAAAATTGGCAAACCCCAGAAACCTCTGTAGGGCCTTACGGGAATCTGGAGTTGGCCAATCCACCACAGCCTGAACCTTCGCTGGATCCACACGAACTCCCTCAGCCGACAAGATGTACCCTAGAAAAGGAACAGACTGTGCATGAAAGTCGCATTTCTCCGCCTTGACAAAAAGCCCATTCTCTAACAGCCTTTGGAGCACTCGTCTGACGTGCTGCACATGTTCCTGGAGAGAAGAGGAAAAAATCAATATGTCGTCCAGGTAGACATAAATGAACTGATCGACCATGTCTCGCAGCACATCATTAACGAGTGCCTGAAAGACCCCTGGGGAGTTGGACAAGCCGAAGGGCATGACCAAGTACTCAAAGTGCCCCCTGGGGGTATTAAAGGCAGTCTTCCACTCATCTCCCCTCCTGATGCGAACCAAATGATAAGCGTTTCTTAAGTCCAATTTAGTGAAGACTGACGCTCCCTGCAACCTCTCGAAGGCTGAAGATATCAACGGCAAAGGATAGGTATTCTTTATCGTGATATTATTCAACCCCCGGTAATCAATACAAGGTCGCAGAGATCCGTCTTTCTTCCCCACAAAAAAGAACCCCGCCCCCGCTGGAGAAGAGGAGGGTCGAATGAACCCGGCTGCTAGAGAATCAGAAATGTATTTCTCCATAGCCTCTCTTTCAGGAGTAGAAAGTGAATATAATTTGCCCTTAGGCGGAGACGTACCTGGCAGTAAATCTATAGCACAGTCATAGGGACGATGAGGAGGGAGAGAATTAGCCCTAGACTTACTGAACACTTCCTTCAGGTCGAGGTACTCCGCGGGCACGTTACACAGATCTGTCGTCTTTTCCTGCAACACAACACCAGAAACAGACGAACAAGCAGACACAAGACAGGACTCATGACACTTAATGCTCCACTCAGACACAGACTTAAGCTGCCAATCAATCCTGGGGTTGTGTTTGATGAGCCAAGGGTGACCTAAAACAACGGGTGCATGAGGGGAGTCCAGTATGTAAAAGGAAATACTCTCACGGTGATTGCCTGACACCGTGAGAGTAACAGGTTCGGATATGGTGGTGATGGTGGGAAGAGTCTGACCGTTGAGGGCGTGGACGGCGATGGCACTACTGAGGGGAAGAAGTGGAACATGGTGAAGTACAGCAAACGAAAAATCCATAAAATTACCTTCCGCCCCCGAATCCAGTAGTGCAGTGCAACGGATGTCGTGAAGATGCCATGCAAGCCTAACCGGAAGGAGGGTGGAGGTAGGTCTAGACGAGGGCTTGGTAGCGGAGATCCCACCCGACAGTAGCCTCACATTTACTGCCGGGCCTGCCCTTTTACCGGACAGCTGGCAGCAAAGTGCCCAGCTGCCCCACAGTACATACACAATCCACGGGATCTCCGCCTCTCCCTCTCCTCCCGAGTAAGCCGAGCCCGACCCACCTGCATAGGCTCGTGATCGTTGAAGGGACTGACCGCGTCACTGCCGCTGGCTCGAGATGAGAGTCCCTCCCCAGGGGGGAACCGAGCGGGTAACCACCGCCGCTCGGCTCGGGAGAGTCGAGCGTCCACCCGCAGTGCCAGGTCGATCAGGGCGTTGAGGTCTGCGAGCAGATCCAGGGCGTAGATCTCCCGTTGGACGCGGTCAGCCAGCCCATGCAGGAACATGTCCCACTGCGCCTCCTCGTTCCATCGGCACTCTGCCGCCAGGGTGCGAAACTCGATGGAATAGTCAGAAACGGACCTCTCCCCCTGCTTGAGGTCCGTTAGTCTCCGTGCAGCCTCTCTTCCGGTGGCTGCGCGGTCGAACACCCTTTTCATCTCGGCGGCAAGTGCCGAGAACGAGGCACAACACGGATCCTGGTTTTCCCACACCGCCGTGCCCCAAAGGGCTGCCTTCCCCGTTAACAGGGTGAGCGCGAACGCCACCTTGCTCTCCTCACTAGGAAACGTGCGGGGCTGTAAAGAAAAATGCATCGTACATCTAGTGAGGAAAGCTCGGCAGAAGTTCGGCTCACCACTGTACAGCTCTGGTGGGGGAAGGCGGGGCTCCGGTAGATGGGCAGCCCCAGATGGTCCAGGAAGGGGAACCGGAGCGGCCGACATGGGCGGCGTGGGTGGCGCAGCGGGAAGTTGCATTTGTTGCATCCGCTGGGTCAGGTCGGACACCTGTGTCACAAGAGCTCGGACGGCCGTTCCCGTGTCCGTGGAGCTCTTCTCCTGGGCTTCCAGCCGAGAGATGCAAGACATCAAACATTCCTCCAGAGTGAGACGTGTGGATCCTGCTGCTTCCATTGTTGGTCGATAGTTCTGTGACGGTGCAAACAGAGACGAGGAAGCAAATGCAGTGCAATGAACGTTTATTGAGACAAACAAAGTGAACAAACTGCAATGTGGTGAGATCTCTCGGCTGGTGTGACACAGGGGCTTGATGACTGCGGTGACGTGGCGTGATGATCCCGTGAAGGTGAGTAAATCCAGAACACTGACGAAATACACATCCAACGAGACGAAGACACGACCAACAATCCTGACACGAACCCAAATCCAGAATGAACTATCGACAGAGGAGATGAAAGCGAGGTGAGTATATATAGCCGGAGATGATGAGATGCACCTGTGGAGGACTGATTGGCAGCGTGCTGGGGAGCATGACGTAACACACACACACACATACCACATGATAACGAGACAGAGAAAAACACAACAGATGCATGTACCGTGACAGAAACAGCATTCTGAGGTAAAAATTCAAAATGGAAAGTTTTTATGGTAACACTTTATAATAACGTTCCGTTGTAAGTCTTTTATAAGTGATTAGTTAATGATGAAATAATCATTTACAAAACATTCACAAATGATTAATAAGTTATATGCCAACAATTTGTGTGTTTTGTTAATTCATTTACAAGTCATTTACAAGTTAATTTACAAGTAATTAATTAATGATGAACTAATTATTTACAAAACATGACTATGTGTTTATAAATTATTAATAAGTGATATGTTCATTTTTATTGTAAGTAATATGCTAACGATTTACCAATTTGTCCTAAATTATCTTAAAAAATGGCATATCATAAAATAATCAAACAGATCCTTATTAAATGGTTAAAAAATTACTAGTTAACCCCTTAACTGTCACCCCCCATTTTTTAAAACAGGCGTGAAAGTGCACTATCCAAACTTAAATTGTTGTAATTCATGAACACTTTGGAATACAGATCTAAGGTAGGTCTCTTTATAAAGAAAACAATCAGCAGATTATCACAGAAGCGAAATAAAAAAAAGTATTAACAAATTACAGAAGTTTAAATTTACTGTAAAGAAAATACACTGTACAATTTTGACTATATTTTATATAAAATACATATTTTACATAACAGGTTTTATGCTAAAGTTGATATCAATTTGAATTCTTACATCTAAATAAGTTATTCCAAATTTGAAGTTGATATGAAAAAAGAGGTTCCTGTGAAAGCTTGTTTAGGGTGTTATAAAATACAAAATAACCTTATATAATTGATACACTACATGGTGCATAGTGCATTAGTGCATAAGTACATAGTGAATAAGTGCAGAGTGTATAGTGCGTCATTTGGGGTGCAGCTCATGTTTGCCAGAGAAGACATTTTTACCCTCACCAGTCAGCCCTTACATTGCAGTACACACTACAAAGTATTAAAAAGCTGTTGTGTAAACGCATGAATAAATAATTTACAAATCTTTCTGCAGCCCCTAAAGTGTAAGCAATTCATCATTTGTAAATGTGTTACACATCATTTGTAGATCTTGCAAATGATCTGGTGTATATAAGGCATTTACAACACTTTCTGCATCCCCTAATCTAAAGTGTAAACTACTCATCAGTTGTAAATGTTTAACAAACCTGCCGGTTCCAGGTTGTGTGGGTATCAGGTGGGTATACACACTGGGTGAAAGACCTTTGAATAAGGAGTAAAACATTTACAACTGATGAATTGTTTACACTTTAGATTAGGGGATGCAGAAGATTTGTAAATGATTTATTCATGATGCGATCTTCAGGGAAGGATAAACATTTAAATGATTGATATTTTAATTATTTTTAAGTGACAAATAATATATTAGCTAGTAACGTTTTAACCACTTACTAAGGATCTGTTTTTTTATTAACTTATGACAGATTTGTAAATTGTTAGCATATTACTTAATCATTTATGAATGCATAGTCATGTTTTGTAAATGATTAGTCAAGTCAAGTCAAGATTATTTATACAGCGCTTTTTACAATAAGTTGTGTCAAAGCAACCTTACAGTATTAAAATAATAAAATAAAATGTCAATAATAATGCAAGAGTTCCATATTGCAACAAAGTCAAATTGGAGAGGACTCATCTGGTTCCCATGGCCTTGTGCTGGTGGCCGTTTAGGGTAGGAGTTCTTTCTTGATGGTCTGTCTCTGGGGCTCATCTAGTTGACACGGTAACCGCTGACATTCGTCTGTAGGTGTTGATCCACCATCTGCTCTAGGTTTGGACTGGATCCGGGGGGACTGCAGTGACCATCTGATCTGGATACGGACTGGATCTGGTGGCTATGGTGACTTGGGAATAAGAAACAAACAGACTAATATTAATGTAGATGCAAGAGTTCCAAGTTGCCACAAAATCAGATTGGAGAGGACTCATCTGGTTTTCGCTGTCTTGCGTTGATGGCCGTCTAGGTGATGAGGTCTTCACTGATGATCTGTCTTTGATGTGGTCTCTGCTGACATTCAGGGCTGTAGAGGATATCTCTGGGTGCTGATGGGTACGGACTAGATCCGGGAGACTGCAGTGACCGTCTGATCTGGATACAGGTGGCTACGGTGACCTCGGAATAAGAAGGAAAGATACTAATATTAGCGTAGATGCCATTCTTCTTCTGATGCAACGAGTACATCAGGTGTTATAGGAAGTGTCCCTGGTTCCCTGGTCCCTGATTATGAAATGTATTAAGTGTAGGCCAGGTTAAAGAGATGGGTCTTTAATGTAGATTTAAACTGACAGAGTGTGTCTGCCTCCCGAACAGTGTTAGGTAGATTGTTCCAGAGTTTGGGCGCTAAATGTGAAAATGATCTGCCGCCTGCAGTTGATTTTGATATTCTAGGTACTATCAAATTGCCGGAATTTTGAGAACGCAGCGGACGTGAGGGACTATAATATGATTAGAGCTCGCTCAAGTACTGAGGAGCTAAACCATTCAGGGCTTTATAAGTTATTAGCAAGATTTTGAAATCTATACAATGTTTAATAGGGAGCCAGTGCAGTGTTGACAGAACCGGGCTAATATGGTCTTTTAAAATATACTTTCTGGTTCTAGTAAGAACTCTAGCTGCTGCATTTTGGACCAGCTGGAGTTGTTTATTAAGCGTGCAGAACAACCACCCAATAAAGCATTACAATAATCTATCCTTGAGGTCATGAACGCATGGATTAACGTTTCTGCTGATTAGTCCATCATTAACTAATTACTTGTAAATTAATTAACAAAACATACACAAATTGTTAGCATATCACTTATTAAACATTTATGAATGTTTTGCAAATTATTATTTTATCATTAACTAACCACTTATAAATGACTTACAACTGAACGTTATTATAAAGTGTTTGTCACAGCATACAAGGAGGCAGACATGAAGGTAAGTATAAAACATCAACGGTAAGTTTGACAAATTGGTAAATGATATGCAGCAGGTTGGTAAATGAAATGCAGCAGGTTTTGAGATAATAGTTCTTATCTGAATGAGTCCAATGCACAGGTAAGCCAATCCATAGAAAATGCTGGAGACACATAGTTCAAGACAGTCATGGAGAACGATGAGCCAGGGTTGTGATCTGTAGACCAGACGCTGAATGACTGAAATATCCGGGTATTTATAGGAGTGTGGTGATTGGCAACAGGTGGATTCAATACCCAGGTGATTGTGAGCGAGTGCGTGTGTCTTCGGGGGGCGTGGTTAGCAGGCTTGGTTGAGGATGTACTCTGACATTACCCCCTCCTCCAAGGGCGGCTCCCGACACCCTTCTTCGACGCCGAGGACGACCCGACCACAAGGGGCAGGACACTCAGGGTGGCTTTGATGGAACTCCGTGAGCAGTTGGGGATCGAGGACATCATCTCTGCCCACCCAAGATCTTTCGTCGGGTCCATACCCCTCCCAGTCGACAAGATATTCCAGACGGCCACCTCGACGTCGGGAATCCAGGATCTCTCGCACGGTTTAAACTGAGGGTTGATCCAGGATTTCAGGAGGAGGCTCAGCTTCAGAACAGTATGACCGGAGGTAACGTCCTAGCTCTTGGATCTTTCTCTCAGTCTGGCCGTTGGTCTGAGGGTGATATCCTGAGGAGAGATTGACAGACACCAAGTGATTTGAAAAAAGCTTTCCAAACATGAGAGATGAACTGTGGACCCCGGTCCGACACAATCTCCTCGGGGAGACCAAAGTGACGGAAGACGTGCTGGAATAGGAGCTCGGTGGTGTCCATTGCCGTGGGAAGGCCTGACAAGAGGATAAACTTGCAGGCCTTAGAAGCGGTCGACTATTACCAGCACGCAGGTGTTACCCTCGTAGTCCGGGAGATCCGTCACAAAGTCTACCCCGAGATGGGACCAGGGTCTTTGTGGGATGGGTAGTGGAACCAGCTTTCCTGTAGGCAGATGACGAGGAGTGTTAGAAGTGGCACAGACTGAGCAGCTTTGGATGTACCTGATGACATCCTGGGTCATACTGGACCACCAGTAACGAGATTGAATGAGCGAGAGGGTCCGTCTGCTACCTGGGTGTCCAGAGCCCGGAGATTGGTGAACTGTGTCCAGAAGGTGTTGACGTTGGGAGCTGGGAAAATAGATCTTGCCTTCTGGACATTCCGGCGGAGTGGGCTCCTGGAAAGTGGCTTCACGGATCCAGGTGTCAATATCCCACTGGATGGGGCTAACAATGAGTTCAGGCTGAATAATGTTATCGGGTTCAGTGGATTCATCGTGGGAGAACTGTCTGGATAGAGCGTCGGCAGGGATATTCTTGGATCCTGGATGGTAAGTAATCTTGAACTGGAAACGTGTGAAGAATAGGGCCCAATGTGCTTGACGTGGATTGAGTCTCTTGGCTTCTCGGATGTACTGTAGGTTCTTGTGGTCGGTGATGATCATGAATGGATGGTTAGCCCCTTCCAGCCAATGACGCCACTCTTCCAGGGCGAGTTTGATGTCAAGTCAAGTCAAGTCCCCTTTATTTATATAGCGCTTGTAACAATACAGATTGTGTCAAAGCAACTGCACAGTATTTAAACAGAACAATAGTGTGTAAGTAACGCATTATTGTAGATAATCAATTTTCAGTTAAAGGCAGTTCATCAATGAATTCAGTGATATCATCATCAGTTCAGTTAAAATAGTATACGATATCGCTGGAAAATGTCCCCAACTAAGCAAGCCAGAGGCGACAGCGGCAAGGAACCAAAACTCCACAGGTGACAGAAATGGAGAAAAAAAAACCTTGGGAGAAACCAGGCTCAGTCGGGGGACCAGTTCTCCTCTGGCCAGACGAAACCAGCAGTTTATACCAATGTCCTATTGTAGAGAACTCATCAGGTTCCTGTGGTGTAGCACCGATGGCGGTCTAGGTTGGCGAGGTCTTCATTGATGATCCGTCTCTGGAGCTCATCTGGTTGACATCCATGGCTATTGAAGTCATCTCCAGGTGGTGATCCATGATCTAAGCTGGGTGCGGACTGGATCCGGGGGACTGCAGTGACCATCTGATCCGGATACAGGCTGGGTCTGGTGGCTACGGTGACCTCGGAATAAGAATGAAACAGACTAATATTAGCGTACATGCCATTCTTTTTACGATGCAACGAGTGCATCAGATGTTATGGGAGGTGTTTTCGGTTCCGGTTGACCTAATTAATGCAGCCTAACAATCCTTTAACGGATTTGAATTATAGGAATGTGTTAATGTTTTATGTGTAAGCCAGGTTAAAGAGATGTGTCTTTAATCTAGATTTAAACTGACAGAGTGTGTCTGCCTCCCGAACAGTGTTAGGTAGATTGTTCCAGAGTTTAGGCGCTAGATAAGAAAATGATCTGCCACCGGCAGTTGATTTTGATATTCTAGGTATTATCAAATTGCCAGAATTTTGAGAACGTAGCGGACGTGAGGGACTATAATGCGATAGAAGCTCGCTCAAGTACTGAGGAGCTAAACCATTGAGGGCTTTATAAGTAATTAGCAAGATTTTAAAATCTATACGATGTTTTATAGGGAGCCAATGCAGTGTTGACAGAACCGGGCTAATATGGTCATACGTTCTAGTTCTAGTAAGAACTCTAGCTGCTGCATTTTGGACCAGCTGGAGTTTGATTAAGCGTGCAGAACAACCACCCAATAAAGCATTACAATAATCTACCCTTGAGGTCATGAACGCATAATTTAATGTGATAAAAATGCGGTTTTGCAAATGCTAGAAATGTGGCGTTCAAAGGAGAGATTGCTATCGAATAGGACGCCTAGGTTCCTAACTGATGACGACGAATTTACAGAGCAGCCATCTAGTATTAGACTAGGTCATTACTTGTAGAGGTTTTAGGTCCAATGATTAACACCTGTTTTTTCAGGATTTAACAGTAAGAAGTTATTCACCATCCAGTTTTTAATATCAGCTATGCATTCTGTTAGTTTTTCGAATTGATATGTTTTGCCGGGCTGCGAAGAAATATAGAGCTGAGTATCATCAGCGTAACAATGAAAGCTAACACCATGTTTCCTGATGATATCTTCCAAGGGTAACATGTAGAGCGTAAAAAGTAATGGCCCTAGTACTGAGCCTTGAGGTACTCCATACTGCACTTGCGATTTAAATGATACCTCTTCATTTATTTCCACAAACTGATGACGGTCTGATAAGTACGATTTGAACCAAGCCAGTGCACTACCATTAATGCCTACATCATTTTCAAGTCTATTTAAAAGAATGTTGTGGTCAATAGTATCAAACGCAGCACTAAGATCCAGTAGCACTAATAGGGAGATGCAACCACGATCGGTTGACAAGAGCAGGTCATTTGTAACTCTAATAAGAGCAGTCTCAGTACTATGATATGGTCTAAAACCTGACTGGAAATCCTCACAGATACCATTTTTCTCTAAGAAGGAGCATAATTGTGAGGATACTACTTTTTCTAGTATCTTTGACAGAAAAGGGAGATTCGAAATTGGTCTGTAGTTAATTAATTCAGTGGGGTCAAGTTGTGGTTTTTTAATGAGTGGCTTAATAACAGCCAGTTTGAAGGTTTTGGGGACATATCCTAATGATAGTGACAAATTAATAATATTCAGAAGAGGATCTATGACTTCTGGAAGTACCTCCTTTAGTAGCTTAGATGGAATAGGGTCTAACATGCATGTTGTAGGTTTAGATGATTTAACAATTTTATACAATTCTTCCTCTCCTATAATAGAGAATGAGTGGAATTGTTCCTCAGGAGATCTACAACGCATTATCTGATGTGATACTGTAGCGGGCGGCTGTATGGTTACAATTTTATCTCTAATAGTGTCTATCTTGGAGGTAAAGTACTTCATACTGTAAAGTCATTACTGCTGTGCTGTTGGGAAATGTCTGCACCTGTTTCTGCTATATTTTTCGTTAATTTAACCACAGTATTGAACAAATACCTAGGGTTATGTTTGTTTTCTTCTAAGAGAGACGAAAAGTAATCCGATCTGGCAGTTTTTAATGCTTTTCTATAAGATAAGTTGCATTCACGCCAAGCAGTACGAAAAACCTCTAGTTTTGTTTTCCTCCAGCTGCGTTCCATTTTTCGTGCTTTTCTCTTTAGGGTGCGAGTGTGGTCTTTATACCACGGTGTTACACTGTTTTTCTTAATCTTTTTTAAGCGCACTGGAGCAACTGTATCTAAAGTGCTAGAAAAGAGAGATTCCATAGTTTCTATTACATCATCAAGTTTTTCTGAGCTATTGGATATGCTGAGGAATTCAGATAAGTCAGGAAGATTACTTACAAAGCAGTCTTTTGTAGTAGAAGTGATGGTTCTACCGTACTTGTAGCAAGGAGTTGAATTTACAGTTTTAGCTATCTGGAGTATACAAGAGACTAGATAATGATCTGAGATATCATCGCTTTGCTGCAGAATTTCAACACCATTAACATCAATTCCATGTGATGGCGAGTAACTCACGATTTTCCACATCATAGTTCTGCTCCACCGGAGACAGCTTCTTGGAGAAGTATGCACAGGGATGGAGGAGAGTGGAGTCACCAGCTGCTTGCGACAGCACTGCTCCGACGCCGGTGGTGGATGCATCTACCTCAACTACGAAGGGACGGTTGGGATCGGGATGTCGTAGGAGGGGAGCAGTGCTGAAGATCTTCTTGAGATGTTGAAATGCTTCGTGGGCTGGAGAGTCCCAGACAAGGTGCTTGGGATGGCCTCACAGGAGGGAGGTGAGAGGAGCTGTGATAAGACTGTAGTTCTTGATGAAACGACGATAGAAGTTGGTAAATCCTAGGAAACGTTGAAGTTCCTTTATCATCTGGGGTTGAGGCCATTGTTGGATGGATTGCACCTTGTCCTGGTTCATCTGCACACCCTCGGGACTGATGTTATAGCCCAGGAACTGTACGTCCTCTCAGTGGAACTCACACTTCTCAAGCTTCAGATAGAGATGGTGCTGACGTAGAATCTGGAGGACCTGACGGACGTGCTGGCGATGTTCGGCCTGGTTCCGGGAATAAATCAAAATATCGTCAATGTACACAACGAATTTGTGTAGGTATTCCCGGACCACCTCGTTCATAAACGTTTGGAAGACCGAGGGACTGATGGATAGACCATAGGGCATTACCAAATATTCGTAGTGGCCAGTAGGTGTAATAAAGGCAGTCTTCTACTCGTCTCCCGCACGAATACGAACAAGGTTGTAAGCACTCCGCAGGTCCAGCTTGGAGAAAATGCGAGCCCCACGAAGTTCCTCGAGGGTGGCAGGAACGAGTGGCAGAGGGTAGGGTTGTTGAATGATCTGGGAATTGAGCTGTCTGTAATCAATGCAAGGACGAAGACCTCCATCTTTCTTACCCACGAAGAAGAAGCTTGAAGCAGCTGGTGACGTGGATGGTCGAATAAACCCTTGATTCAAGGCCTTCTGGATGTACTCCTCCATCGCCTGGCGCTCCGGGTTGGACAGTGGATAAACCCTTCCCTTGGGTAATTGAGCCCCAGGTAGCAGATCGATAGCACAGTCCCATGGCAGGTGAGGTGGAACATGGGTGGCAGCTTGCTTACTGAATACATCCATGAAGTCTCGATACTCCGCTGGGATTTCTACATTGCTCTCGATGTCAGGACTTTCTAATTTGGTGGAAGCAATGGAGAGGGGAACAGGAGATGGTAAACGAGTGAAACAGTTCTTTAAACAATGCTTACTCCATCCGATGATGTCACAGGGGTCCCAGCGGAGTTTGGGGTTATGTCGATGAAGCCAGGGACGTCCAAGGATGATGTCGACAGTAGAATTCTCCAGTACCAGGAATTTCAATCTTTCATGGTGGAACAAACCAACTTGTAGGGTAACTATAGGAGAGGAGTAACGGATCCGCCCACGTCCCAGTGGTTTTCCTTGAATCGTCCGTGCAGATAGTTCTGGAGTATGACTTTGACGAGGCAGTTGTAGTAGTTCTAGACACTCTTGCGATAAGAAGTTTCCGGATGCACCTGAGTCAATTAATGCAGATAAGCAGAGGGTACGTTCAGCAGTATGAATGGTTACAGGAATCAGAGTAAGAGGAGTAGTTTCGACATCATATTGAATAGTACTCACCACTAGGCGCGGGGGTCTGATGGGACAGTTTCTTCGGAAGTGACCGGGTTTTCTACAAAAGAGACATAATTGGTTGGAGATTCTACGTTGACGTCTGGCTTTGGAGAGACGTGTTGAATCAATTTGCATGGGTTCAGGTAATTGGGGAGCAAGTTGCCACCGTGACAGACTGAGGAGCGGTTTCAATCGGCTGGCAGGTGGCTAGACGTTGGGAAATTCTGGTAGTACGTTGTAGAAAAGTCTCCAACCCAATAGAATATATCATATAGAGCTATAGCAGCACACAGTTCAGGATGAAGACCTTGCCGGTATGCTCCGAGTAGCGAGACTTCATTCCAACCGCTAGCCGCCGCCAGCGTGCAGAAATGGAGAGTGTAATCATGGATGGAAGAACCTTGTTGTAGCCGGAACAGCTGATCAGAGATCGTTAGTGTATCGGTCGTAGAACTGAAAACTTCAGAGAAATAACTGGTAAATTGTTCAAATGAATGAATTATGGGATTGTCAGCGTTCCATATAGCTTTCGCCCATTGGAGAGCTTTACCGGTGAGTAGAGATATGAGAAATGCTACCTTAGAATCCTCTGTGGTGAACTGTTGTGGTTGCATGCTGATATACAGCCGAACTTGAAGTAGGAAACCGCTACACTCAGCCGCTTCTCCAGAGAAAGAAGTTGGTAACGCCATGGGACTTCCTGAGGCAGATGATGGAATCGGAGATGGTGTGAGTGCAGCCTTGAAAGCATTGATGAGTTCGGTGAGTGAATTGGGATTTTGAACCCGGGCCTTCTTTGTTGTTCATAATGTTGTGGGTCTGGTCTTCTGTCACAGCATACAAGGAGGCAGACACGAAGGTAAGTATAAAACATCAACGGTAAGTTTATTGACAAATTGGTAAATGATATGCAGCAGGTTGGTAAATGATATGCAGTAGGTTTTGAGATAATAGTTCTTATCTGAATGAGTCCAATGCACAGGTAAGGCAATCCATAGAAAACGCTGGAGACGCACAGAGTTCAAGACAGTCATGGAGAGCGGTGAGCCAGGGTTGTGATCTGTAGACCAGACGCTGAATGACTGAAATGTCCGGGTATTTATAGGAGTGCGGTGATTGGCAACAGGTGAATTCAATACTCAGGTGATTGTGAGCGAGTGTGTGTGTCTTCAGGGGGCGTGGTTAGCAGGCTTGGTTGAGGATGCACTCTGACAATGTTACCGTTCAATAAACAGTTCAAAGAAAGTACAATAATATTAGGTCACTTACATTTTAGGTACAGTATTGCAGACTGCTTTTGTTTGATTTCAGCAGCGAAAATGATTCCGAAGACAGATTCATTGCTGAATGATTCAGTGTTTTGAACAAATCGGTTGAGTCAAAGTTTCATTAACCCATGAATTAACATCTGATAAATCAGCCATTAAAACAAATCGTTTAATGAATGATCCAATGACTCACTCTTTAGATGCTCACTTGCCGTCACCTATGGCGTTTTAATTTTGCTTAAAAGTATTATTTCTCCCCATCATTTCTTATTTGTATATTTAAAACAATCTCATAACATTATTTAATGCAGTTGTATTTTTACAGTGTAAATTATTGAAATTGATAACATATAGATAACAACAATCATAGTTGTAATTTAATTTACAGATCAAATGTGAAAGTATTAATGAGGTTAGGGGGAAATGCCCTCTATAAAGGTAAAAAATGCACATCATGTCACAGCTGATGAGAATATTGCTTCAGAAAAAAAAATCCTTAAAATATTTGCAAAAAATCATATATGTATATAAAAGTCTAACAAATCCCAATGTAACCCCTGCCTACGGCGGCTTATGAAATGGAAGTCTAACACATTACCAGAAAGCAGCTTACTTCCACATTGAAAAATAAAGTGGATATTACCAGAACAATGTTGCTTGAGACTGCTTTCTTCTGTGTGCACACTCAAGTGCATACTTGAGTTAGGATGTGGACCACCATTGCCCACTGAAAATATGTCGGTAATACATAACCAGAGGTTTATAAACCAACATTTTTTTTCTAAAGAATTAATGTCAATGCAATAAAAATCAGAAGCTTCATGTTTCTGCTTTTAAAATTTGTGTTAAATTTGTTGGATCAGGGATAACCCTATTAGCAACTAATGTCACTTTTCTTTCAACAAACAGACCCACAACATCCATTCATCAAGAGAAACGAGAACGACATGGAGACTATCTTCATAACGGATTCTCAAACTCACATTGAAGTGCCATGCCTGGTTTCAGATCCTGACCTGAAAATCTCTCTCTTCACGGTAGGCCCTCCAGCACACTTTCCAACAGCAGCTCACCTGATCTCTCTGTTTCTGCAAAATGGATTAGGAGACTTGTTTATTTTATATTATTTTAGAGATTTAACCCAGGATAATTACAGTTACTGTATACGCAGTGTAACTTTAGCCCTTAGCTGACTGTAATGACATAGCTTTTGAAGCCAGAGGAAATGAAAACAGTAATTTAAATAAACATTTTTTTTCCCTCCAGAATTTTAGCAACTTTTTAGACTTTTAGACCTTGTTGTTCTTCAGGTATTCATAATTTATAGGCTAGGTTCACTGGGCAAAGTCTGTATTGGTGAAATGGGGCAGAAAATTCCAGGGTCTGTTTATACTTTGTTACAAAAAACTTATTTAGGCATCTTTAAATGTGCTGTGACTGATTCAGCCTTGTGCTAACTTCCACTATTTTGTTGGCATCAACCCAACATGTCCTCCAACCAATACGCTGTACAGGTCGTTTGTCACTTCCCTGAAATACAATCCTGTTGTCCCCTATCGACAACAGGACACTTTCATATTAATGCAGATATCAGATATGAAAAATGTATGACAGAGAGCTGACTGTTTTTTTTTTCTTGTTTGATTTTGTAAAAAGTGTTGGCCTGTTCCCCCAAATCTTTTTTTTTTGTTAAGAGAGCCTGCAGCTGTCACATAGACAGGTGTGATTTCTCCCAACACCATACTATTTCCAGTATATCCAATAATATTTTAGTATTCCATAATAATAATTATAATAATAATGAAGTTTGTGTGTAATCCTCTTCATTCTAACTAAGGACAATCACTAAGGACACGTAGTTAAATATTAAAAAATGTAATAATGCAGACTGTTACTGTCTGGTCTCATAGAAAAAGGGCCATCAAGCTCCTATGAGGTGAGGTAAGACTTGACAAACTAATTAATACATTTTAGTTTTTTTTTTAAAGTTCAAAAGTTTTATTTAATTGCAGAATTTGACAACTATGAATTTGATTGCATTGAAAGGACCAGCTTTGACGATTTGTTCAATAGGGAGTTTTGAGTGACATGAGGGTGGAAGGACAATGACAGAATTTTCAATTTAAAGCAAATGAGATTCAGAAAGTGTGACTAGAATGGACTGACCTAATGTAGACTTGAGTTTGGCCTCATATACCCCTTTTCCACCAGAATGAACTGGATGCTAGTCAGTGGCGTAGCAAGTCAGCCCTAGGCCCACATGCAAAAAATTTGTATGGGCCCCCCAATCATTAAAGGCTCCAACTCGGTTAACTTGTTGATTTTTCTTAATTACATAGCATTATGTGAGTATTCACAAGCTGTTTTATTTACGGTATCAATTCTTGCAAATAGGCTAATATTTAACGTTTTTAAGTCCATTCATTATTTGTAGCATGCAAGTCTCAGCCTATAAATTCGGTCAATTTTATAATAAAATGCAAACAATAAATGCGTTTTTAAGCTCTTTAATTTGTAGTGAGATAACTATATTCGCCTCAGATCAAGCAGCATGTGAATCAATGATCTTTTCCTTTTTAAATTTTGCAGCACGAATCTCAGAATTTAATATGTTAGATAAATTAATTAGTAAAATCAGGATGGGTCGAAATAGAACAGAGCACAATTAAAAGAATACCCTTAACCATTCTACCTTTTATAAGCATAAAACGAGTTCCTAATAAAAAAAAAATTGATAATGAATGGATAAAACATACTTTAAAAATTTGGACAAAAATTAAGAAAATGTTTGGAGGTCCAGAATCTATTTCTAGGGCCATGCCTATAGTAGGTAATATTGACTTTCTTCCATCTATGTGGGACAGTGGATTTAAAATATGGGCTGATAATGGTCTTAGAATTATAAACCAATTATTCAATGGAAAAGAAATGAAGGCTTTCTCGCAAATACAAAAACAATTTAACGTCCCCTCTAAAGATATGTATAGGTACTTTCAGATACGACATTACATTACAAATCAAAAAGAAAAAGACAAACTTTTCAAAGAACCAAACAAAATAGAAGAATGCCTCAGTAACATTATAGAAAAACATTTTCCAACAAAAAGACATGTCTCTCATTTATATAAAAGGCTAATAACTAATATTATGCATAATACAGATGATATTAAAGGAAAATGGGAACTGGAACTGAATGTTATAATTGAAGATGAAGTATGGTAGGACTTATGCGAGGGATGCCATAAAGGTATTAATAGTCAACTTTGGAAAGAATTTGACTGGAAAGTAAAAATTTGATTTTTCAATACACCTTATGTGATTTCTTCATATGTAAAAGAACCATCTGTAGCATTGTGTTGGAGAAAATGTGGTAAAATAGATGACCATACTCACATTTTTTGGGATTGTCCAAAGATTCAAATATTTTGGAAAAATATTAAAAAAGAAATAGATAAGATTCTAGAGATAGAAATGCCTCTAGATCCTGTGGTGTGCTTACTGGGAGCATTGCCTAAAGAAATGTACAATGAAGAACAAGGATTCATATTGCGGATATACTGTTACTAATAGCTAAAAAAATGATAACAATACATTGGAAAGAAGAAGGTTCTCCAAGTGTGGCACAGTGGACCCAGAGACTGAAACAGGTCTATACAGTACAATGGAAAAAAATGACTGCATGTCTTCAGATGAAGATGGAAAAATTTGTGCAAAGATGGAGAAGTGTAGCAAACTATTTAGATCTGTAAAGTCTGGTCAACCAATGTATGGTATAATAGGGATGTAACTTGCTCTAATTTGATGTACATGTTTCCTCAGCAAGACAAAGTATGGTGTCCCTTTTTCTTTTTTTTCTCTCTTTCTTTTAGTATTTATTTATTTTATTATTATTATTATTGATGTTTTAATTTTACTGTATTACTCTATTTTCACTGTAAGAGGTTTGTTTGTTCAAAAATTATAAATAAAAAGTTCCAAAAAATAAAATTTACAGCACGAAATAAACATAAAAAATAATTGAATGCATGTTAAAAAATTGTCACAATTAACACAGTGTCTCATGAAATCGATCATTCAGAGTTAAAAAAATGTCAATAAAACATCTTGTGAATAAGTCATAATAATAGTAACTTTACGCAATATAACATGATTTTATTACACAAAATCTTTCAAATTTATTAAAGTAGTAATTTAAAGCATTCTATAGATATATTTATGATGTCTGTTAGGCAAATATATTCGCTGAGTTTTGGATCATTTTTGTGAAGTGCTTCTCCTCACGACAGAGACGGCAGAAAGCGCATGTTTGTTTTCTTTAGCTATTTTTTATGAAAGCATAACGTTTTGTTGATATTGTGAGTACACACAAATAAAAATAGACTTTTTGCAGTTCCGAATGATGTAATACTCTTACCTTTATGAGCATAAATGATGGTGTATTTTAGGTTTCCACTGTTAGTGAGAAAAAAAATATTAAGAAAAAAATGCAAGTGCCCGTGCTGGCGCTTCCATGTCCTGCAAAGCACGCTTTAGCTTCGACTCTCCGCACAAACGATTAGATACGTGTCTAACAGCGCACATTTATCTAGGTTAAACGTTTAAATTAATATTGTGAAATTCATCAAGTGTTTTATGTCTATAGATTTTATTTTAGGCAAGTCGTGTTGATTTGAGAAGGCTAAATTGATCAAACATGCTCAACTTGTTACTTTAAAAAGCTTGAATTTAACAAACATAAAATGTTCCATATTGTAACAAATATTTTTGAATTAACTTAATAAAGAAACAAAACAAAATTTAGCCACTTTGCCATTAAAATCCAAAACTAAACTATTTTAATTGTCGCAACACAGGCTCTGTTCTTGTAAGTTGTCAGACAAGGGCAGGGCCTGAGCATCTCGGGACAAGGCTGGGTCCGTGCGTCCTGAACAAGCCTCTTATCAACAATGGTGGACAATGCTTTGCTATTGATGTTCATGGCTTTGCGAACCTACAACAGGATCCAAACACGGCGAATCCAACTTGTCCGTGTTGAGCTGCCATTTCAAAAATGGCAGTCAAAATTTTCTTGCTGGTCACAGTAACTCTGCCCCTGATACAAGTGGTTCTTACTTCTAGACCAGCAATGTTTTGGTGCTACTTACGAACTACTTTTTCTAGTTCAGAGCTGGTGCTTTGGGTGTCAAAAGACAAAGAATTGATTTAAAACTATAGGCTCTGGCTCCGAACCAGCACTCAAACTGCCTTGGTGGAAAAGGGGTAATTCAGTCTGTAGATTTCTGCCTCAGTTTTCAGTCTCAGACTAAAGTTGTAGTCACATTTGCTCTGCAAAATTTAATGAGCAAAATATAACTATATCAATAGGAATCCGTGTGATTGGGAGTTTCACATGATGGTAAAACGTTTTTTAATGCAGTTTGCTTATTTTTTAAGTTGGTCATGTGAATTCATTGTGTGACCAAGAGACAGCTGCTTGGTTAGAAAGTGACTTCTGTGTGAGCTGTGCTTCATATATTTCTATGGTAGTAAACATAGACAATAGGGCTTTTTTCACTTAAATTTCGCTAATGTTACCTCACCTTTACACATCTTTACAAAAATTGTAACTTAATTTTCTTAATTTTAAAAACTTACTTTTTTACTTTTGGATGCTTAAAGTCAACTTTTAGTCACTAATTATCTGCCTGAATACATGGCAGTTTTTTTTGTGTGTTTTTTTTCAAACTTCAGTTGATGTTTGAATTGATTGTTTGTTGTTGTTCGTACAGTTAGAGCAGCCTCCATTGCTTCTAGAAGGCAATGAGATCACCTGGAATAATAAACGGGGCTGGTCAGTTCCCAGACACATCTTTAAGAACAGTTCCATCTTCTTCGGCTTCTTCTGCTCCACCTCAATCCACAACAACGAGCACAGATCATCTATATATATTGTGCAGGCCATAGGTAAGCATTAAATATTCATTGAACAGCTGCCCTTCGTATCAAAACTGTCTAGTTTTAGGTCAGCATTAAATCAAAATTTAGCTAAGTTTACTTTTTTCAAATACATTCCTGTTCTTCAGAATCTTTTGTTAAAAGGCTGTTGGGTAACGCAATAGACACATACTGATTTAAGTAGCTGTAGGTAATGCTGCCTTCCTGAACATTTTTTTAATTAGTTAACATTATTAATGTTAGAACCAGAAATGTTTTCCTTGGTTAAACGTCATGTAGGTTATTGTGTAGGTTGCTAAATTGATCAAAGTATAATTTGATGATTTAATAAGTAGACTTTACATATCATATTGAAAACAAGATTTGTCCAGATGGTTGAGTAGATTTTCTTTCTGGAGTTGGCTGTGATCTTCTCCCACCCTGTTGAGGGACCTCTCAGAAATGCTTTGTCATTACACTGCTAAATTAACTTATCATCTCTATTTTGTTGATCTAATGTGAGGGCCATGCAAAACATTCTCCAAAATCAATAGCCTTTTTACTCCAGAGGGAAAAATGAAAACTGTGCTTCACTTATGTGGTGCTGTAGAGTCAGCAGAGCATTACCACCATACCAGCTGACCTCTTGAATAAATATTAGATTAGCATATCTAATAAAATTCACCTAATGGCTTTGTTTGCTTCACTTGCTCTATGTGGGTCTGTTCAAACTTACACATTACCAACAACTCACAAAGTCACAGTTGGGTTTATTTTGATTAATGAGGTTATTACTAATCATGCTGACCACACACACAGAACGGACCACAAAAAAACAAGACCTTGCACTGAAACACATCAGTCAGTGCCAGATCCTGTAAATTTGCTAAATTTGCTGGGAAAGTGTGATTAGTAATAGTGGTGTTTTCTAAGGAAGTCAACTGTAAACACTTATTCAAGTTTGTGGTACATACCTCAAATAATGTGAATGAAATAATATTTTAAATTGTCAAGCATTTTACACAATTTTTAAAATCAGTATCCAACCCTACATGTTGTTAAAGCTTAGTTTGTCCTGTTGTAGATGTTCATGTCTTTCTTTCTTCAGTCGTAAAGAAATTGAGGGAAAACATTTCAGGATTTCTCTCCATATAATGGACTTCTATGATGCCCCAGAGTTTGAACTTCCAAAACATCCAGTTTAAATGCAGCTTCAAAGGGCTCTAAATGAGTTATAAGGGTCTTATCTAGTGAAACAATCAGTTATTTTCTTAAATAAATTAATATTTATACACTTTTTAACGATCCCAGCTGAGGAAGAAGTGTCTTATCTAGTGAAACGATCTGTCATTTTCTTAAAGCGAGACACTGCAGGTGAATAGGGTAAAAAAATAACTAATAGTTATCACCTTACTTACCCAGTTAATTGATTATATTGATAATTGCAAAAAAAAAAAAAACTTTGTATTACAAGTTTTCTAAAATGTTAGGTTTAAATATGCAAATTAGGCATTATTATACTGTTTTTACAGAGGGGATTTTGGGTATCTCATTTTGTCACTCCATAATTCTGAAAAAACTTAGAACAGACAGAAAACAATGTATTTTTTGACCATTTTTTGGGAAATAAAATGTTGTATAAAATCAAGCAAATTATATATGAACAAATCCCTCTGTAAAAACCTTCAGAATAAAGACAGGAATTAAAATGTAAAGTTTGGTGTGTGTAAGTGCTACCGAAGTGGAGATTTATGGCTCAGTGTAGGAGAAAAAAACTCCTTTAAAAATATGTATTGTAATTGAAATCTATTTACACAAATAGATACATTGCTATAAAAGAAACACAGTGTCTTTTGGCTGTTTTCTTTCCACTAGTCTGAAAAAACACTTTATGAAACACCAAAAAGCCCAAAATCTCAAACTTGACAGGTGCATGAAAAACTGTGTTTTTGCCTGCAGTGTCTCCCCTTAAATAAAGTAATATTTATACACTTTTTAACCACAAACGATGCAATGTGCATCCGTACTCTGTGAGCTCTGGTTCAATAAAGTTAGGGTATGTCGAGAAACTCCCATCTCATTTTCTCCTCCAACTTCAAAATGATCCTACATTGCTGCAAAAGTACCGACCAAGTATTTACAATGTGAACATGCAAAGAAGATCGAATACCCTTTACAAAAAAGGTAAAACAGTGATGTAGGATGATTTGGAAGTTGGAGGAGAAAATGAGATGGGAGTTTTTCGACATACCCTAACTGTCTTGAACCAGAATACACAGAGTTCAAGCAGAGCTAGATGAGAAGAGCATTTGAGGTTAAAAAGTGTATAAATATTAATATATTTAAGAAAGACTGATTGTTTTGCTAGATACCTTGGCTGGGATCGTTTAGAGCCCTTTGAAGCTGCATTTTGGAAGTTCAAACTCGCTGGCACCATAGAAGTCCACTATATCGTGAAAATTCCTGAAATGTTTTCCCCCAAAAACATAATTTCTTTACGACTGAAGAGAGAAAGACATGAACATCTTGGATGACAAGGGGGTAAATTATCAGTAAATTTTTGTTCTGGAAGTGAACTAATCCTTTAATTTGTGTAATTACACTTTTACAAGGGCATCTTAAAATGAAGTCTATCCCAAAAATCTTGCATACAGCAGTACATTAAAAACTGGCCAGAGCATCTAGCAACCACATAGCAGTGCCCTGGCAACCACCCACAACACCCTAGTATCATTGTGGAGACAGGAATGCTACACACACTACATCCACGGCTTCCAAGAACTTGAAAAGTGCTGACAAGTCCATGTTTGCAACACCCAACAGGACTGAAGTTTTACGAGCTCAAGCTGTTTCCTGAGGACTCGCCCGTGGAGCTCATGCAGGGGGAGGGTCTGGAGCTCAACTGCACGGCGCTAGTCGAGTTCAACGCTGGTGTGGAATTCCAATGGGACTACCCAGGCCAAAAGGTAATTACCAGGCCACACTGCATATTACAGTTATCAGTATTATCAGCTCTTTCAGACTGAACTACAAGCAAGAACATGACTTGTCTAACCTTTATCTAATTAATTTGTGATGGAATTGGGCTGTGAAGAAAAATGCAGCGGCTTTGGTGTGATTGCGTTCTGTAGTAATAAATCTCATATGCAAACGTCATATATTCATTATTCTCCCACACTCATGTGCTTATCTGTGGCCACTCATACATCTATAGTTATTATTTCCACTGTCTCAATAGTCCAGGATTTCATTTCTACATCAGCCATAGTTAGTTTCATCCATCCTTTGTGCACTGGAGTCATGCAATTAATATTCAGGTCACATTTTGCCCAAGAAGTATATTTTGCATAAAGACATATGTGTCAACTTAACCAGAGGTCCCGGCTCAAATTTTAGGTTTTGCTAATATTTATTCTGAAGAAAGATAGACATGTATAGTGATGAAAGCCAAAATATTAAATGTCATGGATGAATAATTACTGAGTAATCCACTGTTTTGTAGAGGGAGGTCAAAATGGCAATTTTCACCTTAGATTCAGAGTCAAGTTACAGGTGGGTAAATATGACTTCAGAAAGATGGCAGCATCATTATCTTATATTTGCACAGAGATTGGTAGTTATATTAGTAAAAAATGTTGACCTTAGCAATCTTTGTTGCATTATGTGCCAATGGTGACCATTAAAAAATGGGGAAACAGCACTTTTTCAAATTTTTTCCAAAGTTTGCATGCCTGTAACTCAAGAAGTATTAAATATATTTAAAGGAAACAAGATACAATTCTAATTTCAACATTATTTCTTCTTCAGACATTGTTCTTTAAATAAAACATAAGTATCAGCTGTATACAAAGTGACCAACATTTGGATTTCGACCACTGAAAATGGGTAACATTCAACAATCTGGACCTTAAGCCTTATTGAGATCCTCATATCTCAGGGACTGAATGATGTAGGGCCTTGAAAACTAATATTCCAAAAGAAAAGTTTATTAACAACTAGAATCTAAAATCACATTGAAATATCTTTAATACTTCTTGATTTATAGGCATGCAAACTTTGGAAAAAGAATATTTATGGCACTCAGACTGGTATTATTGGCATTATTTGTTCTTCAGACATTCCTACTATCGTATTTTTTCAAACTGACCCACACTTGGTTTTTGACCACTGAAAATGTGTACATTTTAATGATTTACTCCTGGAGCCATACTGAAATTCCAATATCTCTGGAACTAAATCGCATATGGCAAAGAAAATAAAGATGCCAAAAGGAAAGTTTATTAAGACCCAATATCTAAAAGGGCATTCAAATATCTTTAATACTTCTTGAGTTACAGGCATGCAAACTTTGGAGAAAATCTTAAAAAGTGATGTTTCCCCATATTTGAATGGTCACCATTGGTACATAATGCAACAAAGATTGCTAAACTACTGATTTCTGTGTAAAAATAAGATAATGATGCTGCCATCTTTCTGAAGTAATTTTTACTCTCCTGTAACTTGACTCTGAAAATTGCCATTTTGACCTCCCTCTACAAAATAGTGGATTACTCAGTAAATATTAATCCATGACATTTAATATTTGGGCTTTCATCACTATACATGGCTATCTTTCCCAGAATAAATATTAGCAAAATCTAAAATTTGAGCCGGGGAAGTTTTTGAAATTTGGTTGGGTGTTTTGCATTGTGTACTTAGTACTTATACACATTTGCACAATGCAAAAAATCTTAATGTTACAAAAAATGGGCTGCATTTTGTTATATTTTCTATATTTATATCCTATATTACATATATTTGTAACATATTTTGTGTAGACCTCACTGTGCCAATATAACTCAAAATGATCTATTACTGTGATATAGTTGTTATGTATTCAGTTCTAGTGACCTTTCAAAATGCTGAAAAAGCATTTGTATGTAGTATTTTAATTGATGACATTTCAAATACCAAATGTACGCAGCAGGTTCACAAAAGGCAGACCACTAATCAGATCTTTTTTGGCACTGTGCGGACAGGAGAACCGGCTGACAAGTGTGCAATATGTGCGTAACATCCTGGACAAAGGCACGGAAACCTCTAGTATCCTCACAATCCGAAACGTTAACGTGGATGATAGCGGCTACTACACCTGCTCTGCCAGTAGTGTGGAGGTGAAACGAGAGCTTACTACTGTAGTTTTAGTTCATGGTAGGTAACTATGCCTGTATTACTGTACATTTTAATAATATATACAGTACATACCGTCAAGCCTGAAATTATTCATAACCCTGGCAATTTCTGATTTAAAGCTACCTTTATTTAACCAGCAAGGTTTTTTTTATTTGAAATGACACAGACGTCTCCCAGAAGATAATAAGATGATGTACAAGAGGCATCATTGTGTAAAAAATTATTACTCATCTTTTATTTACATTTGAACAAAAAGTGGCATGTCCAAAATTATTCATACCCTTCTCAATAATCAATAGAAAAGCCTTAACTGGCTATTACAGCAATCAAACGCTTCCTATAATTTCTGACCAGCTTTTTGCATGTCTCCACTGGTATTTTTGCCCATTCATCTTTAGCGATAAGCTTCAACTCTTTCAGGTTGGAGGGTCTCCTTGCCATCACCCTGATCTTTAGCTCCATCCACAGATTCTCAATTGGATTTAAGTCAGGACTCTGGCTGGGCCACTTCAAAACGTTAATGTTTTTGTCTGCTAACCATTTCTTCACCACTTTTGCTGTGTGTTTTGGGACGTTGTCATGCTGAAATGTCTACTGGTGCTCAAGCTTCTCAAAAATGTAACTGTTTCGCCCAAGGCCAAATAATTAAATTTTAGTTTCATCTGACCATAAAATAGAAGACCAGAAGTCTTCTTCTTTGTCCAGATGAGCATTTCCAAAGGCCAGGCTCCTTGGTCTGAATCCGTGGAACCCAGTGGTGTGCAGTGTCCATTGGTCTGTCTTTAGAACAGCTTGGACTATTTGGAATGGTATAGAACTTTGGATTTTTCCCATAGTTTGGGAAACGTCTGTGACAGTTTGCAAAATGTATGAATAATTTTGGACATGCCAGTTTTTGTTCAAATGAAAATAAAAGTCATTTCCGGTAAAAAAAAACTTGCTGGTTGAATAAAAGTAACTTTAAGTCAGAATTTGCCAGGGGGATGAATAATTCTGGGCTTGACTGTATATAGTTAAACACACAGTGTGTTACAGTTTCTGTATGTTTCATACTTCCACAGAGAAGCCTTTCATCAGCTTGGACTACAGGAATGGATCAGTTATAGAGGCAAAAGAGGGACAAAAATCTGTCCGGCTGCCTGTGAAAGTGTCAGCGTACCCCTTACCAGAAACACAATGGTAAAAAGTCAAGTTACATGTCCAACATACACAAGCAAAGTGTGTTTGCCATATAATCTACATGTATTTTTTTATACGGATTGTCTATTTACACTAAGTACAAATAGCCCGCCTTGTTGGCAGAGGCTAGTTACGTCAACAACGTGTGATTGGGTTAACATGTAGTCAACACTACAAAAGACGATAGTCTAACAACAGCTTCAGTGGCGTAGAAGGTAAAATGTGTACCGTAGTACTTTTTAATGCGATCGACCAGGGTTTGATTGCACCTTTTGCCAAACTTTTTTTCCTCCCTTTTTAAATCTCATATTACATTAATAAAAATGAAGGAAATAATCGAAAAGTTGAAAATAAAGTATTGGGTGGGTTAGAGTAGGTGTAGGGAGGGCTTATATTGTCCCAATAAAGTGGCATCCATTAAATAATTTCAACTAAAATTGTAATTTACTCTCAATATGTTATTATTGCATACTGTATTATAATGTACTACAATACTGAGGTGCAGACAGTGTTGGGTGTAACTAGTTACTAAGTAATTAGTTACTGTAATTTAATTCCTTTTCCCTTGAAAATATAAAGTAAGGGATTACTTTTACAGTCACTTCTTTTGTAATCAAACTTAATACTGTGTATAGAGCATTTATATACAGTGCAATAGTGGATTTAAAGTCAAAATTTAAAGTCTAACCTTAAAATGTATGCTTTTTATGTACCCTTCTCACTTTAAATACTTTGGTGAGTTAATAAGAATATTAGTAACACTTTAGTGTTCTCACTATTAACTAGTTGGTTATTAGCATGAATATTACTGTTATAATGGCTGTTTATTATTGCTTAAAATGCACAATGTCTTATTCTCCAAGACCTTATTCTAAATCTTTAATCCTACCCAATTCTTAAAATTAAACTACTTTACTAAGTATTAATAAGCAGTAATTAGGACTATAGTAAGGAAAAGGTCATAGTTAATAGTCAGAATTGTACCCTAATCTAAAATGTGTCCGGAATAATTTACGTTTTTATCTATTATTTATTTGAAAGAATTAAAAGAACTGTTTCATGTCTGTCCTTGTATCATTAACTTGTCAAGGCTGATATAGGAGTTAGAAAGTAATTAGTAATAAGTAATTAAATACTTTTTGAAAAGAGTAATTTGTACTGTAAATACATTGTTAAAGATGAAACTAGTAATTAAGTAATTTTTTAGAGTAACTTATTCAACACTGGGTGCAGATAATTGCCAGTATTTGCAATGAGTAGTATAAATAGCAGAAAAACCTGCTATTTTAACATAGTGTAAATACAATCTATCGCTATTTACATTTATGCAAATAGCTGCTGCCTTTTAATATCATGTAATCTGCCATCAAAATACATTACCTTGCTCTGGCATCACCAAACCCTCAAATAGAGAAATATTTTACCATCTAATAAAGTGCCAAGGTGCTGTATTTTTCTTCATGTTGAATGTTCTGTTTTTCTGAGTCACATTGTGGAAACAAAATGTCATGGACACATTCCATCTTTAAAAATAGTCCAAACAGTATTATGTTGTAAATGATCTGTGTGTGTGCAGGTTTAAGAATGGCAAACTGATCACCAGACGGCCAGAGTTCAGCCGGTTTAGGGTCCAGCAGCATGCTCTGGAGATCAGGGACGTTTGTAAGCAGGACGCTGGAGAATACACGCTGGTCCTGAAAAACACGCGTGCAGCCCTTGAGAAAAGACTAAACTTCACTGTCATAGTTAATGGTAACTCTTTCAATGTTATATGCATAATTATGCATTTAAACATTAATGACCAAACCTATCATTATAAAACTTCATAATGTTGCTGCACATAAAATATAACACGGATATCATTAAAAAAATATTTTTATCAGGTTTCACATTGATTATTTATCACTCAAACCCCTTTCTCTACCTGTCCGTTGGTCGCGCATATCCTCCATGTTTGTAGTTTTTTAACACTTTTTATGCGTGTTTGTGGTTCTAAAGCCTCGTTCAGACTGTCAGCCCAAATCCGATTTGTATGCAAATCCGATTGAAATCCGATCATATTTAGGTAGTCTGAACAGCAACGAACTACGTGAAATCTGATTTGGTCAAATCCGTTTCGAGCTACGTTCAGCTAGCTATTCAAATCGGATTTCTGCTTTTTCACGTTTTCATGCCACGTAAAACGTTAACACGTCAGACATTTTTGTGGAAAACATAACAAACGTCTTTGCAGAAACAAGCTTGTGTTGTTGCGAACTGCAAATCAAGCGGGAACAAACAATATACAGCTAGTATACGCACCTCTTTGAGTTTTGATACCAGCGGAGACGGCAGCACAGAATGAAGTCTCACAATCCAGCTTCCTGCGTTTCTACCGCTGCTTTAGAAGACAGACGAAATATAATCCAGCGCGACGACAACGTTGTCATATCACAAGACAATATCTATATTGCAAACTGTATTGCTGTTATTGTTGTTTTTAGCATTGGCATAATAATGCAACGGCATTGCCATAGAAACCAACGCACATTCCGTAAAACAAAGAGCGCTTATGGACACACAAATCGGATTTGAACAGTTGCGATATGACTGTGTGGACAGTCAGTTATTCAAATCCGATTCCATCCAGATATGGACAAAATCGGCTGACAGTCTGAACGAGACTTAATCGAATCCTCTTTCACCACGCAATGTGTTGTGGGCAATATTAGCCCACTGATCCGCACTTCGAATTCCGAAGTTAAGTAGTATACCATCCGGAAATCTTTGGAATACTCTTTTAAACATACTACGATTTGGGACACACTAATTCTATTTTCGAATACTATTTAGGATGGATAGTATGCGAATTGGGATGCAGCCTATGGGATTTTTCCCGTTTTAATTGTTATTTTTAGAAAAAATTGTAAGTACAATCAGTTAGAAAAGATATAACAACTGGAGTCAGATCAGCCTGAAGATCTGGATTTGTACTTTGTAGAGTTAAAGTTCTAGGAGGAGGAGCAGTCAGAAATTTTAGTCTCAGAAGAATAATAATAACTTTAAGTTTAAACAGCATTTCAGTAAGTTGGCTTTCTCAAACCAACCTAATAACTATGATTAATAAATGAAAAAAGAAAGTGTTTAATTTTTAGTTCAAGTAGTTCACTAATGTTAACAAACGGAAACCTATTCTAAAGTGTTATATTGATAAGTGTCTTACATTTCTCCGTTTGCATCTGCAGTTCCTCCTCAGATCCATGAGAAAGAGGCAGCAACACCTACTAACCCCTATAAGAAGAGCAGTCGACAGACACTCACTTGCACCGCCACCGGCACCCCTCCAGCCACCATCATCTGGCAGTGGAGGCCCTGGAGCCCCTGCGGTCTCAACAGCACTCGCAGAACCCTGTAAGAAACCATCGGATCCACACGTGACATCTGACACTTATTCTGAATCATGCTAAAATATAGTGTTGGGTTCGAGTCCACCTCGAGTCAAGTCCTAGTCCAAATGGGTCGAGTCCGAGTCCAACTAAACACTACTGTTTGTCAGTATCTTAACTTTGTTTTAACCTTTACAACTAGAATAAGTCAATGACAATTTAAATGTAACAAAAGCAAACCTCTATTGCATATTGCCATTTTGATTTTTGATTTCACACCATCTCATAATTAGTGTCCTGCTCAGCAAACTTTAAAGTCATGTAACAGAAATTATAGATTATGTATTGTGACATAATTCAGAGTGAAACAGCTTTTAGAATGTGGAAAAATATAGGACAGGACAGGACTTTATTTGTTGTTATATAGTAAATGTAAAAAAATTCAACAGGGTGGGTAGGAAGCTTAGTGAATGAGACCTGAGGAGCAGAAAATGCACCTCTCATCTCTGATTGTGGCTGTGTTTTGGGTTTTATATGATGAATAGTAAGACCTTAGACAGGGTAGATGGCATTAAAAAAAAATTCCGAGATTATATCTCACAATTCTGATAAGAAAAGCCATTCTCCCTTTTCCCTTCAGCTCAAAATCATGAGTTTATATCCTACACTTCTGACATTTTTCCCCTTAGAACTGACAAACTCGCTACTGTTGAGTTAAATTGAGTTATAAAGTCTGAAATACAACATATAAACGACATATAAAAAAAATTCTGAATTGTGAGATACAATAGTTAAATGTAATATGACGCAGGCTGCTGCAGCAGGTTTATGCTGCTGTCGCTTTAAGACCGGACACACAGATCATATATTTTGACATATCTGTATTTCTCCCAACTGTTCAAATTCACTCAAGACAAAACCGACTGCATTTACATTAACACTCTCCAAGACGGTGCATTTTGACATTACTTTTCGTGTAAGTGTGTAGCAATAACATGCAAAAGAAAACTTAATTCAGCATTTCCACGCTGACTGAGAGGTTCTTTCGGTGAGCACGCTTTGGGTGTGTGTGTATGCAAAGAAACCAGCAGGCTTTCAAGTACTGGCAAGACTTTTAAACACGTGCGAATACTGAATGTCACTTTCGTAATAATGCATCGAGTAAAATTTTCATCAACTGTCCCTGGACTCGGCTGGACTCTGCAATAATTCCCAAGTCCTAAAAGCTTGCGTCTGAGTCAAAATGCATCCGAGTCCGTGACAAGTCTGAGTCCGCTAAAAACTGTACTCGAGACCGGACTCAAGTCCGAGTACAAGTCCGAGTACCCCAACTCTACTAAAAACCTCTGATTGTCAAGAATTCATGTGGTAGAGCTGATAATGTAAATTTGCATTTATGCATTAGCAGACACTTTCATCCAATCGCTCTGAAGGGATTGCGTTACCGGTGTCGGCAAGGGATCAATGAGAGTATTAGTTAATCTGGCGAAGCTGTTGAAATCATTATCGAATGTTAAACAACAGTGCTTGTGGTTCACGTTGAGTTCAGAGTAGATAGTCTTTGTTCCTTTTGGCGACGTGCCTATGGTCTCTTACTAGTCAGAGACGCTCTTTCCCGTGTTTTCAGAAGCCTTGTTTATTTTTTCTGCTGTAAAGGCTGAGCGGGCGGCGCGGTGGCAGCTTTTCTTCCTTGTTGACTGGAGATAAGGCAGCTGGGGAAGGTGGGGAGGTTAGGAGGGCGTTAGGGATATTTATAGGGTTCTGCTTGGAGAGAGCACAGTGTGAAGGACAGAGGTCTGTCGTCTAAACAACAGGAAACATAGAGACAGAGGCATTTAAGCATCCTCTGGCCCTGAAAGAGGACACCTTGGATCTTTGTGGTTCGAGTTGCTTCTAGAGTCTGGTTCTAAGGATTGTGCTGTGGGAGACAGCTAAATCATTCAGACATGTCCAGAGGCGAACCGCAATCCCCATCTGCTTCCATATCACTCCTACACACTCACAGCTGAGGCCTAGAGTCCATGATCACATTCAAACCAGCATTCAGAGTGCATTATATATTTATCAGCTTTATTATTTTCACTCTGAGGGTGTAGATATTAGCACCGCTCCAAATTCAAGTGAGCTGCCTGCCTAGACAGCATTATATGGCTAATTCATAGCTGCCAAGGTGGGGTTTTAATAGTTTTTTTAATCAGTGCTACATAAGAAAATACTAAACTTCACTGTCACAGTCAATGGTAACTCTTTCAATCTGTAATAGATGATGTTTATATATATGCAGTTTTGTATTAGGTTTAGGTTGAACTCAGGGTTGGTCTATCTTGCACTGTAAAAAGTTTTCAACTTAAAAAATTTAAGTTTAGCAGCTGCCTTAAAAATTTAAGTTAAATCAACTTATTGTAATAAGTTAAAATGACTTGTAGTTTTAAGCTGATTTAACTTAAAAATTTTAAGGCAGCTGCTGAACTTAGGTTTTTAAGTTGAATCTGGTGAAAACTTTTTACAGTGTGGTGGTAAAAAATCTATGGTACAAATGCTAGAAGGGATGATTCATCAAATAAATGAAAATTCAAAATAACGCATAAAAATCATCTTGTATCCTTTTCCTTCACTAACAGTAAATGTTGTAATTAACAACTAGAGAACAAAAGTTTGTCAAACTTTAAGTTGGCTTGAGAAAGCCGGACCAGAAAGTTTGAAAAGTTTAAAAGCTTTAAAAAGTTTAAAAGTTTTAAGTTTGACTGTTTTCCATCTGAAATAGTTTGAAGTTTAAAGTAGTTTTAAAAACTTAAAGTTGATAGATAGCAAGTTACTAGCATGTTGTTAGCATGTTTCTATCATGATTAGTGTGTTACTAGCATGATTAGCAAGTTACTAGCATGTTGTTAACATGTTTATATCATGATTAGCATGTTACTAGCATGATTAGCAAGTTACTATCATGTTGTTCATAGATATATATACATAGATGCCTCATTAGCGACTGTTTCTATGGGCCGTTATACGTAAGCCATCCGCCATTTCACTGCGGTCTACTTGACGTCATTCACCCATAGATCTCATAGTAATCACTGAAAATTCGAAAAGCCACAGTCCTGCACAGCCGTTGGTCTGCGAACCTACAGTATGGTGAATGACGTCAAGTGGACCGTTCCAAAATGGCGGACGCATCTACGTGCTTGGAGCGGTCCAATGCGGTATCTATGTATATATATCTATGATGTTGTTAGCACATTTCTACCATGATTAGTATGTTACTAGCATGATGAGCAAGTTACTAGCATGTTGTTAGCATTATTAGCAAGTTACTAGCATGTTGTTAGCACGTTTCTATCATGATTAGTATTACTAGCATGATTAGCAAGTTACTACCATGTTGTTAGCATGATTAACAAGTTAGTAACATGTTGCTAGCATGATTAGCATGTCGCTAGCATGTTTACAGCATGATTAACATATTATTAGCATGTTGTTAGCATAATTAGCGTGTTACTAGCATTTTGCTAACATGTTTAACATGTTACTAGCATGCTGTTATCATCTTTTTACCACGATTAGCATGTTACTAACATGTTGCTAGCAGGATTAGCATGTCGCTAGCATGTTTACAGCATGATTAACATATTATAAGCATGTTGTTAGCATAATTAGCATGTTACTAGCATGTTGCCAGCATGTTTAACATGTTACTAACATGCTGTTATCATCTTTTTATCATGATTAGCATGTTACTAGCATAATGTTAACATGCTTAACAAGTTACTAGCATGATTAGCAGGTTACTAGCATGTTTCTAGCATGATTAACATTTTGTTAACATGTTTTTAACATGGTTAGCATGTTGTTAGCATGTTTAGCAAGTTACTAACATGCTTCTGGCATTATCATAGCTGCCAAGGTGGGGTTTTAATAGAAGTTTTTTTTTTTTTTTAAGTTTAAAGGTTTTAATTTGACTGTTTTCAATCTGAAATAGTTTGAAGTTTAAAGTAGTTTTAAAAGCTTATAGTTAACGGTAGGAAATTCACAAAGTATCTTCATGGAACATGATCTTAATATCCTACTGATTTTTGGGTTATTTTGACCCATACTATGTATTTTTGGCTATTGGTACAAAATATACCCGTGCTACTTATGGCTGGTTTTGTGGTCTAGGGTCACATATTGTTAATAATATTTTACTAACGTTACTAAAATCATAGAAGACTATGAAGAGGTCAAGAGATTGAGAGAGTGTCCTTAGCAGAGGAAGCAATGCCAGAAAGCACTGCAATAAATTCAGTGAAAGAAATTATCCAAGATGGCCAGACAAGTCAAAAGACATCTTTTAAATATTGTAAATAGGCTATACATTTATTTGATTAAATTCCAAGAAAAGTATTGATATAAATAGTTGTATCTGTATAAATAGTCTAATTAATGTCAAGCAATATGTTTTCATTTGAATGAGGTCAGTGCAGTTCATTTTGGAATTGCCTTCGCTTCAAATAAGCACACACAAATTTGTAGATTTAACTATTTATATCAATGTT
>NC_133376.1:5482826-5592222 GCF_049309525.1 Garra rufa
ACGGCTGCCTCTCCAGGGCCTGATCACATCACGGCTGCCGCTCCAGGGCCTGATCATATCACGGCTGCCTCGCCAGGCCCTGCTCACACCAAGCCTGCCGCTCCAGGGCCTGCTCACGCCACGCCTGCCACCCTCCCAGAGTCTGCACCCGTCATGGATGCCATCCCAGAGCCTGTTCACAAGATGGCCACCCTTCCAGAGTCTGCACCCATCATGACCACGATCCCAGAGCCTGTTCACAAGATGGCTGACGCTCCAGAGTTTGCACCTGTCATGGCCGCCACGCCAGTGTCTGTTCACAAGATGGCCGCCACGCCAGAGCCAGTCCACAAGATGGCCACCATCCCCAAGCCTGTTCACAAGATGGCTGCCCCGTCTGAGTCCCCGGCCAAGATGGCTACCATGCCAGAGACTGCACCCAAGATGGCCGCCACGTCAGAGCCATTCCACATTAGTTCTGCTGCTTCAGGACCTGCCAAGCCAGCGTCTGCTAACTTCCCATCCGCCAAGTCAGCGTTCGCTAACATCACAGCCGCTCCTCTAACATCAAGTCAAGTCACAGCTGCTCTTCCAACATCAAATCAAGTCACAACTGTCCCAGCCAAGCCAAGTCAAGTCACAGCTATCTCAGCCAAGCCAGATCAAGTCACAGCTATCCCAGTCAAGCCAGATCAAGTCACAGCTGTTCCAGTCAAACCAAATCAAGACACCGTAACACTCCCTGAGTCAAGCAAAGACACAGCTTCGCATCCTGAGTCAAGCACAGATACAACTTTGCATCACGAGTCAAGCCAAGTCACAGCTGTGCCCCACGAGTCAAGCCAAGTCGCAGCTGTTGTTCCTGCCAAGTTAAGTCACGTTACAGCTGCTGCTCCAGCCAAGTCAAGTCACGTCACCGCTGCTGTTCCTGCAAACTCAAGTCAAGACACAGCAGCACTTCCTGTATCAAGCCAAGACATAGCTTTACATTCAGGGTCAAGCCAAGTCACCGCTTTACATTCTGAGTCAAGTCAAACGGCACTTCCCAAGTCACCTCAATACACAGCAGCACCTCTTGAATCACCTCAAGCCGCAGCTGCTCCAGCACAGTCAAGCCAAACCGCAGCTGCTCCAGCACAGTCAAACCAAGCCGTAGCTGCTCCAGCAAAGCCAAGTCAAGTCACAGCTGTTCCCTCAAAGCCAAGTCAGGTCACAGCTGTTCCCTCAGAGCCACGCCACGTCTCGCCCGAGCGTCCAGATCCAAGTCACATCTCGTCTGACCTGCCAGAGCCACGCCACGTCTCGCCTGAGCCTCCAGAGCCATGCCACGTCTCGCCCGAGCGTCCAGATCCAAGTCACATCTCGTCTGACCTGCCAGAGCCACGCCAGGTCTTGGTGGCCAGTGTGATGAACCCTTCTCTGATGTCAGTGCAGGCTGCAGGCATCCCAAGCAACGCAGAGCCCTCGCCTCCAAGCCATGCAGAGCCCACGCTCCCATGCCACGTAGAGCCTACACTCTCAAGCCACGCACCCTCAAGCCCAGTGGGCATCCCATTCACCACTGCACTGCCCGTAATAGCCTTCACCATTTTAAGTGTGTGGGCTGCACACTATGCTCCAGAGGCCTCATTTGTCCACGAGTCTGTCCACAAGTCTGCTCCGGAGGCCTCATCTTTCCATTTGTCCGCTGCGCCAACGCCTCTTGAGGAGGCGGCGTCCACGGCGGAAACCCCTGAGGAGGCAGCTCTCGCTGCAGATCCTAAAAAGGGGGCACCGCCAAGGCTCCCTGCTCTGCCTGCACCGCATAGGCTTCCTGCTCTGCCTGCATCACCAAGGCTCCCTGCCCTGCCTGCACCGCCATGGCATCCTGCTCTGCCGGCCCCGCCCTGGTTTCCATTGCCCCACTGTCTACCACTGCTCCATGGCCCAGGTCCTCCAGTGCTCCACTGTCTGCCACTGCTCCATGGCCAAGGTCCTCCAGTGCTCCACTGTCTACCACTGCTCCATGGCCAAGGTCCTCCAGTGCTCCACTGTCTGCCACTGCTCCATGGCCAAGGTCCTCCAGTGCTCCACTGTCTACCACTGCTCCATGGCCCAGGTCCTTCAGTGCTCCACTGTCTACCACTGCTCCATGGCCCAGGTCCTCCAGTGCTCCACTGTCTACCACTGCTCCATGGCCCAGGTCCTCCAGTGCTCCACTGTCTACCACTGCTCCATGGCCCAGGTCCTCCAGTGCTCCACTGTCTACCACTGCTCCATGGCCCAGGTCCTCCAGTGCTCCACTGTCTACCACTGCTCCATGGCCCAGGTCCTCCAGTGCTCCACTGTCTACCACTGCTCCATGGCCTAGGTCCTCCAGTGCTCCACTGTCTACCACTGCTCCATGGCCCAGGTCCTCCAGTGCTCCACTGTCTACCACTGCTCCATGGCCTAGGTCCTCCAGTGCTCCACTGTCTACCACTGCTCCATGGCCCAGGTCCTCCAGTGCTCCACTGTCTACCACTGCTCCATGGCCCAGGTCCTCCAGTGCTCCACTGTCTACCACTGCTCCATGGCCCAGGTCCTCCAGTGCTCCACTGTCTACCACTGCTCCATGGCCCAGGTCCTCCAGTGCTCCACTGTCTACCACTGCTCCATGGCCTAGGTCCTCCAGTGCTCCACTGTCTACCACTGCTCCATTGCCCAGGTCCTCCAGTGCTCCACTGTCTGCCTAAGTTCCAGGCCCTGGCTCTGAACCTGTTCCCTTGTATGGACCTGGCCCACCGTCCCACCCCCTGCTCTACCACCCTCCTGAACTTAGTGAGCTTGTGTTTTTGTTTTGAGTGCCAGGAGTCGCTCCTAGAGGGGGGGATCTGTAACGCCAGGCCAGCAGAGGGAGTCCCTTCTCACACTGACTGTTGCTGCTTCTACGCTCACTTCCTGTTTGGGACTATTTAAGCCCAGACCATGTGCTTTGACGTTGCGTATTGCAAGTTAATCCTGCCTTACCGAGCGTTCTACATTATTACTCTGTCTGACTACCTGTTGCTGATTCTGCCTTGCCTTGTATTCACGAGCTTACGGATTACCCCATTGGATTGTTTGCTTTATTGGACTGCCTCACGACTTTGATCTACTGCCTGCCTTTTGACTATTGTTTCTCGGATTGCCCCACTGTATTGTTTGCTGTTCGGATTGCCTCACTCGTTACTGACCTTTTGCCTGCCCTACTGTTTCTGAATTGTTTAATAAACGTCCGCATATGGATTCCAACCCAGCCTCAGCGTCTACGTTACATTTCCATAAAAAGTAACTAAGTAACATAATTAGTTACTTTTTTAGGGAGTAACTCAATATTGTAATGCATTACTTTTAAAAGTAAATTTCCCCAACACTGGTCTTTGGCCACTTAAATTATCCACCTCGTCTTGCTTTAAGAGAAAATAGACATACATCTTCTTCCAGGCGTATTTGTAACATTTCCAGTTGATTGGAAACTCTTAATTATTGCCATAAAGGTGGAAATGGGAATTTTTAACGCTTTACCTAATTTCTTAAAGCCACTTTTTAGTTTATGAAGCTCAACAGTCTTTTGTGGCACAGAAGAACTATTTTCAATATCATGTTTTTTCTAAAAAGTGTGAATATGAACAGGAATTTAATTCAGAAATATTTAACTCATAATAATTTTTAGTTCCTATAATTGTACCTAAATATTAAAGGTCCAGACTGGGCACAATAAATTAAGCCTTTTTTGCTTCTGCGGGTTAAACAGTGAAGGGATGAAGCCTTATAGCATAATTGACTAGGTGGTAGAGAAAAGCACCTTCTGAATATAGTCCGTTATAGGGTGCAAGAAAATGTTTACGCTGGAAAAGGCAACTGAAAAGGCCTGCAGCTCTTTTACTTTCTTAAGCAATGTTAACGCCAGTAGCAGAACCATTTTCGCAGTCTGGACCAGCACATGGTAACCCTTCAGGTCTGGAAATGTACTTTAAACCTAGAAGTAATTTATTTATTGTAATGCAATTTTGTACATGTATTATTCAGGACAAATTCAAGGAAAAACAAATATTAAGAGAGAAAAAAATATGAAGAGAGGAAAAATGGTTTTCAGAGAGAAAAAGATATTTAGAGAGAGAGAGAGAGAGAGAGAGAGAAATCTTGGGACTTAGGCTCAAAAAGGATCGAAGACATTATTCTTTTCTTACAATGTGGTTCAGGGCTTCAATACTTTAACTGGATATGCAATCTAATTTATCAGAAATGACAAATACGAAACACTGTGTTAGGGTTTTTTTTTTCAAAGGTGGGGCTGCTGACACACACACACACACACACACACACACACACACACACACACACACACACACACACACACACACACACACACACACATACACGCACACACATATATATACAGTCAAGCCCGAAATTATTCATACCCCTGGCAAATTCTGACTTCAGTTAATTTTATTCAACCAGCAAGTTTTTTTTATTTTTATTTGAAATGACACAGACGTCTCCCAGAAGATAATAAGACGATGTACAAGAGGCATCATTGTGGAAAAAATTATTACTCATCTTTTATTTACATTTGAATAAAAAGTGGCATGTCCAAAATTATTCATACCCTTCTCACTAGTCAATAGAAAAGCCTTTATTGGCTATTACAGCAATCAAATGCTTCCTATAATTGCTGACCAGCTTTTTGCATGTCTCCACTGGTATTTTTGCCTCTTATTAACTCTTTCAGGTTGGAGGGTCTCCTTGCCATCACGCTGATCTTTAGCTCCCTCCACAGATTCTCAACTGGATTTAAGTCAGGACACTGCAAAACGTTAATGTTTTTGTCTGCTAACCATTTCTTCACCACTTTTGCTGTGTGTTTTGTGTCGTTGTCATGCTGAAATGTCCACTGGTGAAGGCTACATCATTGTGGCCAAACAATTCAATTTTTGTTTGATCTGACCATAAAACAGAAGACTAGAAGTCTTCTTCTTTGTCTTAGCCATGACAAACCAACAGCAGAGAGCTTCTGTTTTTCACCTGTTGAGTTGATTAAAACAGCTGTTCCCAAAGAATCAGGGTAATTAGGATGCTTTAGAACAGCTTGGACTATTTGGAATGGTATAGAACTTTGGATTTTCCCATAGACTGTGACAGTTTGCAAAGGGTATGAATAATTTTGGACATGCCACTTTTGGTTCAAATGTAAATAAAAGCTGAGAAATATTTTTTCCAGAATGATGCCTCTTGTACATCGTCTTATTATCTTTTGGGAGAAGCCTGTGTCATTTCCGGTCAAAAAAGTAACTTTAAGTCAGAATTTGCCAGGGGTATGAATAATTTTGTGCTTGACTGCATATATCATCAGTTTTACACTTTTAAACATTTGTTTTATATTAAATACAATAATACAATGCGGTAATCGAAATCTGAGAGCAAAAACAGTTTTTTCTGTGCATGAAATCACCTATATGCCAACAACCAATGTGAACGCAGAACAGTAATCACAATACATATCCACTTAACAGGTTTTTGCTGTAGTGTTTTTACAGTTATTTACTGTAAAACAATAATATATATATCATTTTTAAAGTGTACAGACAGAGACTAAATACTTTAAATTATGTGGTTTATCCAGGACAAGTGTGCCGTTATTTTTCTTATTATTCTTGTTCATTTCCTATTCAGCTATCCCAGAAGGTTTCGGGATAGAGATGGAGCCCTCTGAGGATCCGCTTGAGCAGGACCTGGTTCAGCTAAAGTGTAATGCAGATAATTACACCTATGAGAACCTGCGGTGGTACCGTCTGGACCCACAGGCTGTTCCTCCAGAGCTGGACTGCAAGAGTCTGCACCAGTACGCCGAGGCTCTGGGGGGCAAGCTTTCGTTCCAGACCACCAGCAACAACTGGGTACTGGAGCTCACCATTACCAACATCCAGCTACAGGACGAGGGGAACTACGTGTGTGAGGTGCAGAACCGGCGCAGTGGGGAGAAACATTGCCACCGCAAGTACATCCCAGTCAAAGGTGAAGGTCATTCAATGATCAGTTTTGTTTTCTATAAGTCCAGGGACCTACTTCAAAGTCTAGTGAACAGTCCTTCTGTCAGCTTGCTGTTTGCTACTTACATTTACACCTACTTTTTAAGGTAGCATCCAAACCTCGTAAGTTACACAGATACTTCTACTTGTGTGAATCACATAAGAGACTCCAACTTAGTTTGGCATTAGTGTTGCTAAGCTAATTAAGTTGGCAAGCCAACTTACGGAAATTTACATTTACATTTACATTTATTCATTTAGCCGACGCTTTTATCCAAAGCGACTTACAATTGGGAATACAACAAGTGATTCATCCTAAGGAGGCAGATCAACATAGGAAGTGTTCAAAAATACCATATATCAGGCGTTGTTAGAAGAGTGCAGGCTAGAAGGAGAAGATCAAGAAAGAGAGGAAAAACAGGCTAGAAGGGAGGATATTTTTTTTTTTTTTTTTTTTATTGAGTCAGATAGTGTCGGAAAAGATGGGTTTTCAGCAGTCGTTTGAAAGCTGTTAAGGAGTCTGCATTCCGGATAGGGGTGGGAAGATCATTCCACCAGGCAGGAACGTTGAACGAGAATGTTCTGGACAGTGATTTAATACCTCTCTGTGGTGGTACAATGAGGCGTCTTTCACTAGAGGATCTCAGTCTTCTGGAAGGAGTGTAGATGTGTAGTAGTGAATGGAGGTAGGCAGGTGATGATCCGGTGGCTGTCCTATAGGCCAGCATCAGTGTCTTGAATTTGATGCGTGCTGTAACCGGTAGCCAGTGCAGGGATATGAAGAGAGGTGTAACATGGGCCTTTTTGGGCTCGTTGAAGACCAGTCGTGCTGCTGCATTCTGAATCATTTGTAGAGGCTTGATTGTACATGCTGGAAGACCAGCTAAAAGAGCATTGCAGTAGTCCAGCCTGGAAATGACCAGGGCCTGGACGAGGAGTTGTGTAGCATGCTCTGTTAGGAAGGGCCTGATCTTTCTGATGTTGTACAATGCAAACCTGCAAGATCGAGCGGTCTTAGCTATGTGGTCTTTAAAAGTCAGTTGGTTGTCAAAGATAACACCCAGATTTCTGGCTGAAGTTGATGGGGTAATTGTTGATGAACCTAACTGGATGGAGAAGTCATGCTGTAGAGATGGAGTGGCAGGAAAGATAAGGAGTTCCGTCTTTGCTAGATTGAGCTGTAGATGGTGTTCCTTCATCCATGCAGAGATATCCGCTAGGCAACCTGAGATCCGTGCAGCTACCGATGGATCGTCTGGTTTGAAAGAAAGATAGAGCTGTGTGTCATCAGCATAGCAATGGTAGGAGAAGCCATGTGCCTGTATGATGGGGCCCAGAGATGTAGTGTATATGGAGAAGAGGAGAGGTCCAAGAACTGAACCCTGAGGAACCCCAGTGACCAGTTGATGAGTTTTGGATACCTCGCCTCCCCAGGCCACTCTGAAAGACCTACCAGAGAGGTAGGATTTGAACCAGCGAAGTGAAGTCCCTGTAATACCCAGCATTGAGAGGGTGGACAGGAGGATCTGGTGATTCACAGTGTCAAAAGCTGCAGATAGGTCCAGCAAGATGAGTACCGATGATTTGGACTCAGCTTTTGCCGTCCGCAAGGCTTCAGTGACAGACAGTAGCGCAGTCTCAGTTGAATGGCCGCTTCTGAACCCTGATTGGTTAGAGTCCAGTAGATTGTTCTGTGAGAGGAATAAGGATAGCTGGTTGAAAACAGCCCGTTCCAGTGTTTTTGCTATGAATGGAAGGAGGGAGACAGGTCTGTAGTTGTCTATGAGTGAGGAGTTAAGTGTAGGTTTTTTGAGCAGTGGGGTTACCCGGGCCTGCTTAAATGTAGTGGGAAAAGTGCCTGTGAGAAGAGATGTGTTGATGATGTGTGTGAGCGCCGGTAGGATTGTAGGGGAGATTGCTTGGAGAAGGTGTGAGGGGATAGGATCTAAAGGACATGTCGTCGGATGGCTGGAGAGGAAAAGTTTGGTTACTTCTGCCTCCGAGCAAGGACAGAAGGAGAAGTGGGGGGTTCCAGCCGTGATTGTGGTCAATTTTAGTTCCTGTATGTGTGGAGCTGAGAACTTATTATTGATCGATGTAGTTTTGTCTGTAAAAAATGTGGCGAAATCATCAGCTGTTATAGAAGTTGTGGGAGGTGGTGGAGGGGGACAAAGCAGTGTATTAAATGTTTTGAAAAGGTTGCGTGCGTCCGGGGAATTGTTGATCCTGTTGTGGAAGTATGAAGATTTGGCTGTATGTACTTGGGTAGCGAAAGATGAGAGCATAGACCGATACATACTGAGGTCGGATGGATCCTTAGATTTGTGCCATTTTCTCTCAGCTGCCCTAAGTTTGGAACGATGCTCACGAAGAACATCGGATAACCAAGGGGTTGTCGGAGCAGATCGTGCTGGCCTGGAGGAGAGAGGGCATATAGCATCTAGACAGGAGGTAATAGTGGAGCATAAGGTGTCAGTTGCTGCATTAGTGTCCAGGGATGAGAAGTGAGTAGGAGAGGGAAGGGAGGAGGATACTAAAGAAGAAAGATGGGAGTGTGAGAGAGAGCGTAGGTTTCTTCTAAAAGTAACAGGTAGAGGGGTTGGGAGTGCACAAGTAGCAAGATGTAGGTCAAATGTAATGAAGAAGTGGTCAGAGATGTGTAGGGGTTTGACCACAATATTGTCTGAAATACAATTTCGCATGTAAATGAGATCAAGTTGGTTGCCAGATTTATGAGTGCATGTAGTGATAACACGTTGTAGATCAAATGAAGCTAGAAGTGAATTGAAGTCAGCAGCATAGGGTTTGTCAAGGTGAATGTTGAGGTCCCCAAAGACTAGAAGTGGGCTGCCATCCTCTGGAAACGAGGACAGCAGCCCATCCAGCTCTTCTAAGAAGATGCCAAGTTGAGTAGGAGGGCGGTAGATTACCACAATGTGGAGTTCGATAGGAGATGTTACAGTGATTGTATGAGATTCAAATGAACTATAATTGCATAGAGGAGAATGGGTTGAGTATTTCCAGTTGTTAGAAATAAGAAGTCCCGTCCCCCCACCCCTTCCAGTCTGACGAGGGGTGTGAGAGAAGGAAAAGTTATTAGAAAGAGCAGCTGGGGTTGCAGAGTCTTCTGGACGAATCCAGGTCTCAGTCAAGCCTAGAATGCTCAAACCAGATTGCACAGAAAATGCTGAAATGAAGTCAGATTTGTTGACAGCTGATTGACAGTTCCAGAGTCCAACCGTGAAAGAGAAAGGTTCAGTGGAAGAAGTGTCGATAGGACGCAGGTTAGAAATATTGCGTCGACGTGTGCGTGTGATATTAGTGCGGTGTGAAGAGACCACCGGAATGAGTTGGAAACACATGATAGAGGAGGACAGAAAGAAGAGTGAAATAAAGGAGAGGAGTACTTAAGTGCGTTGTCGGTGTCGTTGCTCGGAGAAGTCGCGCAGGAAAAGTTGCAGTCTTTACTCTCGTCGGTCTTCAAAGTCGCGCAGGAAAAGTCGCAGTCTTTACTCTCGTCGGTCTTCAAAGTCGCGCAGGAAAAGTCGCAGTCTTTACTCTCGTCGGTCTTCACGCGAGGAGGCTGAACGCTTCCGCTGACGCTTCAGCGTCAGCTGTTCTGACGCAGTTAAATAGACAACCAAACAGTGCTTCAATGATAAAAGCTAGGGACGCCTCCTAGGCTCAGTGAGCCGCGAATGTCTCGCCCGCACGCAAAATGGCTCAATCGAAACTCAAAAAGCAACAGCTTCGCACTTGTAATAGCTCCAGAAGGGAACGATATGACAAAAACAAAAGCTTCCCTTGGCCGTACGCTCAGTTATCAATTTTAATGATTGCAATAAAAACTAGAATTTAAAGCAAAAATAATCGCAGGACAAATAACAGAAGAACACTCCTTTTCTAACAGTGAATAGATGTAAATAAAACAAACGAATAATTAAATAGAACAACAGAGTACTTTAAGAAGCAGCTCAAAATTAATATTAACGAATAAGTGAATAGAAACTACAGAGTGCGTTTTAGAAGCAGCTCAAATTTAATATTAACCAATAAGTAAATAGAAACTACAGAGTGCGTTTTAGAAGCAGCTCAAATTTAATATTAACCAATAAGTAAATAGAAACTACAGAGTGCGTTTTAGAAGCAGCTCAAATTTAATATTAACCAATAAGTAAATAGAAACTACAGAGTGCGTTTTAGAAGCAGCTCAAATTTAATATTAACCAATAAGTAAATAGAAACTACAGAGTGCGTTTTAGAAGCAGCTCAAATTTAATATTAACCAATAAGTAAATAGAAACTACAGAGTGCGTTTTAGAAGCAGCTCAAATTTAATATTAACCAATAAGTAAATAGAAACTACAGAGTGCGTTTTAGAAGCAGCTCAAATTTAATATTAACCAATAAGTAAATAGAAACTACAGAGTGCGTTTTAGAAGCAGCTCAAAATTTAATATTAACGAATAAGTGAATAGAAACTACAGAGTGCGTTTTAGAAGCAGCTCAAATTTAATATTAACGAATAAGTGAATAGAAACTACAGAGTGCTTAAGAGAACAGCGGCTTAAAATTAATACTTAGGAATAAGTAATTAAACAGAAACGACAAAGTGCTTTTAGCAGCAACTCTAAGTAACGACCGCCTAGTGAAATAGTATTAAAGTAGACACTTACGCGCCGTCGTTCTTTCGTCTGAGGACTGAACTCACTTTTCCCGGAAATGCTATTTAAACTTTATTATTATTATTATTATGTTTATTATTATTATTATTATTATTACTAAAACTGTTAATTCTAACTCCTCCTAGAGCTTTAACTCTACAAACTCAGCCCAGCTCTTCAGACTGATCTAACCGAGTCTGCTATATCTTTTCTAACTGATCGGACTTACGGTTTTTCTAAAAATGACGATTAAAACTGGGAAAATCCCATAGACTTAAAGTTTGTCTTGTTACCGAATATTCTACAAAAAAAAGACACACAATACTAAAATAGTTCTATTTTAAAATATGAAATATTTTTATAAATACTTTTATTGTTGACTGAAGTCATAAGTGTCCATTTTTTTACGTTGATATTTATACATCACCTGAAAGCTGAATAAATACACTTTCTATTGATGTATGGTTTGTTTAGATAGGACAATGTTTGGCTGAGATGAAACTATTTGAAAACCTGTTATCTGAGGGTGCAAAAAAAAACTAAATATTAAGAAAATCACATTTAAAGTTGTCCAAATGAGGTTCTTAGCAATGCATATTACTAATCAAAAAATATGTTTTGATATTTTTACAGCAGGAAATTTACAAAATATCTTCATGGAACATGATCTCTACTTAATATCCTAATGAGTTTTGGCATAAAATAAAAATGTATGTATTTTTGGCTATTGCTACAAATATATCCATGCTACTTAAGACTGGTTTTGTGGTCCAGGGTCACATATTTATTTTATTACATATATATTTTTATTTTTATTGATGTAGATATCTTCAGGATTCCTTAAAAAAAATGTCTTACTAAGTTTTTTGGAGCAGAGTTTAAAAATGATACACCTCTTTTAATCATGCAGCAGCTTTATCACTAAGGATTTAACTAAAGCCAAAAGCCTATTCTTTCTGCTGTTGTTTTCGTTCTAGCTCTGGAGGCACCACGATACCGTAACAACCCCACCAATCAGACGGTGAATGTGAGCGAGTCGCTGCAGATGGAGTGCGATGTCGAGGGCACACCCTTTCCCCAGCTGTCCTGGTTAAAAGATAACCAGCCCCTTCAACAGATATCAGGTTAGTCATTCATAGATGCCTTTCAGCAGACCTACTACTAGTGTTCGACCCACTTATGTGTCTTTAACTGCCATGCCCTAACATTTAAATTAATTACAGTGTACATACATGTTTTTACATTGTTCTTTATTTATATTTAAAAATACCGGCATGTACATCTGTGATTAATATCTGTAATTACATCTAAAATGACACTCTTATCCTACTCCATAACCCACCCATTAACCTAACCATACCAGCCAGCAGCACTTATACTATTGCTCATGCATAGCAATAAAATGAATTCCCAAAACCTTTAAAGTCATTTGTAAAGACCTGAATGTCATAGAGATATTGATGTTGGGTTCTTTTGAATTGGGCCATTAAGCAACCACCCAGAACAAAAATTATAACCTAAAATGGTCACATTCATATTAACTATTTTATTCAACTTTTTAATTCAAAAATATAATTTAACATCACCAAATCTTGACAAACTTTTTTTTATCTAGTTACTGAATATTTTACTAAAAAACAAAACAAAACAAAACACACAAACACTAAATTAGTTCTATTTTAAAAGATGAAATATTTTTGTAAAAATACATTTATTGTTGATTGAACAAAGTATATGTGACCCTGGACCACAAAACCAGTCTTTTTGTCAATTTATTTTTTAAATTGATATTTATACATCATCTGAAAGCTGAGGTTGCACAAAAATCTAAATACTGAGAAAATCGCATTTAAAGTTGTCCAAATGAGGTTCTTAGCAATGCATATTACTAATCAAAAATTAAGTTTTCACATGTTTACGGTAGGAAATAAACAAAATATATTCATGGAACATGATCTTAATATCCTAATGATATTTGGCATAAAAGAAAATCTGAGTGAACTCCTACTTTGAGTTTGACAGGATATATGAAGTAATAGGTAGATTTTAGCATAAAGCTATAGCATTGTCTGCTTTAAATTTATACTATATTCTTCAGTTTGATTTCCTTTCCATTTGATTTCCTTCTTCATTTCTCTGCATGTTGCTCAACCCCCTTCAAATTAGCATAAATGTGCTATTCCAAAACAATTCCATTACAGATTACATTATACTCACCACAGCAATCCCCTCTAGCTTAGCACATTTGAATAGGAACACACTTATTCATGAGCACATACTAACACACACAAAATTGAATTCTGGTACTGAAAAAAGCACTCCATTCATGCTAATATACTGGAGATCTGTTAGAATGGAAGCTGGATGGAGCGCTGGACTGCAGTATGATTGAGTACATTGTGAATAGCAGGAACAAAAAAAAAAGCAGTGCTAAAAATGTATGTGGGTTTCTAGTGGGCTGTAAGTGAATTCACATGCAGTGCATGTACAGTGCTGTTTGTTGATAGGTGTTATGGGAAGGATATTATATCAGGAACAAACTGAGTTCAAGAGCTATTAGTAGAAGGTCACTGTGTGACTGGAATATGAGTTAAACATTTTTTTTGCTCAGCTAATTCAATTCATAGCAAACCCACAGACTTTTTTTTTTTTATAAATTGTGAAATCCAATACGGTTCTGATTAAAATTTCAGCACTGTAGCTATAGCAGGTATCTGATTATTATGTTATAGAATGACGGGTGAGCTACATTTTCCAGCTGTAAATTTCAGTTTGTGTTTCATAGAATGGAAAAGGGCAAGAATCAAAATTCCTATTTCTTACTTGTTGGATTTTCAGTGTATAAATGATTGAATTTTCAAACCACTTTTTGATTGTGCCTTGAATGAAACAGCACACATCAAGGCAAAAAGTTATCAAAATATTTTTTTTCTGTAAGTTTACATGATAATGATCACCTAGAACAACTAAAACCAGTTCGTTTAGTAGAATTATGGTGCACCGATGATATACAGTGCATTGCAAAAGTATTCATACCCCTTCATTTTTTTTTTACATTTTGTTATGTTGCAGCCTTATGTTAAACCGCTTTAAATACATTTTTTCTACACTCTATACACCATAATGACAAAGCAAAAAACATATGAGAAATAAAAAACTGAAATGATTCCATTGCATAAGTATTCATACCCTTTTCTGGCACTTGAAATTTAGCTCAAGAGCATTCATATCATTTGTAGATGTTACTGCACTTTGAGTGGAGTTAACCTGTGGCAAATTCAATTGAATGAGTATAATTTGGAAAGACACACACCTCGCAATAAAGGGTCTAACAGCTGAATATGAATAGCAGAGCCAAAACCAAGCCCTGAGGTCAAAAGAACTGCCAACTCAGAGACAGGATTGCATCAAGGCATTTGGAAGCTTAATGGAAGAAGTTTGAAACAACTAGGACTTTTCCTAGAACTGGCCTCTTGGGCTGAGCAATTGATGGAGAAGGTTGGTTAGACTGGTTACCAAGAAGCTGATGGTCACTTTCCATTCGGTGTGGCCAAATTCAATCCTGTCCTTAGTGAAGACACATGAAAACCCACTTTTTGCAACAAAGCACCTAAAGAACTCTCCGATTGAGAAAAAAAAAAACAATTCTATGGTCTGATGAACCTCAATTCCAAGCATCATGTTCAGAGGAAAGCAGGCACTGCTCATCAGTAGCATCCCAAGGTAGAAACCTCATGCTGTGGGGTTGTTTTTCAGCAGCAGGGACAGAGGGACTCGTCGTAAGCTCAACACAGCAAAATATAGAGATAGCCTTAATGAAATCCTAATCCAGAGCATTCAGAACCTTAGACTGGGTAGAAGGTTCGCTAATCACACAGCAAGAGTGGCTTATATAGAAAACTCTGTGAATGTCCTTGAGTGGCCCAGCCACAGCTCTGGGCTTGAACCCAATCAAATATTTCTGGAGAAACCTGAAAATGTCTGCCAGCCCCCATCCAAGCTGATAGAGCTTAAGAGTTGAAGAGGTGAGGACATGAATGGCAGATAATTGCCAAATGCAGGTGTGCAGTGCTTGTCGCATCATACCAAAAAGACGCGTTAAGGGTGTGAATACTTATGCAATGTGCTGATTTCAGTTTTTTAATTTTATTACATTTCCAAATTTGTCACAAATCTGTTTTTGCTTTGTCATTATGGTGTATGAAGTTTAGATTGAAATGGGGAAAAAAGCAGTTTAACATAAGGCTGCAACAGTAGGCGTGAAAAAAAAATTAAGGGGTATGAATACTTTCGCACGACACTGTAGTTTGATATAACTTAAATCTATAAAATGCTTATATATCATTCAATGTTATTATAATCTAAATATCGCAATATTGTTGTCCATTTAAAATGAAGAAACACTTTCATTAGTCTCTTAAGACAATACTATGAAATTTCTATAAGACACAGTTGTTAGTATTTTGCTATAAACAACACATTCTCATGAGCACATTCTCATATAACCTGAAACCAGTTTTTAAGCATCCGCAGCCCTAGAATTATTCAGTTCATTCCCTTTTTCTAACATTCTGTTTTCAGTAATATGACAATTTGTTCTGTAGTATTTTTGCATCACAGTATTACTATTTTGCAGATTATAATAACATGCAATCATAGTGCGCTAGTCAACATCTGCTTGTTAACCTACAACATTCTATGACGCACAATTATGTAATTTATTACACCACATATCTTTTGACAGGACAAATTAATTTCAAATGGTTATACTTTTCTTTCAGTCTAACAGTAAGAGGGAGTGATTTCCTTTGGAAGTCAGTTGACCCTTTTGACACCAATGTGTGTTGCTGTAATCTGTTTCATTAAATTATCAGCAAGATGGACTATGCATTAAAAAACATAAGATAAATTTCAGTTTGCCGCCACATGGGCCATTGGTGCTTGTGGCTATATTTTAAATGTATTATCAGAACTACAAACACACGGTTTTGAAGTGAACATGAATGTGTAATGAAACACTACTAGAACGAAAAATGTAACTCATTTTATTGTCACATATTAAACCTAAGCTGTACTTCAGTATTGTCAGAACACATTAAAATGACAGAAAAGTGAGGTCCGTTATAATGAGGATTATATTATGATATGAGTAATAATATTTATGTTGTGTTTTAAATGCATTAATTAAATTGTGGCAAGCATCCCATACGATAACTAATTTAATTTGATTTTGAGTCATTTGACAAAGAACAGAGGACATAAAAGTTAGGTGGACTAAGATCCAAGTGCACGTTTAAGACAACTATTTTAAAAATAAAGGTCCTTTATTGGTGTCTGTTGTTCCATGAAGAGCCTCAAACATCTATGGAATCTTCCAGTGTGCAATTGTTTTAGTTTTTACATTTATTTAGATTTTTAAACTTTAAAGTTGTTTCTCTTAAGAACGAATTTTGGTAACACTTTAGAATAAGGAATACATATTCACATTTCATATTCACTATGAACTTTTCCCTGAGCAAACTCCTAATTTGTTGCTTATTAATAGTTAGTAAGGTAGTTAAGTTTAGGTATGGGGTGGATTAAGAGATCAAATATGGTCATGCAGAATCAATATGTGCTTCATAAGTACTAATAAACAGCCAATATGCTAGTAATATGCATGCAAACAAGCAACTAGTGAGAATTGGTCCTTGTTACCAAAAAAAAAAAAAAAAAAAAAAAACTGGTGCACATAGTGCTGCACTGCAGAAAATGCTTTTCTTACTTAGATTTTTTGTCTGCTTGAAATAAGATTATTTTGCTTACCCCATTGGCAGATTATTTTGCTTGATTTAAGCAAAAACTCCGTTAAGTTTGATTTATTTTTTCTGAAAACATGACAATAATTTTTACTTGTCTAGAAAATCCTTCTTGATTTAAGAATTTTTAAATATTTTGGCTGGAAACAAGGCAAAAAAATCGAAGTAAGAAAAGCATTTTTTGCATTTTTTATATATAAATTCACATTCTTTGTTATTTTCTGAAAGTATTTATGAATAATAATATCGCAGGCTATAAACCATGATGGATTCTTTTCAGACAAAACATAAGTCAAGAAGCCATAACAAAAGAGAATGCTGTGCCATAAAGTCATGGCTGGCTGGCAGATTGTGTGTTTGACAGTTTTGTGGATGTGTTCAGGGATCCTCCTTCAGGACTCCAATCGGACTCTCAGCATTCAGCGAGTGCGAGAGGAAGACGCCGGTCTGTACACCTGCACGGCCTGCAACCAGAGGGGCTGCGTTCAGTCCTCCGCCACTGTATCAGTCATCGGTGAGAGCCTCTTATTTGAGTTAGGTGGCGCTGTAGTATACGGTTCACTCTCCTTAATTCAGGATTGTGCTTTGTGCCCTTTAACTTACGTGATTTAGTAAAACATATACAGTAGGGACACATTCATACACATTTGTTTTTATATCATAGTGAGGGCTTCACCCACTGATGTCTATTCCTAAATATTCTTAAGCTCATTTTAATTCATGCACCCTTACTCTACTCTAACTAAAACTAAAATTTTAGATTTGCAATTAAACTTTTTTTAATTCATATTTATCCAAACTCTTACCCTAACAGACATAGCTTCTTTCTAACCTTCATGCATCTCTCCTTTACCATTGTAAACATAATGAAATATGCTATATGACAGCTAATATGCAAATTTCCTTTAATATTAGTATTTGTATATATAATATAATTTAATTTCTTAAATATACAATTTTATAGACTCTCATTAAGAAAAAAGATTTTGCAAAACAACCGAATCTACTACATGTAATTAGAATGAATTCATGAGGATTCTTATTCAATAACATGTTTTATCTGCCAGGCTCTGATGACAAGACCAATGTTGAAATAGTGATTCTCATCGGGACGGGAGTCATCGCCATCTTTTTCTGGGTCCTTCTCCTTGTTATCTTCTGCAACGTCAAGCGAGTGAGTACAATGTGTTTCACCTTACATACAGTCATAACAGTACAATGCATACTTCTCTATTCATGAATATAGTTATTCAAGGCACGCTGTTTAAATCTGCTCATGATGTCAGTAATAATATGCACTTGCATCAGCAATGCCTTGCCTTCAGTACAACATATAAGCAAACCATATGTGACCCTGGACCACAAAACCAGTCTTAAGTCGCTGGGGTATGTTTGTAGCAATAGCCAAAAATACATTGCATGGGTCAAAATTTTTGATTTTTCTTTTATGCCAAAAATCATTAGGAAATTAAGTAAAGATCATGTTCCATGATGATTCTTTGTAAAATTCCTACTGTAAAGTAGGAAGTAATATGCATTGTTAAGAACCTAATTTGGACAATTTTAAAGGTGATTTTCTCAGTATTTTTATTTTTTTGCACCCTCAGATTCCTGATTTTCAAATAGATGTATCTCGACCAAATATTGTCCTATCATAACAAACCATACATCAATAGAAAGCTTATTTATTGAATATCCATATGATGTATACATCTCAGTTTTGTAAAATTTAACCTAATGACTGGTTTTGTGGTCCAGGGTCACATATCAGCACTTCAGTGCTGTTTATGAGTAGTGGAGTCAGCAATTCTAGCAGATAATGTGGAGTGCAGCCGCCGCAGGCCCACTGTTCCTGCTCTCTTATAGGCTGTGGTATCATCCATCAGTAACTGTTATGGTCTTGTCCTGCAGGTGAACCCAGCAGATATCAAGACAGGCTATCTGTCAATCATCATGGACCCGGGGGAAGTGCCGCTTGAGGAACAGTGTGAATACCTGCCCTACGACTCCAGCCAGTGGGAGATATCCCGGGACAGACTGCGCCTCGGTACTTTCACAGATAGTGCATTTTAAGACTTCTGATATAGGATTTAATTTAGTCCAAATGAAGAACATTCATGGCTTGGATCCCAGAAGTAAAGCATATTTATGATCTAGAGATTTTCAGGGGAATTTTAATTCAGCATTAGGCTTGACCCGTACTCAGAAATCCTTGTATGATGTGATAAAGGTTTGTTTGTTAGGAAATGTTAAAATATAGAACTGGGGCTGCTTCAACATAACACTGAAACAGATCGAATCTTGTCAAGTCATGATTATCAAATCAGGCTGTTATTTAAATGGGTCATGTGATTTTGCTAAAAAGAGCATTATTTTGTGTATATTTGTTGTAATGCAATGTGTTTGTGCAGTTTAAGGTTCAAAAAACATATTATTTTCCACATACTGTACATTATTGTTGCTCCTCTTTGCCCTGCCTTTCTGAAACGCTTTGATTTACAAAACTCATCGTTGATGGAAACCGAGGTGTTCTCTGATTGGCCAACTATCCGGTGCATTGTGATTGGCCGAATACCTCAGGCGTTTGACGGAAATGGCGCGACGAGACAGAAAAAATAAAACCCATTATAAATGGGGCATTGGTTGCATCCAGTGGGGACATAACTACTGATTATAATGACTCATACTGTCTTTTTATGCGTTGAGTCATGCCGCGCCGCATAAACATAACACCATGTCTGCATTTGCGATCGTAGAACGAGAAACAACAAGCACTGCTCTACACTGCTCAAAACTTGTGTTTGAATAGTCAATAGGCAATTCTTTAATTATCAAAAAAGGTACTTATAGACGTCAGTCAGAAGCGCAGACTTTACGTACAACATTGGTATTGCCCCACTTTATAGCCTTGACCCTTTGTGTAGAGCTGGCATTGTAAGCTGCTCTCCCAGGTTCAGGAAACAATCCTCCATGAAATGCGCATCAATCACTCGAATATTTGCGTTGTACTGTTCCAGAACAGTGTTGTAAATATAACTTAACCACTGATTTCTAGTTGTGTCCTCATTTTGGAGGCCAAACAAAGTACTTTTGCTTTCGCAATGAAACACACTTTGTCTCCTCAACAAAAGGAGTAAAAGTTACGCCTTCTTTCTTTCCATATACATATGGGTGGTGTTGCGTAAATCTACTCACCCCGTGACGTGGATAAATGTGGATGTGTTTGAACGAGCCGTTTTAGGAAGGCGTGGCTGAGTCTTAACTTTTATAATAAATGTCTCTTTGGATTTGAGACTTTAAGCTTTGCAACTTTACAGATCTTATCTATGCACAAACAGCTTGTAACACTCCAAAGACAAAGGAAAACAAGAAACCGCATCATATGACCTCTTTAAGTGAAGTAGTATATAGCCTGAGTGTGTACAGCTGATGATAGCATATTTTACACATATAGGTGCTGTGAGTTTAACATTCATTTGGGAATGTAATGTGTGCTACGTTCTCTTTTTACATTTACAATTGCAAAATTTTCAGCATTTTGGTGGACAGAAGTTTACAGCAACTCCTTTAGCGATCTGATGTGTTTTTGTAAGAAAAATATCCATATTTAAAACGTAAGATCTAGCTTTAATCTAGCTTGCTGCTTTGGGAAGGGGCGTGGCAGGACTGAAACACTGTCTAAACTGTTCGCCAATTGAAACGCAGTGGGACTGCTAACCAATCACAACACATTTTGTTTTTTGGGAGGTGGACCTTTATCAAACCCGGAACTAATCGAGCCATTTGTGCCAGCCTGGGGAGAAAGCTTTTGTAATAATGTAAATTATATGAACAATTATGCGTTTTTCGAACCACCAAGCATTAAACCCCTTTAAACATTTGAAAGTGAATTATTTAAGACATAAATATTTGTATTATAATTTGTAGTGTCTATTGGTTCTTGTAAAGAGTGTTTCTTCGTTCTTTGTGTCTCAGCTTGAGCAATATGAGACATTCAGTGTACTGCATACTATGCATTAAGGATAGTGTGATTTACTAACATTTATCCTTTGTTAATGTTTGCAGGGAAGGTGCTTGGGCATGGAGCTTTCGGGAAGGTGATCGAAGCTTCAATCTTTGGGCAAGACAAGAAAACCTCTTCAAACACAGTGGCGGTCAAGATGTTAAAAGGTTCAGTCTTACCCATAAACTACAGTGAATACAAAAATATCCATTCACTATCATATACATACTGTATATATTTATATGCTTAACAGTGTGTGTGTGTGTGTGTGTGTGTGTGTATGCATGTGTGTGTGTATCACAGAGGGAGCCACAGCCAGCGAACACAAAGCCTTAATGTCAGAATTGAAGATTCTCATTCACATTGGAAACCATCTTAATGTTGTCAACCTTCTTGGAGCATGCACCAAACCCAATGGTATGGATGTACCATTATAAAACTGGATGCTGACTGGTCAATGCATTGATCCAGCATTGATGAAATACTAAGTATAGAGATAATACATCCTCATATCACTGCAGCACCTAAAGTTTACGTGTCAGGGACCATTTTTCTTACAAAACACACTTACTTTTTTATGTTAACCTGGCCAGTATGGCAGTATATTGTGAGGAAAGCCATAGCCTTTCAAATGTTCTGCAGCATTCTTCTTACCTCTTTCTTTTCTGTTTAACATTTTGATTGTCAGGTCCTCTCATGGTTGTGGTGGAATATTGTAAATATGGAAATCTCTCCAATTTCCTGCGTGCCAAAAGGGAGTTCTTCTTACCATACAGGGTGAGAGAGAAAAATAACTTGATGAACACATATCCATATCCCTCTCACAACAGCACTACAATCAAAAATAACTTATATGTAATCTAGTGTAACATGCGCTTGTGTTTGCAGGATCGTTCTCCTAAAACCCAGAGTCAGGTGCGAAGAATGATAGAAGCAGGTCAGGTCAGCCAGCATGAACGTCAGCCGTCCACAACTTCCAACATCAGCCCTCCAGTGCAGTCTCGAGGTAAGAGCACGTCAGAGAGCAGAATATATGAAGAAATGTAAACAGGGGCGTAGTGTCTGTGTATGCAGGTGCATATGGGAACTTTTAATTGAAACGAGGGAATGAATAGAGTCCTGCACGGGCCCTGCCCTTGTCCGAAAACGTATCACAACAGAGACTGTGTTGCAGCCATTAAATAGTTAAGTTAAATTAGAAATATGTTTAGAACATTTTATGTTTGTTAAATTCAAGCTTTTGTTTTTTAAAGTAACGGCCAAGCGGCCAGCGGCAATGAGTTGAGCATGTTTGATCAATTTAGCCTTCTCAAATCAACACGACTTGCCTAAAATAAAACCTATAGATATAAAACACTAGATGCATTTCACAATATTAATTTAAACATTTAACCTAGATAAATGTGTGCTGTTAGACGCAATACCCAATTGTTTGTGTGGAGAGTGGAAGCTAAAGCGTGCTTTGCAGGACATGGAAGCGGCAGCGCGATAATTTTTTTCTAATAACAGTGGAAACCTGAAATACGCCATAATTTTTGCTCATAAAGGTAAGAGTAATACATCATTCGGAACTGTGAAAGGTCTATTCTTTTGTGTGCACTCACAATATCAACAAAACGTTGTGCTTTTGTAAAATAGCTAAAGAAAACAAGCATGAGGAGGTTGAGGAGGAGCGCTTCACAAAAATGATCCGAAACTCAGCGAATATTTGCCTCACAGATATGATAAATATATCTATAGAATGCTATAAATTAATATTTTAAAACGAAAGAATTTATGTAATAAAATCAAGTTATATTGCGTAAAGTGAAAATTTTACCTACTCCGCCAAAAAAAAGAAAGAAAAGTCAGTGGCATCCAACCTGTCTTCACATTTAACATGAAAAACAGCAATAAAAATGTAGGCTTCAACTCAGTTAACTGGCTGATTTATGAGAAAAATAAAACAATGTTGACAAAGTTACAGGCTTGTTGGCTTTTCTGAGGTAGGCTAAATGTAATGTTAATATTATTATGACTTATTCACAAAGATGTTTTTTTGATTGTTTTTTTAACTCTGATTGATCAATTTCATGAGACATCGTGTTTAATTTTTTTTAACATGCATTTAAATATTTTTCATGTTTATTTCATTGATTTGCATGCCGCTTGATCTGAGGTGAATAGTTATCTCACTACAAATTAAAGAGCATAAAAACACATTTATTGTTTGTATTTTATTATAAATTTGACAGAGACTTGCGTGCTACAAATAATGAATGGACTTGAAAACGTTGAATATTATTTCCAAGCATTTATACCATAATTATAAAACGGTTAGTTCCATTCCTCAATTCTGATTGGTCAGCAGCTGTGTTTTATTCACGATACAGCACGGCTATGACCGCTTCACTCAACGTTCTCTGTATCATTGAACCTCCTTAGCAACCACCCTTAGCAACGTAAACAAAGCTTTAGCAGTTAGGGACTACTTTTTACAGCGGAAGGCAGTTAATGATTTTACTTTATGAAAACGTACAACCTAATATATATAAATTAATATATATTTTTGATATTAATATTTTTATTGTGTGGTAACCATTTTATAAAAGCAATAAGGTACTTGAGGCCGTGCTGTATCGTGAATAAATCACGGCTGAAGGGGTTGCAGGCAACAACAACGCCCTTCAGCCGTGATTTATTCACGATACAGCACGGCCTCTCGTACCTTATTGCTTAAATAAAACAGCTTGTGAATACTCAAATCAACAAGTTAACCAAGTTGGAGCCCATAATGACTGGGAGGCCTGTACAAATTTTTTGCATATGGGCCCAGGGCTGACTTGCTACGCCACTGTATGTAAAGATTATGTATTAAATATTTACAGATGTTTACCTGGCAGATAATAAAGCTGCCTTGATTGTGCTATCAGAATTACTGTAAATAGAACTTTAGGGGGCACTGTGGAACTTCTAAGTAGGAAACTCATGGCGAAAAAGAGTAGGCTACGCTTTCTGAAGTAAATTGTAGTTTTTATTATTTTATTAAAATACACTTGTTAGTCAGCTCCGACAGACTAGTGGGCAAGTGCGCCAACATATAATGCCATGGAAATACACAATACAATACACTTGTTAATTTGTTTTTGTTCATTTGGATTTGAAATATGCTACAATAAACCTCGTTTCCAGCAACTGATGTAGCAAAATAAAGTTTTTCAAAACTTTAAGCCCTTCAGACCCTGCATCCATTGAAATGGACATCACATGATTTTTTGTTTAAACCAATAAAATTGTATGTTTTTATAATATGAAAAACATGATCAACCAATCACAATGAAGATATGACTCCTAACTTAATCTGATTGAGCTACAGACATCACAAAAGAGAGACATGATAAAAAGGGATCAAACAAGTTTTTTTTTTTATTTAGACTTTATATTACTTTGCCTTTTTTCCACATTCTTACTGCATTGTTTATTCTTATGCTGATGATACACGGGGCAACTTTTTGAGCAATTTTATTGGGCAACTTCTTTTTTGCAATATGGTTTGAGCACTTTCCCATTGAAAATGGGTAACAGATTTCTATCTGGATAATTTAGATCAATCGTGGGCCCTGTATCTCACCTGGTTGCCCATTGACGGCAACATTGCTCAAAAAGTTGCCCAGTGTATCATCAGCCTGCTCTTTTCAAAATCTTAAACACTAGTTCAACTATAGTGCACAAACTCTACTTATTATGTATGGTTAAATTATGAGGATTTTTATTGTTCTTCAGTCCTGGCATCCATTGTAGTGGACATGAGAAAAATCTAATCAAAATGAGTCGGCACAAATCTTTTTTTAGACTCATTTATATGTTGGAGAAGAGCAAATATCGAGTGGAATTTTTTTTTTGTTTTTTTTTGTTCAGTAAAACAAATTCAGGTCTGAAGTTAAATCAACTCAGCGAAATGATTCACTGTTTTGAACCACTTGAAAATCCGTACACTGGCGACACCTGCTGGTGCAACACAAAAACACTAAATGTAGTGCTAAATAAAAGCACTTAGAACACCTTAACACATTCGTAGCAACATACTGCTTGAGTCACCCACAACAGCCTAATATTTTTATTGAATTGTCTTCCTGACAATTTTCTGATTCAAATTGTTGTATAATGCATTTAAGCCTTTTCCAATATTTTCTTTTGTTTTTCTTTTCCCAATTGCAGTGGATGATCTTTGGAAGACTCCTCTCACAATAGAGGATTTGATATGCTACAGCTTTCAGGTTGCACGAGGGATGGAGTTTCTGGCATCTCGTAAGGTACATTTCAAATTCAAGCTCAACCTCTCTGTTAAATCAATAGTCACATTTAGTGGGTTGTAGGTGAACTTTACATCTCTCCTAGAGTAGTCTATGCTGATCAGTGGTGGGGGGATAAGTTTGGCTGGATACATATTTTTACAAATGCCTAGATCATATTAAAAAAATAAAGTATTGATACAGGATTTTGGTCTGACAGTGTATTCATCGCGACCTGGCGGCCAGAAACATCCTCCTGTCCGAGAACAATGTGGTGAAGATCTGTGACTTTGGTTTAGCACGAGACATCTACAAAGACCCTGACTACGTGCGCAAAGGCAATGTAAGAGAGACCCTTCACAACTAAAAGCATGATCCAGAAAGATCTCAAGTGTAATATAGCAGTATTCAACCAAGACTAACATTTTTCACTTCTTTTGCCTGTAGCTTTAAATAGACAAAATTTATAAACAAAATTTCTTACATATAATGCATATAAATAAATTTCCAATAATATGTCTTACTAAGATAATATTAATATCATTAACAGTGTTTATGAAAATATATATATATTTTGGATGATTTTTGTCTTTTATGACTAGCACCACAATGTTTGGAATATTCTAAAAAGCACTATAATATTGCAGAATATTCCAGAATGTAGCAGGAACTTCTAGAATGTTCCCTACCTTACAAAAGCTAAATAAATAAATAAAACATGCAAAATTACTACAAAAACTCATCTGTACTAACAAATGTTTCATAATTAAATACAATAGTACAATAATAATTAGCCCTACAAAATTACATAAAAAAATGTGAGGATCACATTATACGAAGAAAAAAAATGTAAAATGTGACCCCACACGAGATTCACGCAGCATTTCAGTAAAGGCCACTGGTTAAAAATGACTTGTCTAACCTTTGCATCATAATATAAAGACATAAAAGCGAGGCAGCATTCAATGCTTACTAAATATCATTAAAAAAATTCAGAAGCAAAAGATGAACATGTAACAAGACCAATACTATTACTGCATGACATAAACATAATGAAGCAGAACGGTTACATTCATGAGATTACTGTTGAGAGGCATTGATGAATGGTTGTCCTACTGCAAATCATATCAGCTCCAGGATCATGATAAGAGTGTATTCTCTCACAGGCACTATTATAGGTGAAATGTTATCTGTCTTTGCAGGCTAGACTGCCGCTGAAGTGGATGGCTCCAGAGAGCATCTTTGATAAGGTTTACACCAGTCAGAGTGATGTATGGTCATTTGGAGTGCTGCTCTGGGAGATTTTCTCACTAGGTAAGGGTTTTACCTGATATCTGAGCACTAGCTATTTCTCAAACCCAACTTTTTCTGTTGTTTTCCATATTTTTTTTATATATATCAAGCCTAAAATTATTCAAACCCTTGGCAAATTCTGCCTTAAAGTTACTTTTATTCAACCAGCAAGTTTTTTTTTGTTGTTGATTAGAAATGACACAGGCTTCTCCCAAAAGATAAAAATATTACTCATCTTTTATTTATATTTTAACAAAAAGTGGCATGTCCAAAATTATTCATACCCTTCTCAATAATCAATAGAAAAGCCTTTATTGGCTATTACAGCAATCAAACGCTTCCTATAATTGCTGACCAGCTTTTTGCATGTCTCCACTGGTATTTTTGCCCATTCATCTTTAGCGATAAGCTTCAACTCTTTCAGGTTGGAGGGTCTCCTTGCCATCACCCTGATCTTTAGCTCCTTCCACAGATTCTCAATTGGATTTAAGTCAGGACTCTGGCTGGGCCACTGCAAAACATTAATGGGTCGTTGTTGTGCTGAAATGTCCACTGGTGCCCAAGGCCAAGTTTCTCTGCAGACTGCCTGATGTTGTTGTTGAGAATTTTGTTGTATTGCTCCTTTTTCATGGTGCCGTTTACTGTGATTAGGTTCCCTGGTCCACCGGCTGAAAAACACCCCCAAAACATTATGATGGTGCACTGTAGCCACTGGAACTTCAAAACATTTAGATATGGTCTTATAGCCCTTTCCTGACTTGTGAGCAGCCACAATGCGCAGCCGCAGTTCCTCAGTGAGCTCCTTTGTTTTAGCCATGACTGTCCACAAACCAACAGCAGAGAGCTTCTGTTTTCCACCTGTTGAGTTGATTAAATCAGCTGTTCCCAATGAATCAGGGTAATTAGGATGCTTTAGAACAGCTTGGACTATTTGGAATGGTATAGAACTTTGGATTTTCCGATAGACTGTGACAGTTTGCAAAGGGTATGAATAATTTTGGACATGCCACTTTTTGTTCAAATGTAAATAAAAGCTGAGAAATATTTTTTTCCACAATGATGCCTCTTGTACTCTTGTATCTTTTGGGAGAAGCCTGTGTCATTTCCAGTCAAAAAAACCCTTGCTGGTTGAATAAAAGTAACTAAAAGTAACTTCAAGTCAGAATTTGCCAGGGGTATGAATACTTTTGGGCTTGACTGTATGTACAAGTCAAAACTTTGGAATAATGCTCACCAATCTGCAAAAATACTATTGCAATTTAAAATGTTTACTGTTTACTACTTTCTTCCTGTGATAGAAAAGCAACCAAGCTTAAAACTTGTCAAAGTCTTTGATCACAGACTTGCTTGTACCATATCCCATTAGGAGCATCTCCATACCCGGGCATCCAGATTGATGAAGACTTCTGCAAGCGACTCAAAGACGGTACCAGGATGAGGGCACCAGACAACGCGTCTCCTGAAATGTAAGCATTGGCCGGATGACTGTGTCTGTGTGTGTTTGATCAGTGGTGAATCTCTGAGTGCACTGATGTGTGATACGTGTTCTGGTAGATACGGCATCATGTTGGCCTGCTGGCAGGGCGAGCCCAGGGAGAGACCCATGTTTCCAGCTCTGGTGGAGATACTTGGAGATCTTCTTCAGGAAAACAGTCTACCCGTAAGGAAAAAAACATATGAGATTCTTTTTATATTTCAAGTCAGCTGGTTATAAAAGTGATAGAAAGGCTAACGGTGTATATTGTAGTGATTATGTGAAATGTTTTTTTTTTCTGTAGGAAATCCCATTCAATGAGTCTCAGAGCTCAGAGGATGATGGTTTCTCACAAGCTTCCTCTAGACCACCATCACAAGAGGAGATCAGGCTCGCCTGCAACACAATGTCCACTCGGTACATTTTATATCAATGATTTATAATGTTCTTAACCCTGCACAGCCTGACATATGTGACCTTTTTATTTTCACATTCTCCATTAAAATACATTAAAATGATATATGACTTGCTGGAATTAGACGAACAATGACTGAGCTACAGCAGTGTGAAGGCAATAGAGCCAGCAGAGTTGGTTTTGAGAAAAATCAAGTTCAAGTTTTCTAAAGATTCCAAAGCAAAATCACCACACTGCAAAAAATGCTTTTCTTACTTGGATTTTTTTGTCTTGTTTCCAGCCAAATATTGAAAAATTCTCTAGACGAGTAAAAATCATTGTCTTGTTTTCAGAAAAAAATTTTTTTTTGATGCAAGCAATATGTGACCCTGGACCACAAAACCAGTCATAAGGTTAAATTTTTACAAAACTGAGATGTATGCATCATATGAAAGCACAATAAATAAGCTTTCTATTGATATATAGTTTGTTAGGATTGGACAATATTTGGCCGAGATACATCTATTTGAAAATCTGGAATCTGAGGGTGCAAAAAAATCAAAATGCTGAGAAAATCACCTTTAAAGTTGTCTAAATTAGGTTCTTAACAATGCATATTACTAATCAAAAATTACATTTTGATATATTTATAGTAGAAATCTTACAAAAAATCTTCATGGAACATGATTTTTACTTAATTTCCTAATGATTTTTGGCATAAAAAAAAAAATCTATAATTTTGACCCATACATTTTTTGGCTATTGCTACAAATATACCCCAGCGACTTAAGACTGGTTTTGTGGTCCAGGGTCACATATATCTGCCAATGGGGTAATATCATTCTGTTTGAAATAAGATTTTCTTGCTTACCCCATTGGCAGATTATTTAGCTTGTTCTAAGCAAAAACTCACTTAATTTTGACGTTTTTTTCTGAAAACAAGAAAATTACTTTTACTCGTCTAGAAAATCATTCTGATTTAAGAATTTTTATATATATTTTGGCTGGAAACAAGACAAAAAAATCTAAGTACGAAAAGGAGCAACGTTGCATATTTTCCTCCAATTCTTTTCTTAATAATAATTACTATATTATTATTAACAAAATTTCTATTTTTATTTAGTATTTGTTAAATTATTATTAATTTGTTAAATATTAAAAATAAGAAGAAAAACTAATTTAATCAAGAGCAGTGAGTGATTCTGTCTTTTCTTTTAATGTTTGATTAACATTGAGACAGATTTATATTAAGACCTACTGTAATGCATGGATCTAATATTGTTACAAACGGGGCGACTGAGAGTGAGGATCCAAATGCAAGGCTTTATTATGAAGATCGTGGTCGAACAGACAGGGTCGAAATCACCAGCAAACAGCAACAATAAAGATAATCCAGGAGAGCAGTCCAATAAAACAGGCGTGGGTCAAAATCCAAGTGGGCAGTCCAAAGTGACAACAGAAAACAAAAGATGAAACAAAACAAGGAACAAGGCTAAACTATGACTAAGACTGAAACTGGAAAACAAGACAGGAGTTAACTAGGAACTAGGAAACTGGGAACAAGGGAAAACGCTTGGTAAAGTTCGCAACAGCAAATCAATACTTCGCAGAGTGTGGTGCTGCGTCCCAATTCGCATACTATACGTCCTAAATAGTATTCGAAAATAGAATTAGTGTGTCCCAAATCGTAGTATGTTTAAAAAAGTATTCCAAAGATTCCCGGATGGTCTACTACTTGACTTCAGAATTCGAAGTGCGGATCAATGCACACTCTAACGGCTAATATTGCCCACAACACACTGCGCGGTGAACGAGGATTCGATTAGAACTACAAACACGCATAAAAAGTGTTAAAAAACTACAAACATGGAGGATATGCGCGACCAACGGACAGATAGAGAAAGGGGTTTGAGTGATAAATAATCAGTGTGTAACCTGATAAAAAATATATTTTTTAAATGTTATCCTCGTTATATTTCATGTGCAGCAACATTATGAACTTTTATAATGATATGTTTGGTCATTAATGTTTAAATGCATAATTATGCAAACACAAGAGCAGAGTTCTCGGCATGAAAGACTCCTGAAAGAACGTGCCTCTTCATTTCTCTCTAATACGGTAGGAAATTAAATTAAACGAAATGTAGATAATGTTAACTGTGATGATTGACAGGACAGTTTAAACAGTGAGAGGATTCAGGTAACTAAACAACAAAGCGTCTGTTAAAAAAGCAGTTATGACGAAGTAGTATGTCCCAAAGCTCGCCTACTATTCTGCTACATACTCAAAAGTATGTACTTTTTCTTCACAAAAAGAGTACATACTTTTAGGGCGTAGTATAAGTAGGCGAATTGGGACGCAGCATGGGGATGCACTTTTTTCCAGGGGTTTCAGTACAGCGTAATCGATATTGCGTCACCAGGCAGGCGTGGCCTATTTGAGAATTTGCATAGGTCACCGATCATGCGCAGTTAGGGAAAAGCAATTTGCTTCAAATACCTCCACTATTGCAGGGCTTTCGTGCACTTCATATTCATATACAGTATCATGAAATACCTGTCCACGAACGCAGGGGTTTCGTGCACTTCATAATTATATGCATACAGTGTCTTGAAATACCTGTCCACGATCGCAGGGGTTTCGTGCACTTCATAATTATATTCATATACAATATCTTGAAATACCTGTCCACGATCGCAGGGGTTTCGTGCACGTCATAATTATATGCATACAGTGTCTTGAAATACCTGTCCACGAACGCAGGGTTTTCGTGCACTTCATAATTATATGCATACAGTGTCTTGAAATACCTGTCCACGTTCGCAGGGGTTTCGTGCACTTCATAATTATATTCATATAATATCTTGAAATACCTGTCCAAGATCGCAGGGGTTTCGTGCACTTCATAATTATATGCATACAGTGTCTTGAAATACCTGTCCACGAACGCAGGGGTTTCGTGCACTTCATAATTATATGCATACAGTGTCTTGAAATACCTGTCCATGATCGCAGGGTTTTCGTGCACTTCATAATTATATGCATACAGTGTCTTGAAATACCTGTCCACGTTCGCAGGGGTTTCGTGCACTTCATAATTATATTCATATAAAATCTTGAAATACCTGTCCAAGATCGCAGGGGTTTCGTGCACTTCATAATTATATGCATACAGTGTCTTGAAATACCTGTCCACGAACGCAGGGGTTTCATGCACTTCATAATTATATGCATACAGTGTCTTGAAATACCTGTCCACGTTCGCAGGGGTTTCATGCACTTCATAATTATATGCATACAGTGTCTTGAAATACCTGTCCACGATCGCAGGGGTTTCGTGCACTTCATAATTATATTCATATACAATATCTTGAAATACCTGTCCACGATCGCAGGGGTTTCGTGCACTTCATAATTATATTCATATACAATATCTTGAAATACCTGTCCACGAACGCAGGGTTTTCGTGCACTTCATAATTATATGCATACAGTGTCTTGAAATACCTGTCCACGTTCGCAGGGGTTTCGTGCACTTCATAATTATATTCATATAATATCTTGAAATACCTGTCCAAGATCGCAGGGGTTTCGTGCACTTCATAATTATATGCATACAGTGTCTTGAAATACCTGTCCACGAACGCAGGGGTTTCATGCACTTCATAATTATATGCATACAGTGTCTTGAAATACCTGTCCACGTTCGCAGGGGTTTCGTGCACTTCATAATTATATTCATATACAATATCTTGAAATACCTGTCCACGATCGCAGGGGTTTCGTGCACTTCATAATTATATTCATATACAATATCTTGAAATACCTGTCCACGAACGCAGGGTTTTCGTGCACTTCATAATTATATGCATACAGTGTCTTGAAATACCTGTCCACGTTCGCAGGGGTTTCGTGCACTTCATAATTATATTCATATAATATCTTGAAATACCTGTCCAAGATCGCAGGGGTTTCGTGCACTTCATAATTATATGCATACAGTGTCTTGAAATACCTGTCCACGAACGCAGGGGTTTCATGCACTTCATAATTATATGCATACAGTGTCTTGAAATACCTGTCCACGTTCGCAGGGGTTTCATGCACTTCATAATTATATGCATACAGTGTCTTGAAATACCTGTCCACGTTCGCAGGGGTTTCATGCACTTCATAATTATATGCATACAGTGTCTTGAAATACCTGTCCACGTTCGCAGGGGTTTCGTGCACTTCATAATTATATTCATATAATATCTTGAAATACCTGTCCAAGATCGCAGGGGTTTCGTGCACTTCATAATTATATGCATACAGTGTCTTGAAATACCTGTCCACGAACGCAGGGGTTTCATGCACTTCATAATTATATGCATACAGTGTCTTGAAATACCTGTCCACGTTCGCAGGGGTTTCATGCACTTCATAATTATATGCATACAGTGTCTTGAAATACCTGTCCACGTTCGCAGGGGTTTCATGCACTTCATAATTATATGCATACAGTGTCTTGAAATACCTGTCCACGTTCGCAGGGGTTTCGTGCACTTCATAATTATATTCATATAATATCTTGAAATACCTGTCCACGATCGCAGGGGTTTCGTGCACTTCATAATTATATTCATATACAATATCTTGAAATACCTGTCCAAGATCGCAGGGGATTCGTGCACTTCATAATTATATGCATACAGTGTCTTGAAATACCTGTCCACGAACGCAGGGGTTTCATGCACTTCATAATTATATGCATACAGTGTCTTGAAATAAGTTACCTGTCCACGAACGCAGGGGTTTCGTGCACTTCATAATTATATTCATATACAATATCTTGAAATACCTGTCCAAGATCGCAGGGTTTTCGTGCACTTCATAATTATATTCATATACAATATCTTGAAATACCTGTCCACGAACGCAGGGTTTTCGTGCACTTCATAATTATATTCATATACAGTATTTTGAAATACCTGTCCACAATCACAGGGGTTCGTGCCCTTCATAATTATATTCATATAACATTACAGTGTCTTGAAATAACGTTACCTGGCCACGATACCGTTGTAAACCATGATTTATTTTCGTAAATAGACGCTACACGTTTTACATTTCTATAACGGCTGTTTATTTGTTTTCGAAAATCGTTTAAATTTAAGATTTTAAAACATAAAAATAACCTGTATGACTGTGTTGTCCTTCATTATCCATCAGTGCTAGGTTTTGAAATGCCCGCGCAAAAAAACTGACTTACTGCGCATGATCGGTGACCTCTCTTAATAATTTTTTTTTAGAAAGGGGCGTTTTCCCAACGCCCCCAGGGACGCCCATTTTACGTCGTGGTAATGAAACCCCTGGAATTTAGGCTGTGTCCAAATTCAGGGTCTGCATCCTCCTTAGGATCCTTCCTACCAGGTTGAAGGAGGAGGGGTCCTCCGAAGACCGCAAAACCTGGAAGTAGGTGTCAGTGAATTTGGACAGCCTACACTTCTTTCAGTTCCCTCCCTTCCCCGTTGCTCATATCCTGTCGCCTAGCAACCGTGACAGCGCTAAGCAAGAAGTAAGGTTATCTGTACTGCACAAAACAAAATAACTACTCTTTCATCCCTAAAAGCGTTAAAAACATTTTCAATCACAAACAAGAAATTAGCTGTGTGTAAGGGGATATTCACACAGACAGTAAGAAAGAAGCTATTTTACGAAAGTGATGTTTTCTAACATATATACATACAAATGTAAAAAAATAAGCTTAACGCTAAAACCAAAGGCCTAACTAGACAACCGCTGTAAAAAAATATTTTTTGAAACGGCAGTTTTTTTAAAACTTCCATCATTACTACCGCTTGCTTCGTCCGCCATTATTTGAAAATTCTGGAAGCGCTCCGCCGAAAGGAATTGTGGGATAGGTAGGACGGGAAAGGATCCACCAGACCCATCCTTCAAATTCGGGGAAAAGGAGGACGTATTTGTGGGCCGCATTTGAAGGATCCTATGAATTTGGACAGCCTTCGTCGCGGCGCTGTGACGTAACATCCTTCTAATGAGTCCTCCGAAGGATGTAGACCCTGAATTTGGACACAGCCTTTGTGAGTCCCACGCAGCATGGGTGTCCTGAAATAACCAGCGAAGCAGCAACAGTCAGTGACGGGCAAGGCTCCCTCTGCTGGCCTGGTGTAACAAATATAATGTTACACATCAGATTTTTCAGAAAGCACTATAATATTGCAGAATATTCCAGAATGTTACAGAAACTTCTAGAATGTTCCCAACCTTACAAAAGCAAAATAAATAAATACATAAATAAAACATGCAAAATGAAAACATTTTTTGTTACATTCTGTATTTAAGTCCTGTAAGTGTTTTTCTTGAAATATTACTAACAATATAAAATCAGTAAAGATTTCACAGTAAAAAGCCATGTGTACCATGACATGAAAGGGGACGCTTTTAGTATTTTACTAGCTTTTACTTGCTACTTTTACTTTAGTATAACCCATCAGTGACAGAAGGTATGTAGTAGATTGTGTACAACAGGTTTTTGAAGCATGTTAAGAATATAGAGGCCTTACAAATTCATGTACATCAAATATGATACAGTAGGCGAGACACTGCAGGTGTATAGGGTAAAAAAAACTTACCTTACTTCACAGTTGACTGATTACATTGATAACTGCAAACAGTTTTTGTATTGCAAGTTTTCTAAAATGTTAGTTTAAATATGCAAATGAGGCATGATTTACTGAAATATGCACTCATATGCATACATTTCTAGTACAAAAATCTAAACACTGGATCAAGTCAGATGTTTTTACAGAGGAGATTTTGGCATTTTGTCACTCCATAATTCAGAAAAAACTTTGAACAGATAAAAAACCATGTCTTTTTTATAATAAAATGTTGCATAAAACCAAGCTAATTATATATGAACAAATCCCTCTGTAAAAATCTTCAGGATATAGACAGGAATAAAAATGTAAGGTTTGGTGTGTGTAAGTGCTACTGAAGTGGAGATTTATGGCTCAGTGTAGGAGAAAAAAAATATGGCCTTTAAAAATCTGTACTGTAATTGAAATCTATTGACACAAATAGATAAAGTGCTATAAAAGAAACACTTAACAGTGTCTTTTGGGTGTTTTCTCTTTTCACTAGTCTGAAGAAAAACACTTTATAAAAAAAAAAAAAAAAAGCCCAAAATCTCACACTTGACAGGTGCATGAAAAAACAGTTTTTGCCAACAGTGTCTCCCCTTAATAGAGTTAAATTAATATTACCAATGTTTAGGGATTTGAATAAGCCTATAACCCTTAGTATGAAAAATATCTCTGTCTATGATAAATCGTGTCTGATCAAGGAGAGTTGCGCTATTGCCTTTCTAAACAATCAGACTTTTACATTTTTACATAATGGACAATGAAATGGAAAAAAAGGTGCTTATGTCCCTATGTTGAATATATATATATGCCTCTATCTGTCCAGATATTACAACTGCGTGCCTTTCGCTGGGTGCATCATGGTTGGACCCTCCAGCACGTGTCACTCACGAGTGAAGACCTTTGAGGAACTTCCTCTGGAAATGACATCACACAAGGCACATCATGTACGACTAAGACCTCCAATACACATATAGTCATTATAAGATGTTAATATTATATATATATATATATATAGTTTCATACATGTTTGTGTCCTTACAGGACAGCCAGACAGACAGTGGGATGGTTTTGGCATCAGATGAGCTGGAGAGGTTTGAACACAAGCACAGAGGGGCCATGCTGAAAAAGTAGGTGAAACTGAAAATGTTGTGTACTGTTTTCTTTCTCTGGAGTTGCATTAACCATTTTATTCATGTGTAAACCTGCAGTCCATCAGCGGGTTGCAGCACAGAACGCCTCATCAGTACTCCGTCCATGAGCAGCAGTGGCAGCAGCAGCACATTGCGCCCACCCTTCTTCAGCCAACTCTCAGGCCAAACTTTCTACAACAACGAGTACGGCCAGCTGTCGGAGGAGGGTGTTAGCGACTTCTTCTCTTCGTCGGATCAGGCCCTACATAAGGGAGCCTGCCCGGCAACCTCCAACCTGTAACAGCACTGATTGGCCAGTCGTACCCAGGCCCCGCCCCCTCACAACTAACTGAACTGAAGTCTAGCTTTGTAAAGCCACTGGGTGGCACCATTATGTCAATTTCAAACCAAAAAAGTATTTTATCGCCTTACATATATCTTTATATAAAGAGTAAACTTCTTTTTATTTGTACAAAAAAATAGAGAAAAGCACCAGAATGGAGAAAAAAAATAATAAAGGGATATATCATCTTTTGACTGACTTTTTTTTTTGTATAAGTGACATTCTAGAATATATTACTCAATTATATGGTTATATTTGAATCATTTCATGGAAACATGTGTTACATATTTTATCAATAGAAATTATTATTACTAAGTACCTAATTAAGAAAACAAGTCTCATGTTAAATGGCTCCATAATGTTTATTTTGATTCTTTTTCAACATTATGGTAGACTAAACTAACCCGAAGACATACAAACCAGTGGTGTATAAAGTACCTGAAAGCCATATTTAAGTAAAAGTACAGATAGCGTACTAGAAAATGACTTTGGTAGAAGTTGAAGTTACCAGAGATATTCGAATATTACTTGAGTAAAAGTCTTAAAGTATGTGATATTTATTGTACTTAAGTACAAAAAGTATTTTTTTTTTATCTTAAATGTAGTTAAGTATTGAAAGTAAAAGTACAAGTAAATGCAAATTATTTCTCACAATTATGAGTTTATATCACCCAATTTGGAGAAAAAAAGTCAGATTTGTGAGATACAAACTCGCAATTGTGAGGAAAATTATTTATCACAATTGCGAGTTTATATCACTTTCTGAGAAAAAAAAAAAAAAGCCAGAATTCTAAGTTTATATCTCGCAATTCTGACTTTATTTCTCGCAACTGCAAGTTTATATCACACAGTTCGGAGAAAAAAGTCAGAATTGAATTTGTATCACGCAATTCTGGGGGAAAAAAGCCAGCATTTCCTAAAAAGAAGTCAGAATTGCGTGATACAAAGAAAAAAGAAACAAGAAAAAAAATCCAAATTAAGAGTATCTTGCAATTCTGACTTTTTTTCTGAGATGAAAAGTCAGAATTATGAGTTTATAAACTTGTGTATGCTCACAAAAACTTTAGTGACAGAAATAGAGGTGAAAGAAAGAAAACGAAATTTCAATGCAAATGCAACATTTTTTTTTTAAGGAAAAGACAATATTTTTGTGAGCAAACACTTTCTAGATAGAACCGATACTTTTGTGAGATCATTTTTTTAAACAGTTTTGCGAAATTAAGAAAAGTAAACTTTAAATCTTGCAATTCTGACTGAGATCCTGACTTCTGACTATGATGTAGTAACGAATATGCTTCGGTGAAATATATCAAAGTAAAAGTATACATTTTAAATAGGAAATGTAATGGAGTAAAAGTAAAAGTAGTCTGAAAAATAAAAACTCAAGTGAAGTACAGATACTCCCAAAAAATACTTAAGTACAGTAATGAAATGTTATTACTTCGTTACATTACACCACTCATACAAACACAAACAAACAAAGAAACTGGCTGTTGCTGTGGTTTATTCCAACCATAGTAAACAAAGACAGAAAAAAGTGGCGTAGCCCGGAAGATGACGTCTATGTGACTAAATTATATCTGGTGAAATGAGCATGGAAACTCAAAAAGTCATGGTTTGTTTAACGCTTGACTAAAAAAAATTAACTTTAAAGGTTAAGGCCTTATCCGTTCTAAATGACATATCCAAGTAGTTTGGGCCACGAAGCTGAAATGTAGGTTGTGGTTTCTGTTCTCATTAAATGTAGTGAAAATAGACTTGGGTTGCCATGTCAACTTGTGGCGACGACACATCATACATTTGACACGTAGCTTGCTTTCATGTGGAACAGTCCTGTGTAACCAGTACAACCAGATTTTGGAACGCAGTCAAAACACTGACAGGAAATTATTCAGCCTCTTTACGGCAGTGTTGAAAGGGAACGCTTAACAAGACGTAAACAGCACGTTTCCAGCCTAATCTTCAAAACAATAAAAGGTTAACCATTAGACATTATGGACTGAGGAAATAAAAGTATCATTAAGCCATAACAAAGTACCTTTTCAGACATGAAAATAAACAAAAAGAATTCCTTCAAGACTCTTTTAGTTAAAAAAGAAGACATTCATAATTTCCCTTCAATCAAACAAACTAAAATACAGGTGTACAGCCAGAATGCCAACACTGCAAAAATGCTTTTCTTATGTAGATTTTTGTCTTGTTTTCAGCCAAAACATCAAAAAATTCTTAAATCAAGAAGGATTTTCTAGACGAGTAAAAATGGTCGAAAAGTCAAAATTAAGTGCGTTTGTGCTTAAAACAAGCTAAATATTCTGCCAATGGGGTAAGAAAAATAATCTTGTTTTCTGTTTGAAATAAGACTTTTTTTGCTTACCCCCATTGGCAAAATATTTTACTTGTTCTGAGCAAAAAACCCACTTAATTTTGATATTTTTTTCTGAAAACAAGATTTAGCTTGTTTCAAGCAAAAACACAGTTAATTTTGACTTTTCGACCATTTTTACTCTAGACAATCCTTCTTGATTTAAGTATTTTTTAGATATTTTGGCTGGAAACAAGACAAAAAAAAATCTAAGTTAGAAAAACATTTTTTTGCAGTGATCAGAGTGCAAGACAACTAAAATGTACCATAGAAAGAATCCACATTACTTAATCAAACCCAAATAAGTCCAGCATCCACCTCTTTAAAAATGTACAGGTTCATCTCATGAAATACATACAGCTCACAGTTTCCCCAAACAAAAAGAAATAAGAAAAATCAATGCAACTGACTGACATTTTCATGATAAGTAAATACACTTGACCCCAATTTCATATTACCATAATGCATCTGGACATTAGTATAACACAATACTGTAAAAATACAGTAAATCATTTAAATCTGCACATATTAAAGGCAATGAAACAAATACTGGCATGATGTACAAACTCAGTAAATAATACATGATTATTTGTATAATAAAACGGGGAAGTTGGTTTAATTGTCATGCAAATTAATCACAATGCAAAAATGTTTTCTGTTTTTACAATAGAATTTTCATCCATTTTATTTTGAGGTTCAATCCGACCCCTAAAATCAAATAAGTCAGGTTTCATGAGATTAACCCAATCATATCAAGAGAGGACTTCCTATGAGGGTGGAACTCTTTCTTTCTCTTTCAGTTATAACCGATCAAAGTGACACTACGCCTAGTATGCATCACTCTACACTTACACAACTCAGTAACATGTATTAGAATAGGGAAACCCTGGCGTCTTTCCAATGAGCGAGACAGGTTCTTTCCACATCAGTCCTATGAAAGTTGCGGGTGAATTAATATCGCAGTGAAATACGGAAACCACCTACATCCCCCAAATGAAAATCCCTGTAATTCATTGTATTAAATGTTGAGAGATGAAAACCATTTTATCCAAATGAGCACACTGAGAAATGGAAATGTTTTCCAGTTGCGGGTCATAACAGGGTGTAATGACGAGTGTGCAGAGGTTTGGCTGGCATAATTTAAAATTCGTGGCACATAGATATGAGCACTCACGACATTTTCCCAATCTGGATTTTCTTCCAGGCTTCAGAGGCTGTGAATATGCAGGAGTCAATGATGCCGGCCACTGTGAACGTCCCGCCGATGATAGCGCAAATCTGACAGAGAAAGAGGCAATATATATCATTAGGGAAAGAGAAACAGAAAGAGAGAGATATAAACATAAAGAGTGACTCACTGTAGTGATAAAGCGGTAGAGCGGCTGTCTCCTCTCTGTGTATTTCACTGTGATTGGACTCAGGTCATAGCGAAACCATATCGCTGGGATAATACGGCCTGTATGGCTGTAAGCCACATACTCCTAGAAAACAACCCAACAAATACAACTTCTGGTCACACTTTAGATTGGGGACCATTTCTCACTATTAGTTAGCTATGAACTATAAATAAACTTATAAACACAGTAGCCAACATTTGAAGTGGATCAGAACCTTTCATCAAAGTTTTAAAACTAAAAACAATACCCAATACCCATTTTTGTCTTAGGACAACTTTGATGAACTTAGTAGTGTTATGGATGCACCGAAATGAAAATTCTTGGCCGAAGTTAGTAAAATAATATTCTTTGGCCATTTTTAAGACCCCCTTCTTGAATCAGGCATGTGTTTTTCATGTACAAATAAGGAGAATGTTATAATAAATGTATTAATAAAGCTGTTGTAATGATTGTTATCTTTATTTTTATCTTACTTTTTTATTTTATTTTACAGAACAACAGTTAAATTACTTTAAATTCAAAATTACTTTAAACGTCACTTTAAAAGTCAAAATTATCAATGTTGACTTTTATTTTGGCAGAAACCCACAAGAAAACCTTAGTGCTACTTTTTGCTGACAGCAGCAGATTTATGAATGATTCTCATCATGCAGATTTTTTTTCTGCACCTGGCTAAGGAGCTCATGCAGCGCTGTCAGAATAAATACAATTGGTGTGTGTATTAAACTACAGAACATTATGTTGTCTATTTACTAATGGTTTAAGGCCATTTGGTGATTTCATTCATCATACAGTAACCAGCTCTTTCTCTTCTCATGGACGACATGTGATACGATACTAAACAGTCTCTCGCTGTCGGTGCTTGTAATGATTTTTGCATCTTTCTCAGACAGTTTTAAATGCTTCCACACTGCCCACGTTTGCTGCATTAGTGCATGCCTCTATTGGGTCATGTCATTGTTCAATATAATTTATTCAGCCTTTTCGTTTATTTGAAAGAGCTTTTTTTTGTTATTTTCAGCCGAATAATTTTGGTTGTCAAACATTCGGTGCATCCCTAAGTAGTATAGTTGTTAAATTCAGGTATGAGGTCAGATTAAGAGATCCAAAATATAGTCATGCATCACTGAATTTGTAAATATTCAAACAAAAATTCACAACTGCACAATACTGTTCATTTGTATACTGGACTGTCAGTATACTATACTCAAGTTCTGTTTAAACTGAATACATGTGTTCTACATTTTCATGAGGTGGAAATTAATTTTCTTTATAGGGGAATTGATTTATAACAATATTCAAACCATTAAAACAGAACTACTGTGAGCTATGAGGCTTGAATTGATGTTACATGCTTTTGTTGAAGCCATCAGTGCAAATCATTTTCAGCTTATTTTTTTTAAATAATTGTTTAACAGTGCAATTCTTAGTGAAAACTACATTACCCACAATTCTGCAGAGAAATCTCTACCAATCAGAGAACTAAAACCAAAAGAGCTCCACCACTCCCTTGAAGCACTGTAAATGATATATCACTGCTTCTCAAACTCCCTAAATATTTGAACATGCATATTTTGCAAAAGACATAAAATATAAATCAACATCTTATAATATTTCTCAATCGGTTTTAATTTGATAATGTCTTGTCACAATGCTTATGGGGTTGAAGTTCTTTCCCTCAATGAAGTTCATAAAGTACACAACACTCTTGCACTTTTTTTTTTTTTTTGTCAGATTTTCAAATATTTTTTGCTTCAAACCAAAGTTTGTGAGATTGCGATTCACTGGTTTGGTTTCATGGTTTATCACTCTTTGAATAAGACTTACAGTTTTTTCTGATGGCTTAAAACCCTAACTATGATTCTTATAGCACAATTTCTAAAACTATTAATACTTATAGCAAAACCACTCACTGAGTTTGCAAAACTAAAAGCACAAACACTGCTTTGCACTCAGTTTTCAATTTTGTAACACACACTTTGCAAAACTGTGGGTACAATCCACTGCACTCTTTTTGCGGAACTGTAAATACAACTCACTGCTTTACTCTCAATTTCCAAATGATCAACACACTCCTAGCAAAACTATACACATTTATGGCTATTATTTACAGTATTTTGTTTTGACTTGGACAAACACTTGTGTTTGTTTTGATGTGTGTAAATAAACACCAGTACTTGAAGTTTGGATCCCTCTATTTTTTCAGAACTATGACAAAAGTATGACCTCAAACTGACATAGCCTACCTTGTGCACAGAGAAAGCAAAAGCCAGATGTGTTTTTTATTCATACCATCAGTGTGTAGTTGGTGCATTGTGTGCTTATTAATGTGATGGATTGTGTTAAATGTTTGATACGAAAATACCATTTTTACGAAGGTTTGAAGAGCAAGGTTTATTAGCGTTTGCAAGAAAACTACAATGTTATGCTGATTTGGTGAAGGGTTTTCTTATTTGTGTGTAGAGTTTTGCAAAAATATCCAATAGTTACAAAAAATGTGTTTAAGCCATCATAAAAAAAACTGTAAGAAAAACCCCTATAGGAAAAATGAATAGAATAAAAGAATACTTTCAAGGCCTCTGGAAAAGTGAGCAGTGTTGTACTATGCCAAAACCACTCTTAAAGTGAACGTACAGATTTCATATCATGTATTTGTTTTTTAGCTTTCCTTTCTTTAGGCCTATTGTATAAGTAGCAGCACTGAAATTGGTCAGGTTAAAAAAATTCACAACAATTGTTTCACAACGATTTCACCATAGGGGGAAAATTATCATTTGCAAGCTAACAAACCAACAAATGTAATACTTTTAAACTTAATCAAGACACGCTTTTGCTTGGACAATATACATATGTGACCCTGGACCACAAAACCAGTCTTAAGTCGCTGGGGTATATTTGTAGCAATAGCCAAAAATACATTGCATGGGTCAAAATTTTTGATTTTTCTTTTATGCCAAAAATCATTGAGAAATTAAGTAAAGTTCATGTTCCATGAAGATTTTTTGTAAAATTCCTACTGTAAACATATCAAAATGTAATTTTTGATTTGTAATATGCATTGTTAAGAACCTAATTTGGGCAACTTTAAAGGTGATTTTCTCAGTCTTTTTGATTTTTTTGCATCCTCAGATTTCTGATTTCAAATAGATGTATCTCAGTCAAATATTGTCCAATCCTAACAAACCATACATCAATAGAAAGCTTATTTATTGAGCTTTCATATGATGTATACATCTCAGTTTTGTCAATTTTAACCTTATGACTGGTTTTGTGGTCCAGGGTCACATATAGTTCCATGTTGGTTTTACTTCATATTATTAACTAGATAAAAAAGTTTGTCAAGACAAACTTGAGAAAGCCACACCAGAAAGTTTCAAAAGTTTTAAAGTTTAAGTTTGATGGTTTTCAGTCTGAAAGAGTTTGAAGTTTGTAGTAGTTTTAAAAGCTTAAAATTTGATTAGCATGTTACTAGCATGTTGCTTGCATGATTTTATCAGGATTACCATGTTACTAGCATGATTAACAAGTTGCAAGCCTATTTCTAACATGATTAGGAAGTTGCTAGCATGTTACTAATAGGAATATCAAATCAGTTGCTGCTGAACACTGTCAGGTAACGTCTTTTTGACTTTCTGTCTTTGTCTTTCTGGTGTCTCCTAGAGCCTTGCAGAGTCAGATCAAAGGTTTGACTTACTGACAATACTTTGAGGACCTTTTACACCTTCTGGATAAGGACAAGCTGACTACACATTAACTCACAGCACAGCTCTCCGGTCACGTACACACATAATGCTGCCAGGTGTCACTGCAAATGCCCCTTAAGTGTCTTTCGAGGTGATAAATGGTTGACGGTACTTAATAATAGAGAGACATAACTCATTCAGCTTCTATGGTAACCACAGGCGGATTCAGGAGCCATCAGCAGAGTGCACTCATATATTTAGACTCGCAACTTCACACAAGCGTCTCATAGCGTGGATACACGTCTCAGATTACCTTGTTTGCCACGGTGTACTGATAGGAAAATCTCTGCTTCCCTGCCAGGTCCTCATAAACTGTAGGGACGATCTTGAGAATGTAATCGTGAGATGCTAAAGCTGTTGAAAAAAAAGAAAGACACATTCCTTCATTTCCCTAGAAATTATACAGTTACAGAGGAACAGACAGGATAGCAGCTTATCTCATCTGAGTGACGTAGTTCTTTCTCCTATTACTATCTATTTCTGTGCTGTTTGGTAATACAATCTGTGTGACTTGTGTTCGGTCGGACGCTTGTAAGCATTGCACTTCGACGTCTCTCAGTTACATGAGTCTACAAATGGACAAGCGTCAGCAGTGTGTGCAGCAGTAAAGCAGCAATAACAAATGGCTGTGCTATGGTCTTGCTCACACTTAAGGGTTTGAACAAACTCTAAACTCAAAGTACTACATTTTGACACCATTTGCACTAATGACACGAATGATACTCAAATCACATGGCTTAAAGGAACACTCCACTTTTTTTGGAAATAGGCTCATTCTCTAACTCCCCCCGAGTTAACAAGTTGAGTTTTAACGTTTTGAAATCCATTCAGCCGTTCTCCTGTTCTGGCGATATCACTTTTAGCATAGCTTAGCATAGATCATTGAATCCTATTAGACCAATAGCATCGCGTTCAAAAATGACCAATGAGTTTCGATATCTGTCCTACTTAAAACTTGACTCTTCTGTAGTTATATCAGGTACTAATACCGGCGGAAAATGTAAAGATGCGATTTTTTTAGGCTGATAAGATTAGGAACTACACTCCCGGCCATATTACGGCAGCAATCTTCCTTGACTATTACGCCGGAATGGGAGTGTAGTTCCTAATCTTATCGGCCTAGAAAATCGAATCTTTACATTTTTCACCGGTATTAGTACACAATATAACTACAGCAGAGTCAAGTTTTAAATAGGACAAATATCGAAACTCGTTGGTCATTTTTGAACGCGATGCTATTGGTCTAAAAGGATTCAATGATCTATGCTAAGCTATGCTATAAGTGATATCGCCAGAACAGGAAAACGGCTGAATGGATTTCAAAACGGTAAAACTCAACTTGTTAACTCGGGGGGAGTTAGAGAATTAGCCTATTTCCAAAGTGGAGTGTTCCTTTAAGAATTCTTAGGACTACGTGGGGCAAAAGATTGGTTAAATGTGACCCTGGACCACAAAACCAGTAATAACTAGCATGGGTATATTTGTAGCAATAGCCAAAAATACATTGTATGGGTCAAAATGGGTCAAACGGTCCCGTGCTTGTGTTCGCGCTCTGTCTGAAGACCGTTTAAAAGCCATTTCACATGGGACGCATCAAGCGGTGGAATCTCTGAGCGGCTGCCGCTTTCTCTCATAGTGAAAGTGTTTTGCGGTCGAGCTGGTGTTCGCGACGCAGTCTCGGGGTAAACGTATTGCAAACAACAAGGTCTCATTTTACTTTACAAAAACAAAATAAATGAAACATCATGAAAATACTATATGTGTTATTTGCTATTTGTCATTTTATGGGACAATGACTAGCGTGGTTTTCATGTCAGACACAGTTTAATATGACATTTTACACATAATTATATTTTTACTGCGCAGGCTATACTACACGCATTTTCTGGATTTTTTTCTTTATTAATAGCCTTTCTCCGTATTTTATGGATCATACAGCTCCGAAATGTTGCCATACTGCTGACTTAAATGAGGAGGGAGGGTCCGCAATCTCTGGGTTGGTTGCCATGTTTCCTCACGTTCTTTTTCAACTAGCTCAACTTTTGCAGGCAGGCGTCACATGATTGGAAAGGTAGTCACGGGGTGTGTCGCGATTCTCCCTTATCACACCACGACACAGGATCGTGGATCTGAGTGTTGCGATTTCGGTTTCATATCGCGTATCGTTACAGCCCTAATATTTAATGTTAAAATTTACTGAAAACTGCTTTAATGAATGTGTTATGCATTGTTAGTTATTGTTAGTAAATGCATAAACTAACAATGAAATAATGGGACCTTATTATGATGTGTTACCACAATAATGAGGCTTCTCATTAAGATGCCAGGACAGTTGCATTACCCTGACATTTTTGACACAAAATATTCAAATCACTGCATGAATTGCATTTTAAAATATTTTGGGACAATTTTTTACAGAACTCAAAAATAGAATCACATGATCCACCCACACACTGATACACACACCCACACACAAACAGTTTTATTAAAGGAACACTCCACTTTTTTTGGAAATAGGCTCATTCTCTAACTCCCCCCGAGTTAATAAGTTAAGTTTTACCGTTTTGAAATCCATTCAGCCGTTATCCTGTTCTGGCGATATCACTTTTAGCATAGCTTAGCATAGATCATTGAATCCTATGAAACCAATAGCATCGCGTTCAAAAATGACCAACGAGTTTCGATATTTGTCCTACTTAAAACTTGACTCTTCTGTAGTTATATCAGGTACTAATACCGGCGGAAAATGTAACATTTAATTTAAATAGGCTTCAAGATGGCGGTGCGTGCACACGCAGTGGCTTCTCTCTCTCCCGACCAAACAGTGTTTTCGTGTTTTTCGTCCTGTAAGTCGCAATGGTTTTGTACGTCTTCGTCGCGTTTATCTGCCCTTAAGCGCATTTATAGCCAAACATTTTTGCTCGACATCGGCAGAAACAAAGTTTTTAAGTTGAACTCTGTGGACGCTGAAGAGCTGAATGATCTGGGTCTGCTCTGGAGGCCTACTCAATCACCGACCCCCACTCCTGCACCTCGCCCACAATGGATGCACCTCAAGCGGTGTGAGAGGAAGCAGAAGAGGGGTAAGCGCGGAGGTATCCGAGCTAGGCTAGCGGCTAGCCCATACAAACCCGCTATCCCTTCCATCGTTCTGGCCAACGTACGCTCATTAGACAACAAACTGGACTACATCCGACTACTACGTTCATCTCAAAGGAATGTAAAGGACTGTTGTGTTTTTGTGTTCACTGAAACATGGCTCAGCGACAGTGTCCCGGACCGCGCCATTCAGCTCGACCAGCTGACATGCTATCGTGCCGACAGAGTTGTCGTCACGGGGGGTAAGACCCGCGGTGGCGGACTTTGTGTTTATATCAATGACGCTTGGTGCTGCGATGCTGTTATAGTCTGCAAATACTGCTCACCAGTGCTGGAATTTATGGTTATTAAGTGCCGGTCGTTCTATCTACCGATGGAATATACAGCTATACTGCTGTGTGCTGTGTACATCCCTCCCACCTCCAACAACTACAGGAGCGAGGCACTATATGAACTGTATCAGCACATCAGTGAGCAGCAGACAGTTCACCCTGATGCTTTTCTCATCGTGGCTGGGGATTTCAATCATGCAGACTTAAAGAGTGTGTTTCCAAAAATACAGCAACACATTGACTTTCCAACACGGGGAAATAACACACTGGACCTTGTTTACACCACCCAGAGAGGAGCTTACAAAGCTTTCCCCCTCCCCCACCTCGGCACCTCTGATCACATCACTGTTATGCTAATGCCCTCTTACAGACCGCTTGTTAAAGTCACCAAACTGGTTCGTAAGCAGATACAAGTGTGGCCAGAGGGGTCTTCAGAGGTTTTACAGGACTGCTTTAACACCACAGACTGGAATATGTTTAAGCAGGCTGCCACTTACAACAACACCACTGACCTCCAGGAGTACACAGAGACTTTTACAGCCTACATTAACAAATGCACTGAGGATGTAACAGTCATCAAAACCATCACTGTCCGTGCCAACCAAAAGCCATGGATGACAGGGGAGGTCTACAGGCTGCTGAAAGCTCGGAACGCTGCCTTCAGAGCTGGAGACGAGGCGAGCCTGAAGACGGCTAGGGCCAACCTTTCCCGTGGCATCAGAGAGGCTAAGAGACAGTACTCCAGAGGAATATCTCGCCGCTTCAATGACAGCAGAGACACACGGAGCCTGTGGCGGGGCATACAGACCATCACAGATTACAAGCCCCCTCCACAGACCTGTGACAGCACCATCTCCCTGCTGAACGAGCTGAACACCTTCTTCGCTCACTTTGAAGTGCAAAACAGCACCACAGCACAGAAGACCCCACCCCCTCAAGTTGACCAGGTGATGACTTTGTCCCCGGACAGTGTGAGGAGATCCCTCAGCAGCATCAACGCTCGCAAAGCTCCGGGTCCTGACAACATTCCTGGTCATGTACTGAGAGACTGTGCAGTGGAACTCACTGATGTCTTCACAGACATCTTTAACCCCCTGGGGTCGAAAAACGCCCTGGGGTGTTTTGAGGCAGTTTCCCAAAAGGAACTTCAATTACTCTGTCATTTCTGATTGTACAGATAAAAGCAGTACATCAATTGAATCTGTAAAGGGTCTACTTTTATTTGTATATACTCACAAAATCAAAAAAGCATTGTGATTTTGCAAAATAAAGAAAACAAAAAGGGTGTGCTGTCTGCCGCGTTGATCTCCGTGATCTTCATTCAGAAACGCGTCAGTAAAATATACTATAACTCAGCCAATATACAACACAGAGACATGAGCAATATGTCTAGACAAAGCTTGATATGTATACTTTTAAACGAAGTAAGTTTTACCGAAAACAAATATTCTGTGATAAAATAATCAATATGAAACCAACACGATGTCCAGTCTCTCCTGTCCGCTTCATTATTTTATAATTAGATCACGCCCAGGAGCCGTTCCTTTTTATATTCTAATGTCCACGTGAGGGCGCCGCGCCAAAAGTAGACGCCCACATCACGGTAAACAAAGGAGAAACTTCGTTCAAGTTAGTCCTTCCTGGAAGACGACGCTGTCAGGAATAAAACATACTTCAGAAGATGAACATTATGTGAGACACGGCACGATCCAGCAGAGGAGATATTTACATGAGTAAGTTTTTTTTTTCTTTTATTAGCCTACTTGTTAGTTATTACTGTGACAGAATGTGCAAACATTTTATCAGTTAAGACTTTTTGCCAACTATAATTCCTGACTACAGCAAGTGAAACATTATAAAGTACGTTTCATTTCACTGCATCTAAATGTCTCACGATGCCAGGATGTTTTTAATAGTCTATTCAATAAAGAATGATGCAATATAAAGGTTACAGTGTTCACATTTAAGCTTAACAGTTATATTATGGCCTAGTTTCTTTGTATTCTATAATACACACAAAGCATGCTTATGTTTATGATACTATAAGATCATATTATTTATTTAGTTATTAATGTATCTTACAACAATAGGATGTAATATGAGGGTTTACACTGAGTTTAGACAATATGTATTAGTAATACTGTGTTCTCGAATGGATGTTTAACACGATAAACAATTATTATTAGTTTCTCAGATATAAAATGTCCTTTTTACGTTTGTATGCGTGGGTCTATGACTACAAAATCATAATATATATATAAATAAATAGTATGATGCTGCTGATATTAACATGCTCACAGATGTTTTGTTTTTGTTGTTTTTAGTGATCGGAAACCTGCTCAACACATGAATCCTGCTGACATTTACTTGAGTCTCCTCAAACTGTTTTCCTGAGAGCACTGTACCATCTTCAGATGTTAAAGAAGTTCACAAGTGAATCTCAAGTTATTTTGCCTGATAAATAAATCTATTCAAAATAAGCTACAAGCATATTTTGTCCTTATATTCCTCCTTCATTCATTCTTTTGTTCCCTCAAACATCTGACTGAATAACTAATTATGCGGCTCATTATGCAGGTCTTTGTCTTCTCAGGTGTGAATCACAGCATTATTCATGATCATTCACGCCTTCTTCGCATACAGCCATTCTAAACAAAAAGTGTCTTAAAAAAATTAAATCAATATACTGTTTTGTGTAAACAAGTGAACGAGATGATTTTCACATCATTTGATAGAAAAAACTCTAGCCTAACACATCCAGTTCTCAAAGTCTTGTGAACAAATATTCTGTATGTGTTTCATGACTTTATTTCAGTGACTTCAAAAACTTTGTTTTTCACTAAGCACGCATAAACGTTTTCTCAAAAACACAAACATGTACATTCATGTTGCTTACATATTATTGTAGCCCAATTTGTGCTGATTACATTATAATCAGATTTGGGCCATTCATATGTTTTTAAGACACTGAAAAAAGCACAAATGTCAGGGCATGTCAAAACTTCTTCAGGGCCCCAAAACACCCTCTGACCCCAGAGGGTTAACATCTCACTCTCCCAGGCTGTCGTCTCCACCTGTTTCAAAGCAACCACGATCATTCCGGTGCCAAAAAAGTCATCTCCTTCCTGCTTTAATGACTACCGTCCAGTTGCACTTACCCCCATCCTCATGAAGTGCTTTGAACGGCTAGTCATGCAGCACATTAAATCTGTCCTTCCCCCCTCACGGGACCCTTTCCAGTTTGCATATCGGCCCAACCGCTCGACCGATGATGCCATCTCCACTGCACTCCACTCAGCACTCACACATCTGGACAAAAAAGACTCATATGTCCGAATGCTGTTCATAGACTTCAGTTCAGCATTTAACACTATAATCCCCCAACAGCTCACACAAAAACTGATCCAGCTGGGGCTCAACACCTCACTGTGTAACTGGCTGTTGGATTTCCTCACAGGAAGACCACAAGCAGTACGGGTCGGCCCCCTCCTCTTCACTCTGCTGACCCACGTCACACAGCTCCAACCTCTTCAAGTTTGCGGATGACACGACTGTGGTGGGTCTCATTAGCAACAGGGATGAGACAAACTACAGAAGCGAGGTGAGTCGCCTGGCCACGTGGTGCGGAGACAACAATCTCTCTCTGAATGTGGAGAAGACGAAGGAGATTGTTGTTGACTTCAGGAGAGTGCACACTCAGCATGCTCCTCTGACCATCAACGGTGCGTCTGTGGAGAGAGTGAGCAGCACCAAGTTCCTGGGTGTGCACATCACTGAGGATCGCTCCTGGACAAACAACGCCACTGCACTGGCCAAGAAAGCACAGCAGCGTCTCTACTTCCTCCGCAAACTAAGAAGAGCAAGAGCACCAGCCCCCATCATGTACACATTCTACCGAGGAACCATCGAGAGCATCCAGTCTAGCTGCATCACTGGGTGGTTTGGAGCCTGCAATGTGTCCTGCCAAAAAACTCTCCAACGCATAGTCAGAGCAGCTGAGAGGATCATTGGTGTCCCTCTCCCCTCCCTCCAAGACATCTACAGCACACGTCTCACCAAAAACAGCTTCACCCATCAGGCTGTCAGGAAGCTCAACTCTCTCCCTACTCTGCACCCACTCCCCTCACTCCCCTCTTCTGCCCCACAAACTTTCTGAACTCTAACACACACACACACACACACACACACACACACACACACACACACACACACACACACACACACACGTTTGTTTTTGTGAATTGTGGGGACATTCCATAGACGTAATGGTTTTTATACTGTACAAACGATATTTGCTATCACCCTACACCTTCCCTACACCTAAACCTAGCCCTCACAGGAGACTGTGCATATCTTTACATTCTCAAAAAAACGTATTCTGTATGATTTATAAGCCTTTTGAAAAGTGGGGACATGGGCAATGTCCTCATAAGTCACCCTCTCCTTGCAATACCCATGTCATACCCATGTTATTACACCAATTTGTGTCCTGATATGTCACAAAAACAAGGTACACACACACACACACACACACACACACACACACACACACACACACACACACACTGACCTGCACCAGTCACTTTGTGCAGCATTGGTCTGCCAACTACCTCACACTACTCATAGACAGTTACAAGACTGCTCTGACACTTTTACACATTTACAAGCTCTGTTGCACTATATTGTTTACATGGTTTACGTGGTTTGCACTCTCTACCATGTGCCCTTACTTGTATATTGTGTTTTTCATTTTATATATTATGTTTGTTTGTATTTATTCATATTTTTTTAAATTCTACCTTTGTATTTAATGTTACTGTTTGTATTTAATGTTACCGTTTGTATTTAATGTTACCGTTTGTATTTAATGTTACTTGTATGCACCATGGGTCTGAGAGTAACGCAATTTCAATTCTCTGTATGTCCTGTACATGTGGCAGAATTGACAATAAAGTTGACTTTGACTTTGAACTTGACTCTTCTGCAGTTATATCGTGTACTAAGACCGGCGGAAAATGTAAAGCTGCGATTTTCTAGGCCGATAAGATTAGGAACTACACTCCCATTCCGGCGTAATAGTCAAGGAAGATTGCTGCCGTAATATGGACGCAGCAGGCGCAGTAATATCATGCAGCGCCTGAAATTAGTTCCCAGTAGGGATGCACCGATCAGTATCGGCCGATCACTTGTGCGTTTTGTCAGTAAAGCCGGTTCTGTAATCAGCGGTAAATGCCATCAGGTGCGTGATTTCATGTTGAGCCGTATATACTACACACAGCCGTTGTTTACCGACGAGCTGCGCACATTCACACTGATAATGAACATTGATTTGCGCAGCTCGTTGGTAAACAACGGCTGTGTGTAGTAAAACGCGCAAGCATGATTGGCCGATTCGTATCGGTGCATCCCTAGTTCCCAGCTAGGTAACTTCCAACGAGGAATGCTCCCTGTGCATGCAGCTGGTCACGTTGTGCTGCGTGATATTACTGCGCCTGCTTCGGCCACGTTACGGCAGCAATCTTCCTCGACTATTACACCGGAATGGGAGTGTAGTTCCTAATCTTATCGGCCTAGAAAATCGCATCTTTACATTTTCCGCCTGTCTTAGTACATAATATAACTGCAGAAGAGTCAAGTTTTAAATAGGACAAATATTGAAACTCCTTGGTCATTTTTGAACGCGATGCTTTTGGTCTCATAGGATTCAATGATCTATGCTAAGCTATGCTAAAAGTGATATCGCCAGAACAGGAGAACGGCTGAATGGATTTCAAAACGGTAAAACTCAACTTATTAACTCGAGGGGAGTTAGAGAATTAGCCTATTTCCAAAAAAAGTGGAGTGTTCCTTTAAGGTTCCCTTTGCTTATGTACAATATATGTCTAGAGAGTAAGTGGCTAAAAATGAAGAAAGAAAATGAAAAAAAGAAATACCATTTGACTGAAGTTTGTTGGCTCCACCCAATGCATTAAAGGCCCCGTGGACATGCTGTACCTGCGATTGAGAGATATGACAATGATTTCTACATGTTTATTTTACGTTGTCTATATTTCTTATATAGGCTGCGTGTGGACTACCCAACCTGAAGCTTTTCCCCAAAGGCAAGTTTGTGGATGATGTGGGTCATATCAGGGTTCTGAGGCTGAGCGGTCGCACTATGAGTTGACACATGAAAGTTTCCTGGAACCTACAGAACAGACCTAGTTCACACCATTATCGTATAGGCAAACACATTAGATGGTACAATCTCCATTAACTTAAGAAAAGGCCATTTTAGCAAAAAATGGTTTGTCCTTTAGGTAGCATGTGAATCTACAAGGACACTAATGACACTCCTGATAGCTTTAATGATGAGCAGTTCCACAAGAAACATTCACCACCCAACAAGTAGAAAAGAGTGTAACTGACGTCAAGCATCTCTTACTTTATTAATACTGAACTCCCCTTCAAAGCGGCACCCGTAACCGTTGTTTAGAGGCACTTTCATTGAATTATCTATATGGCCCACTTCGTGCCGCCCCATCTCATCCTGGATGTCCAAACCCACCACTATGTACACAAAAATATACAGACACAATAGAGAAAATACACAAATACAGACAATTGGTGAGGACACAGAGAGGACACAGAGCTTGAAACACTTTCATTTACATTGTAAAAACAACAACAACAACACTTTTGTCAAGACAAACTTTAGGTTGGCTCGAGAAAGCCTAGCTTTAAAGTTCAAAGCAGCTGTAAAAGCTTAAAGTTGGGAACTTTATATAGATTAGATGATTAGCATGTTGCTAGCATGATTAAAATGTAATTATCATGATTCTAACACTTTTCTAGCATGTTTAGTATGTTTCTAGCATGACTAGCAAGTTACTAGCATGTCGTTAGCAAGTTTCTAGCATGATTAGCAAGTTGCTAGCATGTTTCTAGCATGATTTCCAAGTTGTTAACATGTTGCTAACCTGTTTCTAACATAATTAACATGTTACGTGCGTTATTAGCATGCCATTAATAAGTTGCTAACATGTTTCTAGCATGATTAACAAGTTATTAGTATGTTTTTAACATGTTTATAACATTATTACTACATTACTAGCATGTCATTAGCATGTTTCTAACATGATTAACAAGTTGCTAACATTTTTCCAACATGTTTCTAGCAAGATTAGCAAATTGCTAACATGTTTCCAGGCTGACTAACAAGTTGCTAGCCAGTTTCTAGCATAGTTATTAGCATGTCATTAACAAGTTGCTAACATGTTTTTAACATGATTAGCAAGTTATTAGCATGTTTATTGCATGTCATTAGCATGTTTCTAACATAAGCAAGTTGCTAACATTATTAACAAGTTGTTAGCATGTTTCTAGCATGATTAGAAAGTTGATCACATGTTTCTAGGCTGACTAGCAAGTTGCTAGAATGTTTCTAACATGATTAACTTGTTAGCACGTTCCTAACATATTTCTAACATGATTAGCAAATTACTAACATGTTTGTAGCGTGATTAGTAAGTTGTTAACAAGTTGTTAGCCAGTTTCTAGCATAATTAACGTTACTTGCATTATTAGCACGCCATTAGCAAATTGTTAACATGTTTCTAGCATGATTAACAAGTTATTAGCATGTTTATAGCATGATTAACAAGTTGCTAGCATGTTTCCAACACATTTCTAACATGATTAACGAGCTGATAACATGTTTCTAGGCTGACTAGCAAGTTGCTAGAATGTTTCTAACATGATTAAGAAATTGTTAGCATGTTCTTAACATATTTCTAACATGATTGTTAACATGTTTGTAGCATGATTACCAATTTTTTAGCATGCTGCTAGCCAGTTTCTAGCATAATTAATGTTACTTGCATTATTAGCACGTCATTAGCAAGTTGTTAACATGTTTCTAGCATGATTAACAAGTTATTAGCATGTTTCTAGCATGATTAACAAGTTGCTAGCATGTTTCTAGTATTATTAACAAGTTGCTAGCATGTTTCTAACATGATTAACAAGTTGCTGACATGTTTCTAGGGTGACTAGCAAGTTGCTAGCATGTTTCTAGCATTAACAATTTGCTAGCATGTTTCCAGCACATTTCTAACATGATTAACAAGATGCTAACATGTTTCTCGGCTGACTAGCAAGTTGCTAGCATGTTTCTAGCATGTTTATAGCATGATTAACAAGTTGCTAACATGTTTCTAGGCTGCCTAGCAAGTTGCTAACATTTTTCCAACATTATTAACAAGTTGTTAGCATTTTTCTAACATGATTACCACATTATTTACATGTCATTAGCATGACTGACAAACAAGTTACTAGCATGATTAACAAGTTGCTAGCATTTTTCCAATATTATTAGCAAGTTGTTAGCATGATTAGCAAGTTGCTAGCATTTTTCCAATATTATTAGCAAGTTGTTAGCATTTTTCTAACATGATTACCACATTATTTACATGTCATTAGCATGACTGACAAACAAGTTACTAGCATGATTAGCAAGTTGCTAGCATTTTTCCAACATTATTAGCAAGTTGTTAGCATTTTTCTAGCATGATTAGCACATTATTTACATGTCATTAGCATGACTGACAAACAAGTTACTAACATGATTAGCAAGGTACTAGCATGACATTAGCATGACTGACGTGTTACTAGCATGGTTCTAGCATGATTAGCAAGCAATTAACATGTTACTAGCATGTTTCTAGTTGTTAGGCTTGGTTAGATAGTTAAATGGATTAGAAATAGTACATGGAAGTACATTTTTATGATTTTTAATCTTCAATTTTATGAAAACTATAAGTCGGATCAGTCTGAAGAGCTGGGTTCAGAAATTCAGTCTTAGATAAAAAATATTAAAAAGCTTAAGTAGCAGATCAGTAGGTTGGCTTTCTCAAGCAACAAAAAAGCTTAATGGAGTAACTGGCCAAGTAATTTTTTGGTGAACTATCGCAAACAAATTTCATTTCTTATATTTCTAGCAATTTCATGAGTTCAGTAGAATCATTACACACAACTGTTTATTTGACCTTTCACAGCTACGAAATAAAAACACTAGTGTGACGTAACAGATCTCTGACACTGGGGTCTATGCTAAGAGCATGTTGTCAGCTTGTCCCATTGCCCAAAGCTATTTTGAGACTGCCTTCCTAAATGGGCGAAAACACAGCCCTGACTCTTTACCCTTTATGATGACAGGTATAATTCCTATTCAAGATCTCAGAAGTACAAAAAAAGCCCAGCCAAAAAATGAAAGGAAGAATGATTCCATTAAACATTTTCCAGTGTGTTTGACTATTTCCATTGAGCTAAACTACTGACGTTAGTCTGGTTGCTCATTACTGATTGGACAATCAAAGCCTTTAACCACAACATCTTTTTTTTTTATTGGATTAGATTCCAGTAAACTTTAAACACATAATCTCCACTCATTAAAGAGTAAATGTGTGAATGGAAACTTCTAATGGAAATGCAATCTGATGTGTGCCCAGAATACTAAATGTCTTGCAACGTTTTCTTAGCGCTTAACCCTCTGCTTGTGTTTGGGTCAAATTTACCCGGAAAAGATTTTCTTTTTCCTGAAAATACTAGTTAATGTTATCACATTGGACTCAAACTTACTGACTTTGTTTACAAGGGCATAAGTACTTATCAATTTTTTTTTTTTTCCCCAATTTTTTGAGGGTTTTATTTCACTTAGTCACTCTTGCAGACTCCAAACAATTTCTCATAAATCTCTCATTATGCTATATTATCACCAAATATTGGATTCATTCTTTTTGCCAATATGTTTTCTTTCAGTTAGGACTGGTTCTGTGTTAGTATTTGCATCTGATTAATCATAGGCCTCATTTATCTAAGAGTAGGTACCTCGTTTTTTGAATGCAAAAAATAATTTATGAATAATTCTCACAATATTAAACAAAAAATTATAAAAAATGTGCATAGTTTATTACACTAGTGTGATTTAATGTTTAATCAGGAAGTTTGCTTTTAAAAGCCTTTATTTTGTTGCAAAAAGTCACACTTGTGGCGTTCCCGGTCAAAAATGACCGGACTCCAAACTATTGCTTATAAATCTCTATTTTTTCTATATTATCACCAAATATTAGATTCATTCTTTTTCTTAACTTGTTTTCTTTCATTCAGGACTGGTTTTGTGTTTGTATTTGCATCAGATTAATCATAGGCCTCATTTATCTGAGAGTAGGTACCTTGTTTTTTGAGTGAAAAAAGCATTTTTCATGAATACTTTTTACAATATGAGATAAAAAAAAAAAATATGAAAATTTGCACCATTTATCACACTAGTCTGATTTAATGTTTAATCCAATATTTGGTGATAATATAGCATAATGGGTGATTTATAAGCAATTGTTTGGAGTCCGGTCATTTCTGACCGGGAACACCACAAGTGTGACTTTTTGCAATTTTGTACAAAATAAAAGCATTTAAAAGCAAACTTCCACATTGAACATTAATAATTTGTGTTTAATATTGTGAAAATTATTCATAAAAAAAGATTTTTTCACTCAAAAAAAATCAGGTGCCTACTTTCAGATAAATGAGGCCTACAATTTATCAGATGCAAATAGAGACATTAGGTGATAATATAGAATAATTAGAAATTTATAAGCAGCTGTTTGGAGTCTGGTCATTTTAGACCGGGAACAAAGGTGTGACAGGAATCTGAACACAACCAGAGGGTTAAAGGAAAAAGCATACAAACTTTCCACATAAGCACAAGTGTGTTGAAAAGTCACGTTCCTACTTCAAGGGAACAATGTGTATGCCTCCGGAAATATTTTATTTTGCACGGTAAGAGTAACAACATGTAAAGATCAAGATATATTTATATACTTTTAATGTCTTATGAATACTGGGTCATTCGTAATCTGTAATTTTATTGCTTATGTTATTCTAACCAATTAGACATTTCATCCGTTACACTATAAAATGAGGAAAAAAAAAAAAAACACCCACTGACTTGCACTGGAGCAAATCATATTTAAAGGCCAGAATTTCAAAAAGACTTACATCTGACTTCATAGGACCAGCATTACCCACCTAGCAACCAGCCACAACCAACAACACCTTAAAGACCACTCAACAATACATTACATGCATATCAATCCCCTAACATCCCACCTGAACACTTTAGCACCATGGAGGCAACTTTTTCTAGGGAAAAGGCACTCACGTTCTTTAGAAAAGGTAAAACTTAACATCTACTTGTACTTCGAATAGTTGTTTGAAAACAGTACATTAAATGAGGTCATTATTGAGATCACAGTGAGGCTTGTCTCCATGACTCATAACAAAATCAGAAAAAAATTGGGTTTTAGTCAGAAGTGCCTCATTTAAAAGAAAGACTGTCTTCCATAATAGGCATAACCTCTATTTCTCACCCATGAGAACTGCCCAAGACGTTGTTCTGAACATAGTTTGGGCTCTGTGTAATGTGTGTGAAACAGCCAGTTGGAAATGTCTTTGCAAACATCTGAGGATCTGCCCGAAAATGACATCAGAGGTGACCACAATTCCTCTGAGGGTGCTGACATTTAGAAACACAATCTTTATGTCACTTTCCAAACAAATTTCAACATGATTTTTATTATTTTTTTGGTAAAAAGGGACATTGGTTATCATCACTGGATCTGCCTTTCCATTATCCTAATTAGTGCTTGGTGACCACATTTGACATCTCTTAGTATTTATATATTTGTCAAAGTATTTGTTCCCCCATTTCTTCAAACAAAACTGTAACATTGCCAATCTTTATTAGCTATTTACATATTTAATAGATCTTAAATCCATTAAAAATGTGATCTACATATAATCAATTACCACACTTTTTGCTAAATATACTGCAAAAAATGCTTTTCTTATTAGACATTTTGTCTCGTTCCAGCCAAAATACGTAAAAATTCTTAAATCAAGAAGGATTTTCTAGACGAGTAAAAAGTCTTGTTTTTAGAAAAACAAGTCAAAATGAAGTGACTTTTTGCTTAGAACAAGCAAAATAATCTCCCAATGGTGTTAGCAAAAAAATATTTTTTCAAACAGAAAACATGATTATTTTTCTTACCACATTGGCAGATTATTTAGCTTGTTTCAAACAAAAACACACTTAATTCTTACTTGTTTTTTCTGAAAACAAGACAATGTTTACTCCTCTAGAAAATCCTTCTTGATTTAGTTTATTTTTGGATATTTTGGCTGGAAACAAGACAAAAAAAATCCAAGAAAAGCATTTTTTGCAGTGTAAACAAAAGGAAGAATATTTAACTAGTTTTACTTAAATGTTTCCTCATTTTATCTCACTAGCAAAGTCGTTTGATACACTGCCCAGCCTTAATCTAAATAACTATATTCCAATTGTGACTTAATACTTGATCACTAGTTAAATAGGCCATGTGACTAAATCATTTGCGCAAACATGACATATCAGGTATTATTTGGCAAATACTCATGCAGAGCATTACCAAATATGATACAGTATTTCCTCATACGCTTGCTCACGTATGACCATACGATTTCCTGGTGAGTTTCAAAAGATTGTGTTTGACCGTGGGATAGGTCTATCCTAATACTTCTGTGAGAAACTCCACACAATATGTCTCAAACCGTGACTTTTAGTGATCGTAAACCGTGTGGGAGGTCACCATTGTGCATCGTTTCCTATCACAATGTACGTCAGGAGCTCTGCTAAACGAATTAAGATCCCATGCTAACAGTAAAGTCACCGCTAACACTCAAAGAAAAAAGAAAACAAATCATAGCATGTCAACAAAAGGCGTGGATGGAAGGAAAACATCATTCAGAAGAGTGTTTATGTATTTTATGTATATACTCACAATCACAGTGTAAGTTTGGCAAACTGATGTTTAAACTCACATCTATCTTCCCCCCACTGTCCTTATCAGGGTCATCCACATACAGTTCATTTACTCTGTAAACACACACACATATGAAAACATGTATTAAATATAGTACTGACAAGCATTAGCCATCTGTAAAGGTCAACTGCTAAAAATTATGCAAGTCTGACAGTAAAATGACAAAATTGCGGCAAGTGCAATTTTCGTTTCCTCACTTCCCCCCGTGAACACTTGTAAGCAGTTGACGAACAGGCAGCAATGTCTACGTCCTGTGTGAAACTGATCTGTCACTAAAGTTACAACAGTGTTATTGCATTCGGGTCATAAAGTCATGCATCTTGATTCTTGAATGCTGATAAAAACACCTCAAAATACCATTTTCAACCAAATTGTTTACTAAAATATAGTCATATGTTACCCTGGTCTTAAGTGGTGGATATATTAGTAGCAATAGCCAAAAATACACTGCAAAAGTTTATTTCAATGATGTATAAATCTCAGTTTTAAAAAATGTACCTTTATGACTGGTTTCGTGGTCCTGGGTCATATGGTCTAACATTGCCACAAAAATGGATGTACACTAGGGATGCACCGAAATGAAAAATCTTGGCCGAAACCGAAGCCAAACAAAATGAAACACTGGGCTGAAGGCTGATTAGCGAACACGGTTTTTCGTGTTTTTTCCCCCATGTCAATTTTTTTCACCGTTGCATAAATTAAATGCTTTTCACAGTTTTGTCTTGCTTTTCAATATTAAAAATAAAAATGACAAAACAACAATTTAAAAATATTTACTTAACACTGAACATTTTTAACATTCTAGTAGACGTTATAGCCTACCAACAAAACACAATTTAACTTAAAATTATTAAGTTAGTAAAATAATATTCTTTGGCCATTTTTAAGACCCCCTTCTCTAATCAGGCATTAGGGGTGTGAACCTACAGTGGTCTTACGGTTCGGTTCGATTACGATTATCATGTCATCGATTCGGTTCAATACAATATCTCGATGCATCACGATGCATTGACGATGCACTGCATACTCATTTTTCAGTTTTACTTCAAATTTATTTTTCTTTTCTATTTCACAATGACGTTGAAATGCGTTTTTATTTGATTAGATTTTTTTTAACTGTGCATCCTATCCAGTCTTTTTCAATCAATATCCCACATACAGCAATGTGTAATTTTGATGAGGAAGAGTAAGAGGTGAAAGAGGAAGAGGAGGAGAAGAAGGAGGACAATGACGACAATGTGGAAAAGACAAAAGAAGGGCAAGGGCAAGAAGAGAAGCAGTCTCATATTTTAGTTGATGAGTGCAGGGTTGGATCAGGCATGCAAGAGGATTTGACCCCTGCTGCCTGGCCAGGACTAATTTAGCCTGTGATGCTGAAGAGGTTCTTTGGCCTGTCCCAGACCAAACACAGGATGTTGGGCAGAATGATTTTTTTTGTTGTTTTGTACTGTACTCTACAGTACATTAAATTAAGGAATAAAACATACCCATTTTTCAATTTTACTTCAAATATATACAATTGTGTTAATAAATACAAAAAGTCAGATATATGAACTGAAACTTTAATCTTACCTTCTCAAAGAAAAAACACTTCTTGAATGTATCAAACAAAACTAAAGTCTGGGCACAGAAGACAGCAGCAACATTTAGAACAAGTACAAAAAAGTAAATACCTGGGCTTTGGTTTCGTTCTAGAGTTCCGGCATAATCTATTCTGAAAAGTGTGTGAGTGAGGGAAGCTTATAGCGCGGCTCCAGTGTATTGAACAGGTGGCCGGGGTTATAAAAGCTGCCTACAGTCATTTTAAACGCGAAAACTAAACCAAATACGATTTCAACCGAGAGGTACCGCTCAGATCTTATTTAATTGAAACGAGGGAATGAATAGAGTCCTGCACGAGCCCAGCCTGAGACTCTCAGACCCGAGACCCGTTCTTGTCCGACAATTTATCAGAACAGAGTTCGTGTTGCAGCCATTAAAATAGTTCAGTTTTGGATTCTAAAGGCAAAGTGGCTAGATTTCGTTTTGTTTCCTTTTTAAGTTAATTTAGAAATATGTTTGGAACATTTTATGTTTGTTAAATTCAAGCTTTTGTCTTTTTAACCTAACCTAACGAACGAGCGGCCAGCGGCAATGAGTTGAGCATGTTTGATAAATTTAGCCTTCTCAAATCAACACGACTTGCATTAAATAAAATCTATAGACATAAAACACTTGATGCATTTCAGAATATTAATTTAAACGTTTAAACTAGATAAATGTGCGCGGTTAGTCGCATATCCAATCGTTTTTGCGGAGAGTGAAAGCGAAAGCGAAAGCGGGCTTTGCAGCATGGAAGCTCAAACGCGATCACTTGCTTTTTTTCTTAATAACAGTGGAAACCTAAAATACACCATTTTTGTTGATAAAAGTAAGGGATAAAAAGGCATCATTCAAAACTGCAAAAGGTCTATTATTATTATTTATGTGCGCACTCACAATATCAGCAAAAAATTATATGTAAAACGGTGCTGAGCCAGATAGACGCGCTCAGTGCTTTTAGCCAGTCTTTTCAACCAAATAAAAATAATGTTTAAGTCCTTTAAATGAATTACTAACAAACAAAAAAAGACATTTGTTAAATGCACACTCATGTTTGTTAGTTCGTTAAATGCACCGGTGTGTAAAGAAAGTGGCAATAATCCTTTCGGTTAAAATCTGAAGACTTATTTTATTCATGTGGAGTACTCCCCTCGTTAGCCCAACCCCCCTCCCGGAAAATCATACAAGCCCCCTGGGTCGCGTTTTCTGGCACTGGACTGAGTCCGTTATAACCGGTTATGGTCTATTACTGAACCGATACCGAATCGTCCTTGTCTGCATCGCGATGCATCGTAAAAACGATTAATTTTGACACCCCTATCAGGCATGTGTTTTTAATGTACAAATAAATGCAGCCTTGCTGAGCAAAGGAGAATGTTATAATAAATGTAATAATAGAGCTGTTATAATGATTGTTATGATTATTTTTGTGTTTCCTTTTCATTTTATTTTACAGAACTACAGTATAATTACAATACTAACATTTATGAATGTTGACTTTTATTTTGGAGGAAACACGCAAGATGACCTCAGTACTACTTTTTGCTGACAGCAGCAGATTTATGAATGATTCTCATTACGCGCTTTGGACTTTGGACCCTGGCTAAGGAGCTGGTGCAGCGCTGTCAGAATAAATACAATTGGTGCGTGTATTAGGCAACATAACGGTCTGTAGTTTATTTACTAATGGTTTAAGGCCATTTTGTAATTTCAGTCATCATACAGTAACCAGCAACCAGCCCTTTCTCTTCTCATGGAAGACATGCGATGTGGCTCTAAACCACTGGTCTCAAACTCAATTCCTGGAGGGCCACAGCTCTGCACATTTTCACTCCAACCCTAATCAAACACACCTGATCCAGCTAATCAAGATCTTCAGGATTACTAGAAACTCCAAGCAGGTGTGAGCTGAGCTGGTTGGAGCTAAACTCTGCAGAGCTGAGTTGAGTTTGAGACCTCTGCTCTAAACAGTCTCTAAACAGGCTGCATTAGTGCGCGCCTCTATTTGATCGAATCGTCAGTGTTTGGTATAATTTATTCGGCCTTTTTGCTTATTTGGCTGAACACAGAAAGCACTTTTTTTTAGCCATTTTCTGCTGAATAATTTCAGTTGCTGAACATTCTGTGCATCCTTAGTAAATATATCAAAACTTAATTTTTGATTAGTAACATGCACTGCTAAGAACTTCATTTGGACAACATTAAATGTGATTTTCTCAATATTTTGATTTTTTTGCACCCTCAGATTCCAGATTATTAAATAATTGTATCACGACCAAATGTTGTCCTATCCTAACAAACCAAAAGTTTCAATGACGTAGAATTCTCAGTTTCAAAAAAATGTCCCCCTATGGCTGGTATGGTGGTCCTGGGTCATATGGTCTAACCATTGCCACAAAACTGAATGTACACTAATATCATTTTGGCTTCAAAAATATCCTGCCCTGTTCTTAAGGTTGTACTTATGAAACCATCATCAGATTTTAAACTACACTCTTAAAAATAAAGGTGCTTTAAAAGGTTCTTCACAGCGATGCCATAGAAGAACCATTTTTGGTTCTACAACGAACCATTCAGTCAAAGGTTCTTTAAAGAACCACCTTTCTTACCTTTTCATAATCTGAAGAACCTTCTTTCGCCACAAAGAACCTTTTGTGAAACAAAGGTTCTTCAGATGTTAAAGGTTCTTAATAGAACCATTTAAACAAAAAGGGTTCTTCTGTGGCATCGTGAAGCACCTTTATTTTTAAGAGTGTAGACTTTTTCTCGCTTGATTATGGTCTTTAGACTGTTTTTGACCACACAAAAAAAATGAAAAAATTAAAACAGTTTATTATAACATGTTCGGATGTAAATCAGTGTTTTCATATATATTTAAAAATGTACACGTCATTTTTGACTGATGTCTTTATGAGAACAACATTCATACATACATTTCTGTAGCGATGAATCCCGTCAGTTCTGAGAGAAAGAGGAACAACATGAAGACACAGCAGCATATTGAAACTGAGGGGATAAGAAAAGGTCATGAAAACATTAGTGAGCTGTTTGTATAACAAAACTAGAGTTACGTTTTGTGAAGACCCCTATTGTGTCATTTCTCTAAATGATGTCTTACTATGCAAAATGATTACAACATGTCAAGCATATATAAAAGTCAAAGGGCTATTACATAAGGGTGTTCAACAAGCGAATAAATGTGCTCTGGTTAACGTAACCGTTGCCAAGTTCAACATGTGACCAAATGAGTCAAACCAAGAGGCTGGCTACAGAAGCTAGTGCATATTTACATGGAGACAGTCTTCAGTGACACTGTGGTCACGTGACTTTGTGGCTGACACGTCATACTCTGACTCTGGTTTGTTCCAGTTTACTCAAGCTAATGTTTAGCTATAACAAACAATAAGGCGTGTCACTATGGCACATAGCTCACGGATTAAGGTTCACTGTGGGTTATATCACTTGTTCCACTTTATTGAAGATAATACTGGGCAATAATTATTAACACTTTGATGGTATTACTATTAAGTGTAAATGATTCCTTTTCTATTGCTTAACTGTATTTATAAGTACAGTAAAAAGCTATAAAAGAGGTGATTAAATCAGATGACGTTATCTGCTTTAAAAACAGGACAGATTAAATCATACAAATGATGCTATCTTCATTGAATATTGATTTTTAGTTTATTGTCCGTTTCCCTTCCTTTCTACAGAAAGATGCTGTTATCTTTGTAGATGATTGATTTTTGTTTTCCCCGTCGGAAAGCTTTTAAAACAGTCAAAAAAACAGATTGTTGTCTATTATTGATTTTTTCATTTCCTGTTAACTATAAGGAACTATTTTGATAGCAATAAGGAAAACTGTATAATCCATAAAATTGATCAGATGCTGTTATCTTAGTAGATGCTCATTTTGAAAATATCTTAAAGGGAGAGTTCACCATTTCCAAACCTGTCTGAATTTCTTTCTTCTGCTGAACACAACAGAAGATATTTAATAGCATTTTCCATACTGCAAATGTCAGCGGGGAATTGGTTTGGTTAACCATTCTTTCAAATATCCTCTTTAATGTTCAAGAGAAAAAAGAAACTGTTAAGGAACAACTCAAGGGTGAGTAAATGATGACTGAATCTTCATTTCCGGGTGAACTATCCCTTTAATACAACCACCCGACTTACAAACCATAGATCTTTACCCTGGGTACGTGAGAACTTCTTTACAGAACCGGTTTGGAAGCAAAATATTTAGGTTGAGTTTAGGGTTGGTCTACACAAGTTTCAGCAAACATGACTAAACGTTAAGTAATTCACTCGAGGCCAGAACAACAATGGACAGAGCCACATGAATGAGTGTAGAATGACATAGTCCTACGTATCATTTCACCATGAGTCAAACGGCAACACCTAGCATTACAAACATCCATCTTTTTGAATCATTAGGGAACGATGAGCCATACACAGTTAGGAAACTAAAACTGACTCAGCAAATTGGTTTGGAAAAATACAATTGTGGATCAAAGGAGGAATGCTGATGTGAGCATCCAAAAAAGGAAGCACACAAATAAAGCTGCAAATGAGCAACAGGCTGTAAAAGCCAGTGCCAGATGAAGCAAGTTATTGGCTGAGCGGATGGCAAATTAACATTATAAATATTGGCACTCACTGAAAGCTCCAGTATACGTGGGCTGGGTAAGATCTTTGGGCACTTTCCTGTAGATATCGAACCTGGAAGGAAAAGATAGAGAAGAATAAGAGGGAAAAAAAGAAAGGTAAACATTGCAGACTCTTGGGAAGAGTTCATGTGAAAGCACATTGTGTTCCCAGTGTAGTGTAAGGCATTACGGAGAAGTTTAGGAATGTGAACTATGGGCCGCTGTCCATGAAACACCGGCCCAGACGCAACAGTCTAGAGCGACCCCCGCTTCTTGAGTTACACCTCTTCCTCTGCATTCCTGCTTCACAATCACAACCTTCTTCACCAACACATTTCTGCATACAACAGTGTGGCTGAGGTCAGAGCAAAGGCTGTCAGCACTGACTAAAAACACATCAATCACTGAGACCAGAGTGAATGTTAGGGAAGGCAAACAATGAACATTTCAAAACTACTCACCTAAAAACCATTGCTTAAAAAAGGGCCCTTCAGGCTACACTAAAATGGTTTTATATCTGGTTTTAAATGAGATACATTTGCTTACAGTTTGCCGTTTTGGTTTTCACTACATTGTCACTTTAACTTAAATTTAGTGAGGTTTAGCCTGAAACATATTTACAAACCAAACAAATAATTACAATACGTCTTATTCATAATAATCCAAAGAATGTATATTCTTTGAGTTTTGTTTACATGCTTTTTTCAGGAAAACAAGACAAAGATGATCAGTGAGTCTCACTAAGAAACAATCAAGGTGATATTTCAGCCCAAAAACCATGAGGAAAACAATTAAATAAGACAATATTTTGAATAAATAAGTTCAATAAGTTACATATTTTTTGTATTGAGGTAATAACTGACCTTTGCTATTGTTACAAATATACTAATAGCAACAAATATAACAAAGATATAACAAAACCTATTAATATTCTTGAAAAATATTTTTTTAATTTAAGTGAAAATTAATATAAAATACAGATTTATGATTCACCCAGACACCGGTCAAGAATAGTTTTTTTTGCAGTGTACTTATTTTGAGCAAATTAACTGCACTACATTAACTGCACAACATTTAACTCTTACGGTAATATACATTTCCCCTACTGCACAGAAGAACATCTGCATTTACCATCAAAAGTACACCATGCGCTTAGAATGCTTTAAAAACTATTGGCCCTTCTTTGAATACATATGGTACACATGTACAGTCGTGGCCAAAAGTTTTGAGAATTACATAAATATTGGAAATTGGAAAAGTTGCTGCTTAAGTTTTTATAATAGCAATTTGCATATACTCCAGAATGTTATGAAGAGTGATCAGATGAATTGCATAGTCCTTCTTTGCCATGAAAATTAACTTAATCCCGAAAAAAACATTCCACTGCATTGTTAAGAAGGCTTCAGGGCGTCCAAGAAAGTCCAGCAAGCGCCAGGATCGTCTCCTAAAGAGGGTTCAGCTGCGGGATCGGAGTGCCACCAGTGCAGAGCTTGCTCAGGAATGGCAGCAGGCAGGTGTGAGCGCATCTGCACACACAGTGAGGCCAAGACTTTTGGAAGATGGCCTGGTGTCAAGAAGGGCAGCAAAGAAGCCACTTCTCTCCAAAAAAAAAACATCAGGGACAGATTGATCTTCTGCAAAAAGTATGGCGAATGGACTGCTGAGGACTGGGGCAAAGTCATATTCTCCAATGAAGCCTCTTTCCGATTGTTTGGGGCATCTGGAAAAAGGCTTGTCCGGAGAAGAAAAGGTGAGCGCTACCATCAGTCCTGTGTCATGCCAACAGTAAAGCATCCTGAGACCATTCATGTGTGGGGTTGCTTCTCATCCAAGGGAGTGGGCTCACTCACAATTTTGCCCAAAAACACAGCCATGAATAAAGAATGGTACTAAAACACCCTCCAACAGCAACTTCTTCCATCAATCCAACAACAGTTTGGTGAAGAACAATGCATTTTCCAGCACGATGGAGCACCGTGCCATAAGGCAAAATTGATAACTAAGTGGCTCGGGGACCAAAATGTTGAAATTTTGACCTGGAAACTCCCCAGATCTTAATCCCATTGAGAACTTGTGGTCAATCCTCAAGAGGCGGGTGGACAAACAAAAACCCACTAATTCTGACAAACTCCAAGAAGTGATTATGAAAGAATGGGTTGCTATCAGTCAGGATTTGGCCCAGAAGTTGATTGAGAGCATGCCCAGTCCAATTGCAGAGGTCCCGAAAAAGAAGGGCCAACACTGCAAATACTGACTCTTTGCATAAATGTCATGTAATTGTCGATAAAAGCCTTTGAAACGTATGAAGTGCTTGTAATTATATTTCAGTACATCACAGAAACAACTGAAACAAAGATCTAAAAGCAGTTGAGCAGCAAACTTTGTGAAAACTAATATTTGTGTCATTCTCAAAACATTTGGCCATGACTGTACATGTAGTACACTGCCCTCCAAAAGTTTGGAAACACCCCTGGCAAAGTGTGGTTTTTCAATATCAGCATAGTGTGAATCATCTTTGGGCAATCCTTCAGGAGGCTTGGAGTATTATATCAAGTCAATGTCTGAATAAACTGACAGCTCAGATGCCCAGATTATGCAGAGCTGTAATAGCTGCTAATGGTGGATATTTTGCTGAATCGAAAATTATTATTATTTTTTCTATTTTTAAACTGTTTATGTAATAAAATATGTTTTTGTAGTTTGTTTTGCAAAATTATCACAAATTAAAAAGGATTCATGCCAATATTGTCCAAAACCCCAATTTTCTAGGGAGTTTCCGAACTTTTGGAGGGCAATGGACACTCTAAACAAAAATAGTGCTAAATAGCACTAAAAGTATCCTTGGATTGTAATCCGAGAACCACTTTAAGTGCTATATAGTACCCATCTTTAAAGGTGCTATACAGCACCTTTGTCAAATGGTGATATGTACAACCATAATATACCCTAATTAATCACATCTGAACCAGCTAATCAAGGTCTTGATTTTACTACAATTTTACTACAAAATTTACTACAATGGCAAACGCTGTTTTAAATCACTTATGCCTTTCTGAAATTAAAAAGTCTTTTGTGGGTCCCTAAAATATTTCCATAAGGGGAACTTGGGGCGAAAAGGTTGAGAACCACGTTATCTTCAGTCACTTTTTAATCCTTTCTCCAAATAAACTACATTTTTAAAATTAAAGGTGCTTCACTGTGCCATAGAATAACCCTTTTTGTCTTAATGGTTCTTTGTGGCGAAAGAAAGTTCTTCAGATTATAAAAAGGTAAGACAGAGATGGTTCTTTAAAGAACCTTTGTTCTTTAAAGAACCTTTGATTAATCACCTTTATTTTTAAGAGTGTAAGAGAAAGTTAAAGAACATTTAAAGAACTATACAAAGGCTTAACAGGTTCTTTGTATGGCAGTGGCGCTATACATCACCTCAACAACCCCAAAGAACCACTGAAGAGCCATTCTGGGCTTAACAGGTTCTTTATACTGTAACGCTGCTATATAGCACCTTAACCACCCCAAAGAAACCGCTGAAGAACCACTGAAGAGCCATATACTTCTTTTTCCACCAGCACAAACCGGGTGTTAGTTCAGAGCCAGTGCTATTTTCTTTTCAGAGTTGATTTGACTGGCAAGCCTTCTAAAAACCAGTTTGCCTTTCCATGAGCTAGAGAGCCACCACAGAGCCAGGTCTTACATCACTGAATATGTCTCATCTTTCCTAGCAGTGCCAAACACAAACTCACCAGGCTTGCTCAAGATGCATTGGTGCCGTGCAAACCGACCGGCATACGACACCAAGCATCAAGAGAGCGATTGGACAGCAGACGACTCTTTAAGCTTAGGAATTTCTCTTGTGGTAAGCCTAATATCAACAATGGCGGACACGGCATTGCTACTGATGTACATGGTGTTGTGAACCTACATGAGCATCCAAACATGGCAAATCCAACGTGTTTGTGTTCAGCTGTCATTTTAAAAATGCAGGTTAAAAAGTTTCTGTTTGTCACGGTAAACCTGCCCACAGCCCCTAATGCAGGAGGTTCTTACTTCTAGATGTTTTACTTCAATGTTTGGTGCTGGTGCTCTGGGTGTCGAAAGACAAAGCATTGGTTTAAAAACTAGGCTCTGTCTCCGAACCAGCACTCAAACTGCCTTGGTGGAAAAGGGGTAAAAGAAGCAATTTTAAACTAGGTTTTGAACTGCTTGAACCAGTGTTTTTAATGACTTTTATGCCTTTCTGAGGTCAAAACGTCTTTTTGTAGGTCCCTGAAATATTTCTTTGATAGGGACTTGGGGTGAAAAGGTTGAGAACCATCATGTTATCTTCAGTCGCTTTTTAATTCTCCCCCAAATAAACTACGTTTTAAAAAATAAAGGTGCTACACAATGCCATCGAAGAACCTTTTTTGTCTAAATGGTTCCATAAAGAACCTTTAACATCTGAAGAACCTTCCTGTTTCACAAAAGGTTCTTTGTGGTTATTATTGTCATTATAAAAAGGTAAGAAAGAGATGGTTCTTCAAAAAACCTTTGACTGAATGGTTCTTTGTGGAACCAAAAATGGTTCTTATATGGCATCGCTTCGAGGAACCTTTTAAAGCACCTACATTTTTAAGAGTGTAAGAGAAAGTTAAAGAACCTTTAAAGAACTATACAAAGTTTTAACAGGTTCTTTGTATGGCAGTGGTGCTATACATCACTTCAACAACCCCAAAGAACCACTGAAGAGCCATTCTGGGCTTAACAGGGTCTTTATACTGTAACGCTGCTATATAGTAGTGGTGCAACAGATCACAAAACTCACGGTTCGGATCATATCATGGATTTTGATTCACGGATCGGATCATTTTTCGGATCAGCAAAAAACAAAAAAGTTTGTTTTTTATTAATTACTGAATGCTTACTTTAAGTACTTCTAATCCACAGCAAAAACTACTAGCTGAACTAATAAAGTCAGTAACAAAACAAGAACAATTTCACAAATGACAAGTGTGGATGAATACAACATAAAACTACAAATAAAATCAATAACCCTAGTATTCAGGTGCGGAAATGTACTAATTAATTGTAAAATAACTAGTGCTTCTCACTGCAGGTATTTATAGGATGCTGTCTCTTTAAGGCCAAATGCACGTACCTAATACTGGCACGCATCTCTTTCTCAGCTGTTTCAGTTTACTGAAGACATAACTGACTGTGTTTACCAAAATACTAAAAGGGGTATTTAGACATGACTTTGTATGTACATTTCCGTTCAAATAGAAGTTAAAGAGGAATCAATCTGTGTGAATCGCGCAGTCTGAATTGCATCTCTCTCTCTCTCTCTCTGCGCGTGCTCGCTTCAGGTGTGTGCGGCAGCGGTAAAAAAATAGAAAAAAAAAAATTGCGCACGTGTTCCTTTTTTAAATTGTTTGAATTGGTAAATTGGCAAGACAAAACATGTGCTATTTATAAACTTTTACTCCATGATGGTTAAACTTAACAGTTAATCCGCTAATCACATGCGTGCCGAACCGTGGGGTACGATCCGTTGCACCCCTACTATATAGCACCTTAACCACCCCAAAGAAACTGCTGAAGAACCACTGAAGAGCCATATATTTCTTTTTCCACCAGCATGAACCAGGTGTTAGTTCAGAGCCAGTGCTATTGTCGGTTCAGAGTTGATTTGACTGGCAAGCCTTCTAAAAACCAGTTTGCCTTTCCATGAGCTAGAGAGCCACCACAGAGCCAGGTCTTACATCACTGAATAGGTCTCATCTTTCCTAGCAGTGCCAAACACAAACTCACCAGGCTTGCTCAAGATGCATTGGTGCCGTGCAAACCGACCGGCATACGACACCAAGCATCAAGAGAGCGATTGGACAGCAGATGACTCTTTAAGCTTTCTCTTGTGGTAAGCCTAATATCAACAATGGCAGACGTTGCATTGCTATTGATGTACATGGTGTTGTGAACCTACATCGGCATCCAAACATGGCAAATCCAACATGTTTGTGTTTAGCTGTCATTATAAAAATGCCAGTTAAAAAGAGCTCCTGATGCAGGAGGTTCTCACTTCTAGATGTTTTACTTCTTCAATGTATTGGTGCTGGTGCTCTGGGTGTCGAAATACAAAGAATTGGTTTAAAAACTAGGCTCTGGCTCCGAACCAGCACTCAAACTTCCTTGGTGGAAAAGAGGTAAAAGAAGCAATTTGAAACTAGGTTCTGGCTCCGAACCAGCAAGTGAAGCCTTGGTGGAAAAGGGGCAATACTGGGCTTTACAGGTTCTTTATATGGTAGGGGTGCTATATAGCACCTTAACCTCCCCAAAGAACTGCTGAAGAACCAAATATTTTTGTGTGTAGCAAACAATGAAGCAATACATAATAATTCTATTAAATTAGCAAGGCAGTTACTATACAACAAACTGTTGTATAGTAAGTTGTATAATATGTTTAACAACAAAAAAGAAACAACAATCCTCGGTTCCTTTGAGACGACACCAAGAAAGAAGTAAACTCTTCACGAGCCTGTGCGTAATATTACACCCTTTAGGAATGCGTCCAATCCCTGACTTTTTAAGGAGCTCTCAAAGTGTCTTAGCTCCAAAGCAAAACTATCCAGCTCAGAGTCTTGTGCCCTTTTTCGGCTTTGAAATCTTCACGACTACATCAGCACTCTGGTCCAACCCTTCACGCCGCCTGCCCTCAAAAACACTTACATCTGTGAACATTTCTTGCAGTGAAATTACCTAAGCTGACGCAATGCCGGAGGGGGGAGCGGGGCTGACTTCCTGTTAAACCAAACGCCCTGGTATTTCTCTGCTATACCCCCTCCTCCCATGACAGGAACCATATAGTTCACTGTGTTCTGACAGAAGAGCTCACAGGATGTACTAGGAACCCCATTGTGTGTAACTCAGGAGAAGGACACGCTGTTCTTAAACCACTGACATCCCAGTTGATGTCTTCATTTACTGTGCAAGACCTAATTTGGTAAGGGGGGGGGGGGGGGGGGAAAGAATACAGTGGCCCCAAAGTAGATTTGACATTTTGTAACCAATGAAAAAAATGGAGAGAAAAAAAGTAGTCATATTAGATGTTAAAATGCTTCATGGAGACACAGTATGAGACTGCTCACTTTACAGTTATTTTAACCTTACTCGTATGACTTTTTGTTATCAAACATAACTTAGTCAATTAACTGAAAAGCACTTTCACAATATAAATCTGTCTGTATTCACTCATCATTTAAGCCTAATAAACTTTCTGGACCAAATACCACACAAAAGGGCAACCATTATTGGTACATGCACTATCCTGAACATCACTGTACGAATTTATACAAATTCACCACTGCGTAATACAGTTACATCTTCTCATTAGATCATTAAATTAGCATATTATAAAAAAAAAAAAAAAAAAAAAAAAAAAAAAAAAAATTGAAAACTATGATTTTGAAAATGCAGAAAATATGTAAGGAAAACATGCAGCAACACACAAAAGTGTGTTCAGTACACACACAAAAAAGTGGATTGGGCAGAACAGACACAATGTTTAATGTGTTGCATAATAGGTGTAACATTTACACATTCCCCCAGGCAGTTGAAGAGTTCACTGCTTGGATCCGTCAGATATTTCTTATTTTCTGAATTACAACAGCAACAAACACCCACAGCTGCGCTGAGAGTCAAAATGTCAGCACATGCCGAAGGGCTCATATGTGTCAATGTTAAAGTACAAGGCTGTACCACAGTGATAAAGGAATGTTTTTATCAAATAACACACAGCCATTCTTAGTTAAGACCAGAATATTTACACTGAATTCTAAATGTATAGAGTGAAATCCAGTACCAGTCAAAAATTTAAAAAAACACATGGTTAATTTAGCATTTAATTGTCTTGAAAACTAATTTTGTTAAACGTTTTAAGCAATAACTTAATCATGTAAACATTGTGGTGAGCCTATTACATTATTTTTGTTCTGTATGAAAACAATTCAAAAGCAGAATCAATTTCCTTTTTATAATCTGAAGAACCTTCTTTTGTCACAAAGAACCTTTTGTGAAACCGAAAGGTTCTTCAGATGTTAAAGGTTCTTTATGGAACCATTTAGACAAAAAATGTTCTTCTATGGTATCTATTTTTAAGAGTGTACATTGATCATTGCAATTTGAAGGCCATGAAAAAAAATAGAGTGAATGTATCAATGCTAGTATACATTAAGTGAAAAAAGGTTATATAAACATTACAATCTAAAGCCAAAAATAACAAACTGGTTGCTGTTTAAAGTAAAATTTGTCAGTAATTTAAAATGATAATAAATACAAAAGTACCGACTAAATGTTAACTGGTGCAAGGAACACATTCACTCACCTGAATATATAAATTATAATCAGTTTATACTCAAATATAATAGTCCCTTTGCTGTCACTGAACTTAAAAAAAATCAAAGTACTTGTTCAATGTAGAATAATAAAAAAAAATGTGCAACATGTTTTAGAAGTATTATATAGTCTGTTTTATGTGCACGCACCAATACTTGTCCACTGAACTCTGTACGTTTCACACATGCACTCGCAGATAAGATGTGATTATCAAATTTGTTGTTGTTGTTTGTTGCTTATTATAGATTTAATTAATTGCAGTTGTACAAGCCAGTTGACTGGAATGAACTGTACTATAATAGTGTGTTCCACAGCAGGAGGTTTATGAGGCAACAGTCAGCACCATTCTCTGTGTTTTTAAAGAGGAAGTGATGTCTACTATATAAAGAGCTAATGGTTTTATTTCAGGCCTCTCTGTCACTTTCATTGAGGTATCAGATTAGTTTACAGATAAGATAAAAGGAAGCACTGGAGGATTGGAAACAAGGAAACAAGGTTGTGCTGTCGCCTTAGCAATCAACATTTAAGTATTATGATGCAACAGCACAACACGCACAACACGCACATCCTACATCTGCACCTTCTCTGTGTAACTGTCACTGTTTTACATAGTTAAATCAAGCCGAGCAAGCAAGCAAAACAAAAATGCTGGATTCAAAATAACAACCGTCTAAATAGTTGGGGGAAACTGTTTAAACATTATCCTGACCTTAGAACATTAAGTGCAAACAAAGACTAGATGATGCTTGCTAGCACCGATATTTACAATTAATTTCATTCTGTCATCTGTCACATTACAGTCAAACAAGATTTTTATTGTGATGCATTATGTTTATAATTACTTTCATTACTTGGTTTGGGGAGCGCATAAATAATAAATTACACATGTAATTACCCATTAGTAAATTGGTAATAATAATAAAAGTACCATTAAGTTAGATTACATTACAGCTTCGAACAAAAATGCTAGTGATAGGAATAAATTACACTTCAGATTTAACTATGATTTTTCCTCATATCTTGACATGAAGAAATATTTGATGTTTAACAATTAGAAAAACATTTTAACACACTAGCAATTAAAAGTTTGGGGCCAGTGAGATTTTTGTTAAACAAATGAATGCTGTTATTTTGCAAGAGCGCATTAAATCGATTAAAAGTGACAGTAAGAAAATCAAACGTTGCAAAAGATTTCTGTTTCAAATAAATGAACTTAGAGTTCATTAAAGAAACCTGAAAAAATGCATTACAGCTGATAATAGCAACACTGATAATAATAAGGATTTTTTTTTTTTTGATTGGCAAATCAGCATATTCGTATGATTTCTGAAGGATCATGTGACACTGAAGCCTGAAGTAATGATGCGGAAAAATCAGCTTTGATCATACGAATAAATTACAGTTTAAAACTAAGAGTTCTTTTAAATTCTAATACTATTTCACACTGTCGTTTTTTATGTCTAAAATGTTAGGTTTAAATATGCAAATGAGGCATTATTTAATGAATTATGCGCTAACTTGCATAAATTTCTAGTACAAAAATCAGCCCGTTTCAAAATTCTTGTTTAATTTTTTTTTTTTTGACACAGAGTCAAATGTTTTTACGGAGGGAATTTGGGGTATCTAATTCAGAAAATACTTAAAAACAGACAGAAAATAATATATATATATATATATATATATATTTTTTACCATTTTTGGGGAGAATAAAATGTATAAAAAATGAAAAAAAATCCCTCTGTAAAAACCTTCAGGATATAGACAAGGATAAAAATATAAAGTGCTACTGATGTGGAGATTTATGGCTCAGTGTAAGAGAAAAAACTCATTTTGAGAAAACGGCCTTTATAAATATGGACTGTAATTGAAATCTTATGACACAAACAGATAAACTGCTATAAAATAAACACTTATCAGTGTCTTTTGGATGTTTTCTTTCTACTAGTCTGAAAAAACACTTCCAAAAAGCCCAAAATCTTGACAGGTGCATGAAAAATCTTTGTTTTTCTTGATTTGTCCTCCATAATTGGCTATGCAAGCCACATAGCACATCACAAACTTTTTGTCATGGCTATTAGCATTTACATTAAAAACACAAGAAAAAGACACAGTACGCATTGTGTGCCTTCTAATCTAAATACATGTTTTTTCTTGATTGAGTGTAGATAATGTACAACTGTATGAAAGTTATACAGGCCACCAACCTAGTCAATGTGAATCTGTTCTTTCATAGACAATCATTTACTTTCCATATAGCAGCAAAACATGATGCAACGCATGAATATCATTTACACATGTTGTAGATCCTGTTTTGTATTGACATAACCATGCAGTGTAACCAGTATGAGCAGGAATTTAGCATGCTTAAGAAAACAAAGCAACCGTTCAGGAAAAAGTGGATGACTATGTAACATCACTAATAAAAGTTATGCTTTGTGCAAAACTAACTTGAATCTAGCTTAGAACACAACTTTTTTTGTCTTTTGAACATGCTACTAAATAAGAACACATGCACATGTACTTTTCAAGTGCATATAAATCAGGGGATAAAAGCATGCAGTTGCCAAGAGACTGCTGACAGCATCCTGCTCAGGTTTTTATTCACATTTATCAAGAGCAGCCTTTTTTTACAGAACGTTCAGACCAACAAATGGTTGTAAAAGTGTTTTCACAACAAGCTGGGTCAGTTAATGTAGGAATTACTGGCTGTGTTAAAACCTAGTGAGCAGTTTAGTGCATGACAGACGCGTTCTAGACGTTCGTTAAAAAATACTAGGTAGGTAGCACACTAGGTTTTTGTGTCTATGATAAGTGTCTAAGGTGGACGTGTTTGATTCATTCACTAAAGAAAAACACAAGCTCGAGATAAACTCGCTTCCAACCTCTACTCACCTTCGCACATCGAAAGTCATTGTATCAGCACGAATAAAATCAAGTCAAACGCGTTTGAAGATAAACGACACAAGTAGGGGTCTACTCCAGATTCTTCCTTCAATCCTGCCGGCTGTTCAAACCGGATGTGACATCCGTTTAGGACGCTTTGCACAATCCCATTGGTCGGAGGGAGCGAGCAGCGTGATTCTGTTTCCGCTATGAGAAATAGATTGTGGCGTGCAAACTTAAAGCGTTGCCTATGGTGATGGTCCAAGTTCATTTCGCTGCTTTTGCTTCCGTTTATGTGGCCAAACAGTCTTAAGCTGTTATTTTTCAGCAACTAAAACGTAAATGAGTCTCAGTTGTCTTCATCCTGTATCTGTGTCAGTCAATCTAAGAATAAAGCATACCATAATGAAAACCTATTCTACTGCTTGACCTGATTGAAATCTGATCTTCTAATATAATAGGCTCAGGCTCAGTTTACACTGCCATGTCTACACAAAACAGGTTACAACTGATGTCAAAAGTATATGAATCTACAGCCTTTTTCTGTTACAACATTGTCCGTGAGCTGAAACTCAACAGAAGTTGTGTCATACAATATGACAGTGATTCCAGACACATGGGTGAATCAACGGCAATGGCTCAAAAAGAAGAAATTCCATATTTCAGAATGGGAACAGAGTCCTGACCACAGTCAGTATCAAGTAATGTAGGGTTATGGTTATCCCAAAATTACACATGAAAGTCTTTCATTTAAGTTATTGGAAATAAACTTGTGTTCCAGTGATATATCTTACCTTGTTGAGGAATTAACATAAAGGGTTATTTACAGGGTTTCCAGATAATTAATCATTTTTCTTTGTATTTACAAAAGATTAATTAGGTTATAAAAAAAAATAAAGTTAAAGTCGGCAACACCAGTTTAGTTTAAAAAAAAAACAAAACTTTTTTGATATTTTTGGAGCTTTGGTGTTGCCGACTTTAACTTTATTTTTCCACTTGTTGTTTTTTAGTCGAGCACCCATTTGAGACTGATGTGCGTGCTTTTGTTTTGCTTTTTATAATTAGGTTATAGAAATCGCACTTTCAAAGAGCTGAACGAGTAAAACACACAAGATATTTATAGATCCTTAAATATAAGTTACTATTAAATTGCAATTTTATATGGTATATTGTACATATAGTCAAACCAATTTATTTAGACACCTTCACCATTTCTCACATTATCACAATTTATTTGCTATAGTTTAGAAAATGGTAATAAAATATGACAAGAACTCAAGAGTTAAACTGTTAAAAAAAACTAACACTATAGCTTCTCTGTTCTTGTTGTATTCTATTTATTTTTAGACCTCTAACACTAGCTTGCTTTTTCTTTTCTTTTTTTAATTCTATTTCTTTTTATTTATTATATAACAATAAAAAAACCTTGATAGGCTAAATGAGACTTGTCATAGCACTTGCATGTTACTGCTCTTTTGTTGATTTTGATGTCTTCCATTGTCCTCTTTTGAAAGTCGCTTTGGATAAACGCATCTGCTAAATGTCTAAATGTAATGTTCATCTTGATAATGTCAAAAAAAGTTTGATAGAAAGGTATGTAACAAAACATGGTCAGGTCAAAATGTCAAATCAAATTTTTGGTCCCAAATTTTTATCAATTTTACTGGTAGTCCACTCTATGAAGACTTTTTGGATATAATGTGTCACACTTTATTTTATTTTGCTATCCTCACTTACATAAATTGACTATAGTGTCCTGTACCTATTAAAAAATATCAAAAAATATATCTGGTGTCTGAATAATTTTTTTGTTTGACTGTATTTACCTAACTATGTAGTTCCCATTGCCAGTGCATCATGTAGTGTGTTTCATTATGTCATATCTGGGTGCATTCTAGATATTTCAGCTGTCAGACATCAAGATAGAATGTGCAAAAATTACTATAAGTGACTTAAGGAAAGGACATGCAGAGTATTTTCCCAGGACTAAAGGCTGTTGCCCAGAGGTACCTCTGTCGGTAAATGGTCTGTGATGACACTGGTATATTCTATTTGCTACACCAAGGAAATGCCTCATTTATCACACTCTTTCACTTCCCTTTCTAACAAACAGAACATGCAAGTGTGAGTTATCCCTGAAATATATGTTTTACATGATTATACATGGTTCGTGGTAAGCTTGTTGAGATTTGATTTACAGATCTTTTTGATAAGTGTCATTTTTGTTTTGTGTGTCTTTGTCTTTTCATAGCAGAGAGCAGGCTAATCTTAAATTTCAATGTTATTTTTTTAATGTATACTTCAGATTATACATAAATGTTTTACAAATAACTGGTTTTGTAAAGTGTATATCAGAAAACATTTAAATGTTTAAACATTTAAAGTTAGTCTGAACAATGCTGTGCCTTTCTCCTGCATGCAAGCTAGTTTGTGACTCATATAGATTCAGTACACAATGTTCTTCCTGGGGCAATTCTTTCTCATCTTGTGGCTTGCATTTCTCTGCTGACTCATCAGTGTTTTTAACAGTAAAATTGGTACTTGCTTTTTCTATACGACAACCCCAGATATGATTTGCCCTGACTCAAGTTTGAGAAATGCAGTCTGACGTCATGACCTACAAATGTCATTGTGCTTCTTGTAAAGTACTGCGGGTGTCCCACTGAAATAAAACATTATCAAATTAAAGTTGTAGAAGTGAAATATGACATGATGACATGATCAGTGGCCATCCCACTTAAACCCTAACTAAACTACATCAATACATTTTTCATTAAGTAAGATAGCTGTGGTGAATAAATTATGCCATTTTTAAATAAAGCATACATTCACTCACATACAATCACTGATAACTTGTTGTCAATTACGTTTAATGGATGTACACTATATACCTGAGCTTATGCTTCAAGCTAATGGAAATTTACTAGACCTCAAGTTTCTATACAGTGATTAACTTTTATGGTTTCCCTTTGCTCTCGCGGCATTGCACACTATGCACTCCTATGCACTCCTGTACAATAAAAACAAAGTATAAACTTTTACAATGACAGGTTCACTAATTATCTTGTTATTGAGGAAAGTTTAAAAAAATCACATAAACAACATCGTGGAAATATTATAAACAGCCATTTTTGACAAGTATTATCGGATTGTTATTGAATTGTATACATGAGCTAATACAGGAAGCATTACTAAGCTCACGTTAATCAACAAAACAACTGAGATCCCGTTTAATATTGTAATTGTTTCCATAGTCAACAACATAATAAAATGAGGAAACTAGAATGCTACTTTTGGTTGCTTGCTTCCCAAATTTTCTAAAGAGAAAAACTCCCTAGTCATCTCAAAACATTTTTAATCAAACTCTGCTGAAAACCAGTAAAGTTGGACACTTAAGTTTATTCTTTATGAGTGCATATTGTATTTTAAAATATGTGTAGCATATATCTGGAACATATTTTAAACAAATGTATGTACACCATTACATTATGCCCTGTTTGAAACTGACATGACAGGAAACTACCAAATGTGTTAATCTGCCGAGACATTAACATGATAATCTCAAAATGGCCAAACATCGACCTGTTTGATAAATGGGTCGAAGATCAACTTCTGAGGAAACTATTTTGTCACTCAAAACCCCTAAACCACCATCAAAACAACAACATCAATAGTCATCACCGTCAGACTCTGAAACCGGACCAGATTACCAGCTCGGTCTAGAGGTCGACTCGACTTGCTTTGACTGGATCTGATAATGTGGGTTTGGTTAGCCAAGCTAAATCACACTGACGTACGTGCGAATTCACGCGGGCCACGGGCCAACAAAGGCGGAGCATTTGACGTCAACGCCCTCAACTAAAGCTGGGGAGGTCGTATATAAGCGCTGCGTAGCGCCTTCAAGTCAGAACAAGAAGGAGATTAATAAAGCAGTGAATTTTCGATTGGAAACAAAATAATCTAAATTTCAGCGCGCTCAACGGACTCTTACTGGATCAAACTTTCAAACAAAGGACTTTAAAGAAAGCTTTTCAAGTGTCGGACTCGTATCGTTTGTCTCGCTGTATGTATTTAGATCTGTCATTATTTACTATGGTCATCATGGAAGTGCCCACCATCGACTCGGCCGCGCTTCGTGATCTACTGGAGGGAGATGATCCGGACTGTCTGGTTCTGGACTGCCGCTCGTTTTTCTCCTTCAGCTCGTCTCATATATCCGGCTCGAGCAATGTGCGCTTCAGTACAATCGTACGCCGGAGGGCCAGAGGGGGTCTGGGGCTAGAGCACATTGTACCCAACGAGGAAACCAGGAACAGGCTTCTGTCCGGGGAATACCAGAGTGTTGTGTTTTTGGATGACCGCAGTTCGGACATGGGAGAGGTGAAGAAAGACGGGACTTTAATGCTCGCAGTAAACGCTTTGTGTCGCAGTCGTTGTGGAGCAAGTGTATTCCTTCTTAAAGGTACGAAAATATTCTTCTAGAACTTGTTTTTTAATGTTGTTATTATAGTATCACTTAGTATAATGTTAACCTTATTTTTGTTAAAAAATAACAACCTATATTTTGCCGTCTCCAGGTGGATTCGAATCATTTTCCAATGAGTTTCCTGACATGTGTATGAAGCCAGTTGTACCACAAAGCTTGAGTTTACCTCTGAGCTCTAGCTGCCATCCAAACACTGCTGATTCCTCCTGTACAACCCCTCTGTATGATCAGGTAAGGTATACATATATTCTTTCAGTAAGCACATGTGATGTAAATACAAATATTTGATCTCATTGCGAGTGAGCTTGTTCACTAATTTCCTGTTTTGTTCTTTAGGGTGGCCCAGTAGAAATCTTGCCCTTCCTATATTTAGGCAGTGCCTATCATGCCTCCAGAAAAGACATGCTGGACATGTTGGGAATCACAGCCCTCATTAACGTCTCTTCCAACTGCCCCAACCACTTTGAAGACCACTTTCAGTACAAGAGTATTCCTGTTGAGGACAATCACAAAGCCAACATCGGTTCCTGGTTCAACGAAGCCATCGAATTTATCGGTGAGTATCATTTTTAAATGAACCCCTGTTACGAAATGGGGAACAGATGTCACCATATGAGGAGCTTTGGCAGGCAAGCAGACTCTCAGCCCAACCCCCATTCAGCTGTCTGAATTGAATTTTTCAAAAGTTCCCTCCATTTTCGACCAGCTGGCCTGACAGCAACTAAGTCTTGCATCATCCTCTCATCTTGTCTAAAGAGGTGCCCCCTTTTCAAATAACACCAGGCCGTGACCTGATCTTTTCATGGGGCAACTGGCTCCGTCTGAATGCTTTGCATCCTTTGTTTAGCCTGAACAAAAGGTAGTGTCTCTGGGTCTCTGTTGCCCTCCTATCAGATCAGTGCACTTAGCAGGGATGCCGCAACCCCCCATTGTGTATTCAGGCCTGTCGGGAGGGGGTTTCCCCTTTTACTCGAACCCCTGCGTGGTTTAACTTTTCCAGATTGCTTCCTTGATTAGAAAACCTACAGAGTAGAATTTAAAATTGAATGTGTTTTTGTTCAATTGAGTTTTAACCAACACACTATTTTCTCTTGTCCCACAGATTCTGTACGGAATAAAGGTGGACGCGTCTTCGTTCACTGCCAAGCGGGTATTTCGCGTTCTGCTACCATCTGTTTGGCTTATCTGATGCGCACCAACCGCGTCAAACTCGAAGAGGCCTTTGAGTTTGTCAAACAGCGGCGTAGCATCATCTCACCCAACTTCAGCTTCATGGGACAGCTTTTGCAGTTCGAATCCCAAGTGCTCGCCTCCTCTACATGTTCCTCGGAAGCAGGAAGCCCCGCCATTAGCAAAAACAGCACAGTGTTCAATTTCCCCATCCACACAGCGACCAGCCCTCTTTCCTTCCTGCAGAGTCCCATCACTACCTCACCCTCCTGCTGAGACTGACTCTTCAAAGTGGTGTCCTTTGTTTTCTCACCTCTTGACTGGGGAGAGTTTTATTTATATGATGACTGTATGATCCCTGAGGTGATCTTTCCAGTATTAAAGCTCAGGAACGTTTAGTTCCTGTGTTCCAATATTCCGTGATTGCTCACTATTGTGTGTTGAAGACAACGGCTGATTAAAGCCTAGCTCCCCCAGACTGTTTTAGCAGTTTAACACTGTGGTCCTTGACCTTGTAAAATTTGATGTGACACAAACCAAGTAGAAACACTCCATCAGATTCCTTCATGATAATCTCTCCTTTTTGTTTTGTTTTTTACTTGTTGATAAGTCTCTGACTATTGATAATCAGGTTTTCGGTTATCTGTTAGCATTCAAAGAGGCCCCATGTCTTACAGGTTGCTCAGGGATTGTTTTTATGTTGATGTTGTTGTTTTTTCTTTTTCATTAGGAGAGTAGTCTGAGGAGATGGGAAGTTGTTAGATGTGAAGGTGCTAATTGTATTGTGTACTGCTACTTTTTGTTTTGTTTTTGATCAGTGAATGTAGTTCTGAGCAGGCTCTGCCTTAAGACAATGGAAGCTGAAGCAAAGAGCCTGTCATGCCTTTTTAGAATGCAATCTGATTCCAGATGTTTGTCAGTCTGTCTGTAAACAAACACAGAATACCTCATGTGTCTGTACTGTTGTCAGTCTGGAAAGAGTCCTCCCAAAAGCACTACTAACAGGAATGACTCTTGCAAGACTGTTTTGATATGTGACTATTTATTGACTAAATTAATATATTTCTTACGCTATATTTTTTCATATATTTGTGATACTTGTTGCTGACAAATAAACTTTTTTTTTCATACATGCAGTCTTATGTGTGGTAATTCTGGGACAAAAATACTGGAGATGCAAATTTAAATCCAACTTTTAATTACAATTTGTAGCAGTCAGTTTTGGATAACCTTTTAAAAACGTATCTGCTTCACAATGCAGTGAAAAACATATACAGAAATGCAAAATACAAGATGAGTATATGCCAGGAATTTCAGGTTTGGCCCATCGAATTTGTTTTTATTTAACTAAACATGACAAAGACACTTTCATAAACCTTACCTTTTTTTGGTTTTCCGGAAACTAATGTGTGTCATTCATAATCTAGTTTAATTGTTTTATTATTAACTGTAATCATAATTTATATACTCATTTCATTGATTCATTCATGAATTGATTGGTCATATATTACTATTAGTTTTTATATTGTTTTTCCATTGTTTAGTCTTGATGATGTGTGGTTTCAAGGGCTATTTGTCTTCATGAATAAGAGATAAGAGTGAAAGTTTATGGAAATGCAAGGTTTGTTGTTGTGAAGCAGTTTGGTTTAACACTTGTTTGATTTGTGCTGGTCAGACAAAGTGTACTATACACAACTAGACTACTGAATGAATTCTGCTCCGTTTTATCAGAGCTTCTGCTCTTCATTGGCTTTGCTCAGTCAACTTCTTGGCTGATAAAAGACTGTTAATAGAGTTTTGGATACCAGACAAGAATTGATATTTGATTTGATATTTCTGCTGTGGAAGCATGATCTAACAATTTACAGCAATCAAAGCAGTAAAACCTTGTAATAATGTGTCCAAGTAGGGTTGTCCCAACATTTTAGTTGATTTGATACCAATACCAGTGATATTTTAAGGATTCTCGATATCAACACACCTTTATTTCAAAAGTCAATGATTAATTACAATTGAGATTTAACAATAATATTTAATGCATTACTGAAAATAACATGTTTACATGTAGAAGGTATAAAATCAAATGGGCAACTTGCCTGAAACACTCAAACAGGGCCATTGTGGGTATCTTTATTGCTGACCCCTGAAGTTAAGTGAAGACACATGATTATGTTGAATGTTATACAAATATAGGCTGGACAAGCAAGTACAACAGCAAAATCTGGCATAAAACAGGGAATAAAAAATTGCTATTGCTCAGAGTTTGCTCTTCCTCAGTGTTGGGGGTAACACATTACAAGTAAAGCAAGTTACGTAATAATATTACTTTTCCCAAGTAACTAGTAAAGTAATGCATTACTTTTTAATTGACAAGAAAATATCTTACTTTTTTAAATAACGCCGGTTACTTTTCCCCCCAATTTATTGATTAAAAGCTCTTCTGTCCCCATGTTGAGAGAAAATGTCAGTAAGATGTTACTTTAGTTCTAGAATAAATGTGAGCATGCATTAATTCATCTCTCTCACTACAAAACAGATACAATGCTCCTCAAAATGAATAAAAACAGTGAAATGCAATGCAAACCTGCAATAATTAAATATTTTAAATAATACAAATATCCTTTCTGTATTTAATCCCATTTTATTAACCGATGTCTTTGCTGCCGACCTTCAATGATCCAATTCATCCATACTAATAAGCAAAAATGACTCAAGATAATGTAACATTTGTTTCCTTTTTTATTATTGCTGAAGAGTTGACATTTTTTCTTCTGCGGTCTACTGTACAGACGTGAATTTACTTCTCTAAGCCTGAAGCTTTTGGTGTAAAAAGGCTTTTACATTTGCCAAAAATATAACTTTTTATGTTAAAAACAAACAAGCAAGCCCTGCCCAGATTTAAAAAAGTAACCCAAAAGTAACGCCATGCATTACTTTCCATAAAAAGTAACTAAGTAACTTAATTAGTTACTTTTTTTGGGGAGTAACTCAATATTGTAATGCATTACTTTTAAAAGTAACTTTCCCCAACACTGGTCTTCCTAAGCTCGTTAGACTTAATTGTGATTCTCATATATTTCTCATTTTAGTATCAACAGCATTTTGGATGTTTAAAATAAAATACAAAAAAAATGAAAGTGAAAGGAGACAAAATACAGACCTGCATGAGAAATATTTGAGAGAAAAGGAGACAAAACTGGGAATGTGGTAAAAGAAACAGACTCATTATTGTCTTGCTATAAATTTCTTTCAAGACTCCATTACAAGAATATTTTATTGTGCTTTATAAGTTCATGAGACTTCTCATTTATCTCTCATCAGCAGCACTGTTTCAGATGTTTCTCCTAAAATTCCTTAGAAGAAATAAAAGACACAATTAAGTCCAAAATGAGAATGGGCTGTGAAAAACATGGGAGATTTTTATATTGTCTCATTCAAGACACAATTTTACCAAAAAAAAGGAGGTTGTTCTTTTTTCTTTTGGGTTTTTTCACCTTTAATAGTCAGGACAGTAAGAGTAGAGACAGGAAACAACTAAAGTACACTCTTAAAAATAAAGGTGCTTCACAATGCCATAGCATGCCTTTTTTGACTAAATGGCTCCATAAAGAAACCTTTAACTTCTGAAGAACCTTTCTGTATCACAAAAGGTTCTTTGTGGTGAAACAAGGTTATTCAGATTATAAAAAAGTAAGAAAGAGATGGTTCTTTAAAAAACCTTTGACTGAATGGTTCTTTGTGGAGCCAAAAATGGGTCTTCTATGGCATCGCTGTGAAGAACCTTTTAAAGCATCTTTATTTTTAGGAAGGGAACAGGAGAATCAGAATCAGCTTTATTTGCCAACTGTGCGCAAACACACAAGAATACAATACAAACATACATACATATCTGACATGAGAACCGAAACATTTAAATAAGTAAGACTTAACAATAAAAAATAATATTGTGTATGACCTCGGAACAGAAGGTTTATGTACAGATTTGTGCATGATTTACTCAATTTTCAGAAGAAGTACCATTAGCTGGAAGTCAAACTCATGCTGTCTGATTTGTAGTTGTGTCTTGATGTTGATGTGCTTCCCACAAGGCTCTGACAGAGGTTACTCTACACTCAGGTTACTAAGGGTTGATTCTCATATATGTCTCATTGAGATATCAGCTTTGTCTTCAGTTGTATTCAATTTGATTTTAGGAGAAACCTTCATTTAAAATTTCAACTAACATTGCAAATATTGAAACTATCATTTAAATAACTGCATTATTTATTTAAAATCATTACACGTTTTAAAATATCAAGGGTTACCACTTTAAATGTATCTTCAATGCCCAGCATTGTATACGCAGCACATCTCAGAGAAAAGGAAATTAAAGAAAAACAAAAAATGAGATCTCTTTAAAGGAGCACTTCACTTTCACAACAAAAATTTACAGATAATTTACTCACCCCCTTGTTATCCAGGATGTTCATGTCTTTCTTCAGTCGTACACTGTAAAAAAAGAAAGAAAAAAAAAACAACAAAATTTGTTGAGTCAACTTAAAATAATATGTTACCCTGCTGCCTTAGATATTTGAGTTAATTCAACTTAAAATTTTAGGTTGTCACGTTGTACAACTTAACATTTCAATTTGGCTAAACTTTTTTGAGTTAACTAAACTTAAAATTTTAAGGCAGCCAGGTAACAAAGTTGGCTCAACAAATTTTTTATTTTATTTTTTTTTACAGTGTAAGTAAATTATGTTTTTTGAGGAAAACATTTTAGGATTTCTCTCCATATAAAGGACTTCTATGGTGCCCCCGAGTTTGTCCTTTCAAAATGCAGCTTCAAAGGGCTCTAAACGATCACAGCCGAGGAAAGAAGGGTCTCATCTAGCAAAATGATTGGTTATTTTCTAAAAAAATTACAATTTATATACTTTTTAACCTCAAATGCTTATCTTGTTTAGCTCTGTGTGTACTCTGTGTAGAGATTAAAAAGTATATAAATTATAAATGTTTTTAGAAAATAACCGACAAGGACCCTTCTTCCTCGGCTGGGATCATTTAGAGCCCTTTAAAGCTGCATTTAAACTGCATTTTGGAAGTTCAAACTCAGGGGCACCATAGAAGTATATTACATGGAGAGAAATCCTAAAATGTTTTCTTCAAAAAACATAATTTCTTCACGACTGAAGAAAGAAAGACATGAACATCTTGGATGACAAGGGGGTGAGTACATTATCTGTACATTTTTGTCCTGAAAGTGAACTACTCCTTTGACATCTCAAATTTTTCTACTAGACAAATAAGTTTACTTTACCATTAAAGCTTATCACATTGTCTCCTGAGACACAAACTCTCACAATGGTCTCATTTAAAGAGTCTCTGGATCTTTCACATTTGTCTTCTTCAAAGCTTTAGATCTCAACAACAATACATACTGTTCCTTAGAAAAGATCTCATCAAAAAACAACACACACTGTGTTCAGATTTTTCACCTAAAGACTTCAGTGGTCTTACATTGGACTCCTCTGAGGTTTCAAACAAGATCCTAATAACATCAAATAACATCTTCTTCTAAACTAAGGACTCTGGACCTCTTACATTTCTCTCCTCTAAAGTTCAGAAGTGATCTCAACGAGTTTACAAAGGGTGCACCAAGTCAAATGTCTCAACAATAGTTCAAACATTTTACCATACATTATGTATTAATAATCCAATTAGTCTAGAATTGAGTCATATGCCATTTAATGTGCCTTTTAGCAATGAAAGCTCCAGGATTATTGTTCCTCTTTATAAAGGCATTGGGCATTGATATATGCACATAAACTATATGGCTGTATTTGTCAAGAATTAAGAATAATGCTATCCTTATTTCTGCATAATTTTTACCGCATTCACTCTTAATATAGCCTTAAAGATTTTTTTAAAAATCCATAAATTCAGAGTTCATTTAGTGCCTTTCAAGTATTCAAGTAGTTTTGAGATTACTTCTAAAGCTTTAAAGGAGGCAAATATGAGACTCTAATTTAAGAGAAAATCTGAGCACAGTGTGTGATTGTTGAGATCTTTTTATAACTTTTAAGGCAATAAATGCGAAAGATCCAGAGTCTTTAGTTCTGAGCACAGTCTCTTGTAATGCTTTAAAGGAGACAAATGTGAGACCACCAGAGAAAAATCTGAGCATAATGTGTAAAGATGATGAAATCTCTTCTAAAACTTTAAAGGATACTTTTAATAGTGTTAAGAGTTATTAAGAGTGTGAGAAGCAGGAGACTCAAGCAAAAATCTCCATTTGATGTTAAAGTAAATTAACTTCTGTCAAGAAGAAATATTTGCAGACCTGCCAACCTTGAAAAAATCTTTTGAGTACCATTAGTGTGATGGGACCCGGGGGTGCTGTCCACTGACCGTACCACCTGAGATGATGAGTAAATAAAGTGGAACTTGATATTTCAGCAAAGATCTGGGTCCATATTCACAAAACATTTTATCTAACCACTAAGAGTTCTCCTAAATAGCAGAAAAAGGTTTTAGCTAGGAGTATTCTCTTAAAACCTATTCACAAAGCTGCTTTACTAAGAAATAGAGAGAAGTCTTAAGCTAAGACTAAGGGCGGGGTTGACCTCATTACTATGGATGATGTCAGCATGCTTACTAACTATGCACACAGTGTTTGGCTGATAAGGGAGGGGTCTCTGTCAGATATTTATTTATAGAAATATTGTAGAGCCTTAGATTATGTTGCCATATTCAAATTAAGGTTTAAAAAGAAAAAATTAATATGAGCTAAATATGAGCAAGTCATTGCTATGATTGACAGTAATAACCAGACGAAACATCTGACAAGCTGATGTCAAAAAAGAGCTGTGCATTAAATAATTCAGACTAAATTCAGAAAAACTACAGCAATAACAAGTTTGTGTTGGTTATATATAGGCTATTTAATAGCTTTTACAGTTCAAGATAAAGCTTAAAAGATGTAGTTATTAAATTATGTAAAATATTTATATTTCAAATTCATATTGATTGCATTATTTAATTCTCATACTATTAATATTTAACTTATACATTTGTAGAGAACTATATAACTATATATATATACACAACTATATATAAGTATTTAAATATTTCACCCTTATAGTGTCAGGATTTTAGTCTAGTTTGTCTTGTTTTCCCAGTGTTTCCCCCCCATGTTTCCCATGCATTTGGTTTAGTCTGTGTTGTCCCCTCTGGTTTTGTATTCATTTGGTTTAGTCATGCCCATATTTGTATTTCGCCCTTGTTATCTCGTTTGTAACCACACCCTGTTTTCTGTGTATATCAGTCTGTGTCTGCTCACTCCCCTTTGTCCGTCGATATACGTTACTCCTGTCTTGTTTTGCTCTATGTTTTTCGTTTATTTTCTAAATAAATATCAGTGTTTACTTTACTCCGGTTCCTGCCTGTTCATCTACACTCATCAACCTGCAATACTGTGACATATAGGCTGTTTGTGTCTGAGCTTAATGACTTTCTGCACTTGCTATACTATATACTTCAGTGCGGTAAAGTACTACAGTTTATTATACTAGTCATTTTATAATAAATCGAAAAGCAAGACGTCTTGAAAAAACTAGAGAGTTGAAATGGCAGACAATGATTGATCCTCTGCTGCCATCTTCTGGTTATATGGGTAATTTCGTGTCATTTTTATCTAAAAAAAAAGACGTTTTTCGTGAAAAGACTCTCTTTATGAAAAGTGAATTTTATGGCACAGCTGTAGAGTTGAAAAAATGAAGGCTTTAAAATATTACAAGATTTTAAAAATGTGTTCATGACTATGAAGGCAAGTTACTGATTATCAAGAATATAATTAAGATGTCCTTGAAGAGAAGTATTGCTAGCTAGTTAACATTAGCCAAAATACGTTATGATGGTGTTTAGCTGTCAGCGGTCGTTAACTATGCAGGTACTCTCCTGGGATTACCAGGATTAACATTTAAATGATATGTTGTTTAATAATATAAAACTGAATGTTCAAGCCACTATCATTATTTACAATGTTGCAATTAATATTTTTCTCAGTTTCTGATAAGAACGAGGCAGTAGAGGAGTCTCAAGAGTGTCCACCTATATATAGCACATATAAAATGAGCTTTAGAGGAAGTTTACGAGCGGGCTTATGCGGAAGTTCTAAAGAACGCTCCATGCATATGGTCAATTGTCAGCCTTTTACATGTCTGCTTCTCGTAAGCAATTAGTGGATATGCATATAAACAGCTTTTTAATGAGCAGAATAGAATAATCATGGCTTATAGTAAGATGTGCAACGTCAAAAGAAAACAAAACCAAAGGAAAACAAAACAAGAACAGCTGTTACTTCATGTCCAACTTCTTAATGAAAACAAGGATATAATCAAAGGAAAATTGGAATAACTTCCAAAACTGAAAAAGATGCACGGGAAAACATATGTGTGCAAATAAATGCAGTGTGTTTCCAAAGTGTTTACATTCCGAATCAGAATGGTGGCAACAGCTATTTTAGCCATACTGACAAAACAATAGAAATCATCACAGATTTGTAATGGTTTTACTGGTTATAATGGGAATTGTACTGGTTTTAATTGTAACTGTAATGGTGCCTGTTGGTCTCTACTCATAATTGATCACCTTCTTTTAGTTGTTTGTTAAAACCACTAAATCCTAATGGAACATGTCCCAAAACCCACTACAGGATTTTTAAAATAGTTTAAATGGTTAATAGCTGATGGCTTTATAATGTTTGTGATGGTATTTGTAGTGTAAACCACTAGATTTCAGTGATGGTTTATATAGATTTTTTTCAACAGGGAGGATAGTTTATGTATTTAGTTTATATATTTAGTGACGTCAGAGTCCTCTTCACTTCTCCTAACATTTCACAGATTTAAAGACTTTGCTAAATACTTTTAGAGTAAAAATGTAGGAGTCCTAAATTTAGGATTGATATTTTTAAGATTTTAGCTACCTCAAGCCCTGATTGAGAAATAATTGACTTTATAAGATTTTGGTTTACACAACATTAAAAATAAGTTATTTTAAGTTCAAATAGATCATATCTTTAAAGGACTCAAGTGGCCAAATATTTTTCGGAGTCACTGCATGTTTCTGTATCTAGACAGATGAGCACCGTCTGTTCTTAAAGAGAGGTCACTAGACAAACAAATGCATCTGACTTTATTGTTTGAACTGGAACTCAGGCCCGTGTGAACGTTTCAAATATTGCTGGGAAAATATCTGAACAATCCCCTTTTCACCCTGACCTTGACATGTTAGGGCATTCTGACCTGTGTTCGCGTGTGCATTGGAATCCTGCACTGGGAATGTGTGGAGGTCACACTGCATAGAATCAGTGTTTGCAATTGTTCCAGCATGGGGGTCTCAATGAGCTCATTTAAGGGCTGTCAGACAGCAGGAGGGGTGGTCAGAGGAGTTTGGGCTCTGCTCAAGCCCTTCAGAGACCACAATAGGAGCAGCTGCAAGGCGTTTGGGAAAAGTGTGACGACTAAAGCGCACTCAGTGTTCGGCCAAGCACGGGGTGTTCTGTGCCTCATCTTTTGTGTCATGTACGTTCGCAGCGTGGAGTGTTTTCACAATCCTCAATCATGGTGGCTTTGTAATTAGCACAACATTGGCAGTGATACAGGCCTTGAATAAAAGCCAGTTTGGAATATAATGCACCAGTGAATTTGGGTAGCTGGCAAAAAACATGGGCATGAACTTTTCTCATAAAAAGATTGAAAATGCATATGCGAAAGTGTTTGTTTTAGGTACCTAAAAAGGTTTTCTTTTCTTTTTTTACCATGATTTTTAATGTTTTTAGCCACTTTGAAGTTTAATAGCTTTGTGAGGAGACAAATGTTTTTTTTTTTTTTTTTGTAATCAATATATATAGTTACCTGTAAAGAATAATATTTATTTTATGAACATTTTATTTATCCTTTTTTTATTTTGTTGTGTTTGCAAAATCTTTATTATTGTTAATGAATAATAATAAAAAAAAATGCTCAAAAAAGGTATTTATGTAATGTCCCAATTTATATAAGGCCATAAAACAGAATTTATAATATACAAGATGACTTTAGTATTATTGATATAGGCTTACTACTATAGTTTTTGTTAAGTTCTTAACTGTCATGTCCTGTACACGGGACGCCTAAGTTTACTGCACCATATTACAAATAAATCCTAATCTAATCATGACAAACTATATATTGTTGGGAAGGTCTAAGACTCCTAAATAGATATTTTACCACTGTTTTGTATTACAAATTATGTAGGAAAAGTAATAGATTAATTTATGACAAGAGTGCACCTCAAAACCACATCATAACTGGAGTTATGACACTTTTCACAAAAAGACTTTCTTTGTTGCCTTTAGAAATCATAAGAAATTATATATCAGTTGAAATCTTAAAATCTCAAAATTCATCCTTTGAAAACCATTTTAAAATCAGACATTGCATTACATAGAAATTATACATCAAAATCATATTACAAAATTTTTTCATTCATGAATTATAAAAATTGAACTTTGGATAGCGCATTTTCACGTCTATGGTTAAAATAGAGAGTGACAGTTAAAGCGTTAAAATTAGATTTTATTTTTGTATTTTTCGTTTTAATTTGAAAGTAATTTTGTCATTTTTTATTAGTATATTTGTCAGTATATTTTTTGTTAAGTTCTAGTTCATTTAGTTTGAGTGATTTTAGTACCTGAATGAATTAATTAATGAATTAATGATGCATTTACATTATATACATTTCTTATGAACTACTATACGTCCAAAGCGCTTTACAATCATATCAGGAGGTTTCTCCTCACTCACCAACAAGTGTGTAGCATTCACCTGGATGATCAATCAATCAATCACCTTTATTTATACAGTGCTTTTAACAATACGGGTTTTGTCAAAGCAACTTTATAGTATTAAATAGGACAATAGTGTCAATAGTGCAAAAGTTCCTGGGGCTCATCTAGTTGATGTGGTTCAATGTGTCCAGTTTTTTATATTCCGTTAGTTTTTCAAATTGGAATGTTTCGCTGGGTCGCGAAGAAATTTAGAGCTGAGTATCATCAGCAGAACAGTGAAAGCTAACACCATGTTTCCTGATGACATCTCCCAAGGGTAACATGTAAAGTGTAAAATGTAATGGCCCTAGTACTGAGCCTTGAGGTACTCCATACTGCACTTGTGATTGATATGATACCTCGTCATTCACTGCCACGAACAGATGGCGGTCAGTTAAGTTCAGTTTGAAACATACCAATGCACTTCCACTAATGCCAACACAATTTTCAAGTCCATTCAAAAGAATGTTGTGGTCAATAGTGTCAAATGCAAGATCCAGCAGCACTAATAGAGAGATACAACCACAATCGAATGATAAGAGCAGGTCATTTGTAACTCTAATAAGAGCAGTCTCAGTACTATGATTCGGTCTAAATCCTGACTGGAAATGTGACAGCAGCCACAGCGCAACAAAACAAAGCAACACGAACTATAATTATACTACAAAATTAAAAAAATGATATGGTCATATAGGGGACTGCTGTTAAATGTTGTTTACCAATGAAATCCGGCTGATTTCAGCGGCATATGTTCTCTTCAGTGCCCAGACTGATCTTTTGTGCCTGTGAAGAAAGGGAGGCCTGCTTGTTGTTGTTCATTAGTCTTTGGGGGAAGGGGTAGAGAAGGCCACCTCCAACCACCCATCACTGACAGGAGGTCAAAATAAATCTCTCATCAGTACAAACACAAACAAACAAACAAACACAAAAAACTTTCTGTCAGCTACTTATTCTTGCTCATGGATAGGGATATGAACAATCCCTTAACCTTAACTTTAAAATGTAACTTATCCTGCATGGTTTGTCCTTGAATTATGCAGTAGGTTGAGGAGAGATGTGTTATTGTTTTTCTAAGCGATCGGAAAGTTAATTAAACAAGCAATAAAAACAAACAAACAAAAACTCGGACCAGTAAACAACCAGCCAGAACACCCTATAATGACACAGAATGTTCTAGACATAGACATCCACCACTGCACTCTTAAAAATACAGGTGCTTCATAATGCCATAGCAGAACTTTTTTGTCTAAATGGTTCCATAAAGAACCTTTAACATCTGAAGAACATCTAAAGGTAAAAAAGAAGCAAAAAAAGGTTCTTCAGATTATAAAAAGCTAAGAAAGAGATGGTTCTCTAAAGAACTTTTGACTGAACGGTTCTTCATGGAACCAAACATGGTTCTTCTATGGCATCGCTGTGAAGAACCTTTTAAAGCACCTTTATTTTTAAGAGTGTTGTAGTATGGTATACCCACTATTTTCTTCAGAAAATGTAAAAAACAACAAAAAAGCTCTTTTTATTATTTTAAGTTCAAATGAAAGTCTATGTATAAATAAGCCTCGCATAATTAAATAGTCACTATTTGTATATTATTGTATATTATTTCCTTAAACAAGAATAATAAATAGTAATCTACTGTCACAGGTCACTTATTGCAAAATGTTTTGCATTCTTAAGAATGAGTATAAATCACAGATGGTATTAATGACGTGTTGTTTTCATTTAGTTTGCAGGTGATCTTTATCCAGCTCTGTCTAATGCTGCTGTTAATCTGTCGGTGTGTGTCATAATAAAGCAGCTTGAGGAGCTGCTCTGATGTCATGTCATGGCTCATAGATGTGGGAATTCATTTGGTACGGTAATATAATTAGTCTAAAATGACTATAGAGTGAGCAAGATCATAAACTGATTCTATGAAAAAGACTTTAAAATTTAAATTCTCATTGTATATATATATATATATACAGTACAGACCAAAAGTTTGGACACACCTTCTCATTCAGGTGTGTCCAAACTTTTGGTCTGTACTGTAGATATGAATTCAACTGAAAAAACGTGTGAAAAATATCTTTCAGGTGGTCAAATAGCAAATAGTGGAGCTCTGCAGCCACCTACTGGTAAAAGTTATTTTTTTTTTACTTTTAAAACTGGATTTTCCAAAAGATGGGCAAAAATCTTACACTAAACCATGTGAAATTATCCATGTTATCCCCATGAATTAAAGTTAGAAATGTGGGTCTTTTATGAAGTGAATTTTACATAAAAAAACAGTTTTTGTATAAAAACCCATTTAAAAAATATTTATTTATTAATTTATATATATTTAAAAAATATCACTAACCCACTGAAAACTGCACAAATGTAGAGTAAAAACTTTAATAAACAGAAAAATATAAAGTACAGACCAAATGTTTGGACACAAACTTTTGGTCTGTACTGTATATAACAACATATATAATTCTACATAAAGTCAGAATTTACAGCCTTTGGAAACTGCTCACCTGGCAGCACGTAGCTTCTGTGTTTGTATGAAGGGTGATGGAATGTACGCTGCGTGCTGTAAGAGGCCTGCTTACACAGTCAATAAAATAAATATGAAATTAATTATTCTGACATTTTTGTACTATATTCTCAATGTCTATAGAATGTAGAGGTCTTACATTTTATGTGTTTCATATTGATCCACAAACATATTCCTGTAATGTATAAAATTATTTTACTTACAGGTTGAAGTCTTAATGTCTTCTGAACTGGTTAAGATGTAAAATCTGTAGGATACAGTTTTGGCTGAGAGTGTATACATTTCTTTTAAAATCCAGACAAGGCAAGACTGTTAATGATGGCACTTTAAAATCTTTTTTTTTTTTACACAGTTGCATAAATGTAACCTAAAGATTCAAAAATGATTAAGGAGCGCCCTCTGGCGTTATTAAGTAAACTTTATTCTTCTGCATTCTATATTCTATATAGTTTTTGAATAAACCAAAGTAAATGAACTAAAAAATATATTCAGTATTTAACATATATCTTACAATCTACTTTTTTATTATACCTTTCCCTTAGACATCAAATGTTTGTGCTATATCATATTTGACAATCCATTAAAGGGCTTAAACGTGCTTTTACATACTGTAATTATCAGCTACTGTTTTTTTTTTTTTAAAAAACACTATTTTAGTTCAACTTACTTTTGTTTAGACATCCCTATAATATGTCCTTAAAAAACACAGTGTTTTATTGACAACAGGTGGACAAAGTTACAAACCAAAATTAATATATAACCAGAGTGTTTGTGTTTGCTGATGCCACGTGTGTAGCAGAATTTTATCAATGTGAAAAGTGTAGCACTGCTTCACAATTAACTTTTAAATCAGCTATGCAGATACATTTTATATACATGCTACATACTGATCACAATTATGTGTTTACTTCATTAATGTTCACAAAAAGTAAATAATGTTAAGGGTATAATGCCAAAATGTAATCTTATACGCTGAAATCAACCAAATGAGAAAGGTTTGTACACCTCCTCCTACCTTAATAATTGCAAAACATTTCTAAAAGTGAAAACAACAACAAAAAGAGGGAATTTGTATTCAAAGAAAATTAAGGTGAAATCATGGCCAGGCTATCAAGCTCTCACAGGCCCTCAGAGGAAAGACTGTTGGTGAATGCAAACAGTGTCGATTTCAGATACATTTGAGCTCAATCGCTTCACTGATCAAAATAGCATCAAGGAGAAAATGTCAACTCCATTCTTAACAGGGCAGGTCATTTCATTAAAGTCATCCCAGGAGACTGCATGCACAAGTAAGTGTTTAATATACACACTTCATATACTGACAAATTCTTTAATTAATTGCTCTCTGTAATTAATATTTGTGAACCTGGCAATAGCCAAATACATTGTATGGGTCAAAATGATCAATTTTTCTTTTATGTCAAAAATCATTAGGATATTAAGTAAATATCATGTTCCATGAAGATATTCTGTAAATTTCCTACTGTAAATATATCAAAACTTAATTTTTGATTAGTAATATGCACTTCATTTGGACAACGTTAAAGGCAATTTTCTCAGTGTTTATGAAGGTGAAATCATGACCAGGCCCTCAGAGGAAAGACTGTTGGTAAATGCATACAGTGTCGATTTCAGATACATTTGAGCTCAATCGTTTTACTCATCAAAATAGCATTAAGAAAGAAATTGTCAACTCCATTCTCAACAGGGCAGATCTTTTCTATAAAATCATCTCAGGAGACTGCATGATGCTGCAGAAATTCCCTCTGAAGCCCCCCACAAGTAAGTGTTTAATATACAGACTTCATATAGTGACAAATTCTTTAATTAATTGCTCTCTGTACTTGATATTTGTGACCAACATTAGGATATTAAGTAAAGATCATGCATGAAGATATTTTGTGTATTTCCTACTGTAAATATATCAAAACTTAATTTTTGATTAGTAATATGCATTGCTAAGAACTTCATCTGGACAACTTTAAAGGCAATTTTCTCAGTATTTAGATTTTTTTGTACCCTCAGATTCCAGATTTTCAAATAGTCAAATATTGTCCTTTCCTAACAAACCATACATAAATGGAAAGCTTGTTTATTTAATATTCAGATGATTTATCTGAATATTACTACTATAGCTACTTCCAGCCTAAACCGGATAGACCAGCCAAACAGCCTAGGCTGGTTTTAGCTGGTTAAAACAAAAAAAAGTGGCCAAAACCCCTCTAAAACCAGCCTGCTGACCAACTATGAACAGCTAAAACCAGCCAACCAGCCCAGCCTGGTTTTAGCTGTTTTTTTCAGCAGGGTTATTACTGGGTTTGTGGTCCAGGATCACATTTGTTAACCCTCTGGGCCTCCTCATTAAGGGGTCACACTTGGCTCCCTCGCGGTCAAAAGTGACCGAAGCCTTAAAAAGTAACTTTTTTTCTTCTTCAGGAAAATCAATTAAATATATTTTTGTTCAATAATATTTTGTAATTATTATTTAGAATTTTGAGCATTTTTTATGAATCTATGCAATATTTATACAGTTTTAATGAGCAATTTTTTCCCAGTAGATTTATATTTTATATTATATTTTTTAATTTATTATGTATTTATTATTTTTCAATAAATACAACATTTCACATTAAAATAGAGTAAAAGCATTTAAAATCAATTTTTTTAAAGTGAAAATTGCACCATCTAGTGGCATAAAAAATAAAAACTTGTGTAATGCCGTGTAAACTCCTGTATCTCCCTATATACATATATACAGGGGCTTTGGGATTCCTATTGTTTTTTTTCTTTTTATTGTTTCTTCATTTTATTAGGCTTTGCATTTAGAAATATATTCAGACATTCTAAAAGATAAATTTTGGCAAGGTTTAGATATTTTTTTGATTGGATAAATATCAGGTTTTGCATTTTTCTGCTTATTTCTGTATGTCTGTGTGTGACTGTGTGTGTGTGTGTGCGCGTGTGTGTGTGCGTGTGTGTGTCAGTTCTGTACTTTTGTTATTTTAGAGTGTCAGTCCTTGCTTGCTGAACACTTCTTTTCAGCACAGTTGCTCATTTATAGCTTGTATTATCAAAAGATTATCTGAATTATCACATTTTTTTCGTATTTCCCATTCATTTCCTATGTCGGTCATTTTTGACCGCGAAGGAGCCAAGTGTGACTATTTTTTTTTGACCCTTTAACATAACCGAATCATGTCACTGTTTTTTTTTTTGTACTCACATAGCTAATGCAACAAAAGTCACCAAGTGTCATCTCATTCTGATGAAGCTACGATTTTTAAAAATTCAAAACATAAAAATTTTCGGTCAAAAATGACCGAAGAGGCCCAGAGGGTTAAATTAGATGGGCTTATGTAGTCGGTTAAAACTGAGATGCAAACTACAGTACAAAACGAGTCCCTATTTAAATATATATTTCATTTAATCGCTTTTACGAGGAATACAAGCGATTCATCTTAAAAACATTTACTATTGCTGTCTATGGTTAAATGAATCGATTTTTAGTCCTGCTGTAAGCAACAACATTTCTGTTTATGTTGTCATGATTACCTGCAATGGAATCTCCCCAACTGAAGCGTTGACACTCGCTAGCGGGAGTGGCTGTATTGCCAGGACCGTTGGGGCGTTCACACCAGGACCCGGACACAGCGATTGGACAGCTCACGAGAGATACACACATGCACGTGTGAGGTGTTTTGAGCTTTCAAACTGAATTTAGGCGGGTTTTTCAGTTTTCCTTCACAGCATCCACCGCAGCCCGTCTCGAGATCAAACAGCTCTGTGACGGCTTTTTGGAACGTTTCAGTTGGATTAGATTCGTAACCCGTTAAAATACGCGTTTTAATGGGGAATAACGGATCTTCCGCGGTGTTTTCCGCTCAAGGGACAGTACACAAGACAAGAGTTCAGTGGCAAAGCAGCAGTCTGCAAGGTGGGTGTCTTGCTTATTTGTGACTATACTAGTAAAATAGTGTCTAATTGTGAAGTATTTTAACAGTTAAAAATGTCACAGCATTAGATACAAAATATCAAAAGCCAGTGGCATCTCAAACAAATGCTTGAGTTCTGTGCAACTGGTGCCTAGGTGAGTCTTAGCGAAAGTATGACGTCATTTACCCTCGCAGGTATCCTAGGAAAGTAACCAGGGGTGTAGTTCATTATCACATTACCTGAGGACATGATCCACTAACGTTTCGGTTTCACAAAGTGTCACAAATCAAACTACTATGTGCTGCATCTGAATATGCCTACTTCCTTACTGTATAGTGAAAGCGAGTAGTATGTCCGAATTCACAGTATTCATAATAAAACATCAGGCAAAAAGCACCAGGATGGTCTACTATTTCAACTGTTGCTTGTAGGTCACGTGATAATGGCAACATGACAATTGTGGTGTGTCTGGTTTACATTTCATATGACACACATCATTTTTAATGTAATTTAAAATGTAAAGTGATGTATAAAAAAACATAGCAATAGCACTCTTGCCTGTGTGATACTACTCAGTTATGAAATTATATAATTCTTTACGATAAATTAGAGATTTAAGTCTTCTACTGTAGAATTGCTATGTGACATTGTTACTAATCTATAGCCTCTTTCAAACTCTTTTTAAATTTTAGAATAAAGTTAATGATATGAACTGTTATAATACTGATGGATTAGGTTGCCATTTATTACATTTTTGGAAATTACCATGAGAAGGGACACTTCCACAAATTTTCAGAGTTAAACAGGAAATGTAACTCCCACGATGAGAGAGGGGTGGCTTCTGGCTTCTGAGCTATGCAGAGTTGGCAAGGTTGTGGCTTTCCCAGGACCTTGATGAGAACAGTTGAGAGGGAACAATTATTTCTAGTACTGAAATGAGGATTCTGAGAAACATTTGGTCTAACTAACTAAATTATATAACAGATTAAATTAAATGTGATAATTTATCAGTAAAGAGTTTCAGAAATTAGTTATACATTGTCTAGGAACTTTTTGTCTAGGAAGGATTTGAAGTAGTGCGCCACTTTGGATGGAGGCCTGGTGGATCTTTTAGGGTGTATTCACACCTGTCTTGTTTGGTTCGATTGAATCAAACTCAAGTTCGTTTGCCCCCTTGGTGCAGGTCTTTTGGGCTGGTGTGAATACAGCAATCGCACTTGGGTTTGACCAAGCAAACTTGAATGGATGAACCAATTAATAGATTAAGCAATTAATGGATTAAGCACACGTGTGGTTTTGTTTACAGTTTTTGGTTCACTTGCAAAAATGGCAGTGTGAAAGCGAACCGCACCAAACAAAAGAAACAATCAACATTGTATTTGGTCTGGACCAAAGCAAGTGAACTAGCAGACTTTCCCGGTGTGAATACACCCTTAGTGTACTATTACACACTACAGCAGGGATCCTCAAATGTGGCTCACGAGATCCACTTTTACTGCAAAATGTAGCTCTAAACCTAATCAAACACCTGAGCATGCTAATCAATGCCATCGGAATCATTAGAAAATCAAAGAAAGGTGAGTTTGATCAGGGTTTGCACTACAGTTAGAAAGGCAGTTTGCACTTAATGGCATAATCTTACCAGCAGATGGCAGCTAATATCTGAATGAATATTATTTCTATGGGATTTACTGTAATGAGAACAATAATAACACTTTTTTTTCTTTAGCTAATAGCAACAATGAACACAAAAAGTTTAGAACAAAACTAGACAAATAGTGTAATTTTGTTCATTTTGAACCCTTTTTAGTGACCTTTACTTTGAATGATTGACAACGAATGCAGCTTTATTGTAGCCTTTATTAATTGCTTTAAAGTTTTCTTTGTTTTCCCTGACTAGACATCATTTAAAGTGTTTTCCTTCTGACAATCACAGATGCAGGGCAGGGTTTGTGTATGTATGTTTCTCATTTTTTGAACTAAGTAATGACTCTTTGAACATACATACATTGTTTAAGGCACTTGGCTTGACGTCAGATGAGTAGTTTGTCTGCATTCCATCATCCACTGAGTTACAGGCCAGCCAACCAACTACAAAAAACAAAAAGTGTGTTGTAAAAAACTGTTTAAAGAGTATCAGATTTATTGTATACCTTAGAGGGAGGGGATATACCTTAAGGGAGGATATATATTTGAATTCTTCAAATAAACAAATCAAACAAATCATCCAAGACATAGGCCAGCTATCCTTTAACAGCCCTGGTTTGTAGCAGCTATTCTATGATAGTCAGGCAAACAGACACATAGTTTAGTGAGGATTAACACATCCTAGAGCAGGGGTCATGAAAGTGTCATACGGTGAGTGATAAAGACCAGACATTGGTTGTAGACAACACAAACATACGCATAAAGAGGAAACGACACAGTGACAGCTAGCAGCACATAATAATCTATATTTATAGACTAAAAAAAGTAAAGTGCCCTCCCTGCATGCACTACTGACCTTACTGAGATTTAACTCATTGTGCTGGTCTTTTCAGCGGGGCCTGTTAAAGTATCTGCAATTTTCTTTTCATTTCCAAACTGGAAAGTTGCTGTAAAAAGTTCAGTTCACACTGACGGCGATTTGCATGGGCAAAACAGGAAGAAACGGAAGAGTTGGTGACTTCAAACATCATTAGCAAACACTGATGAGGATGCAACAAAGTTGAGCATGCCATTTTGATGATACAGTTGGATAGAGAAGTGGAGTAGGAACGCCTGGGGACACAAACCTCAGTAAATGAAGGTAGTCGAATAGCTCTTAAAGGGGTCTTATTATGCTTTTTCACTTTTTGAATTTTAGTCAGTGTGTGGTGTGTATGTTTGGGCATAAAAAAACATCTACAAATCTCAAAGTCCACTCCAAAGGGAGATATTTCGTTTTAAAAAAATCCCTTTTCAAGAACTACAACGAACGGCTCCTTTGGACTACAGCTTAGTTTTCCAGATGCTATGATGTCACAACGCGGTCCATTACAATATCATTCAAATAAATCGCGCCTACAGAAATTCGAATCATTGGCGGGTGGGGAGGGTGTGAGGTGGGGGGTTCGCCTAACTCTAACGATGTAGCATGGACAGCCGCTTCTGGGATGCTTCAGTGTCCACGAACTGCTCCAGTGACCGTGCTGGAGCCGTGCCATTGACGTGTGCGTTATAGAGGGTCGAAACACATGCAGAGCTGCGGCTGATCTAAACACAAGCATTGACTAGAGTGACGATCATCGGTATTGAATAAATTAGCACAATAATGATAATATTATGTATCGGCGATCTCTCAAGCTGACGATATAGGACCAACACTACCGTAGCAAATTATTTACCCAACCTCCATGCATCCTAGGTGTATATGACTTCCTTCTTTCAGACGAATGCAATCAGAGTTATGTTAAAAATAATCCTGGCACTCCCAATCTTTAGAACGGCATAGACGTGTTTCTCCCCATCAGTCCAAAACAAGTCGATCCATAATAAAAAGTACCTTGCATGGCTCCGGAGGGGTCAGTAAAAGCCTCCTTTAGTGATCCGATGTGTTTTTGTAAGAAAAATATTCATATTTAAAACATAAGAATCACTTTAATCTAGCTTGTGCAGTTGTACACGGAAGAACTGCTTTGGGAAGGGGCGTGGCAGGACTGAAATGCCATCTAAGCTGTTCGCTAATCGCAACGCAGTGCAACTGCTAACCAATCACAACATATTTAATTTTTTCGAAAGAGGGACCTTCATCAAACCTGGAACTAATCGGGCCATTTGTGCCAGCCTGGGGAGAAACCTATTATAAAAATGTTAATTTATGTGAAAAATAATGGGTTTTTAAAAACATCCAAGCATGAGAGCATGTTCTAGTGCGCCCCCAAAACAAAATAAAGACTTCCCCTTAAAAAAGGAGTCACTTACAAATATAGAGCGAATACATTATTTCAGTGGCTGTACAGTACAAAAAAGACCAAATTTTAACTTCAGTGAAATTTATTGCTTTTAAAATAGTAGTTCACTTCCAAAACAAAGATTTACAGATAATGTACTCACCCTGCTGTCATTGTGTCTTTCTTTCTTCAGTCGTAAAGAAATTATGTTTTTTCAGGAATTATCTCCGTAAGGTGGACTTCTATGGTGCCCGCGAGTTTGAACTTAAAAAATGCAGTATAATTGCAGCTTCAAAGAGCTCTAAATGATCAAAGTCGACGAACAAGGGTCTTATCTAGTAAACTGATTGGTCATTTTCTAAAAAAAAAAAAAAAAAAAAAAAAGAATAAATATGCACATGCATACTTGACCACATGACCAGGTGTAATTCTGGTCAATACAGTATTTTCTCCTCCAACTCCTCTAACGCCCTTTACTTTAAGGTAAAACAGTGATGTAGGATGACTTTATTTTATATTTTATAAATCTGATCAAGACAACCATTTGAGGTTAAAATGTACAGTGGTGTGAAAAAGTGTTGGCCCCCTTCCTGATTTTTTTGTCGCACTTTAATGTTTCAGATCATCAGACAAATATAGCTTGAGGTCACGAACAGATGACCGGACATTGTCCTTCAAGATTTTTTGGTAGATAGCAGAATTCATTGTTCCATTTATCACAGCAAGTCTTCCAAGTCCAGAAGCAGCAAAACAGCCCCAGACTATCACATTATACCGCCACCATATTTTACTGTTGGTATGACGTTCTTTTTCTGAAATACTGTTTTACTGTTAGGCCAGATGTAATGGGACACACAGATTCCAAAAAGTTCAACTTTTGTCTCGTCAGTCCACAGAGTATTTTCCCAAAAGTCTTGGGGATCATCAAGATGTGTTCTGGTAAAACTGAGACGAGCCTTTATGTTCTTTTTGCTCAGCAGCGGTTTTCAGGAACTCTGCCATGCAGGCCATTTTTGCGCAGTCTCTTTCTTATGGCCATGTGGGTTTGGATTTTGTTTTCCCTTCATAAAAAAAACTTAATTTAAAACCTGCATGTTGTGTTTACTTGTGTTATCTTTGATTAATATTTAAATTTGTTTGATGATCTGAAACATTAAATTGTGACAAACATGCAAAAAAACAAAAAAAAAACAGGAAGGGGGCCAACAGTTTTTCACACCACTGTATATACATTTTTATTTTTCAGAAAATTACAGATTGTGAGTACATTATCTGTACATTTTTGTTCTGGAAGTGAACAACTCCTTTAAACATGTTTTACAGTCAGCATGAAATGACATGCAGCCTGTTTCTGTGCTGAGTAAAACAAGATTAACAGAGTAAAAAAATGTAGGGTGGGATTTCATCCATCAGAAATTGATTAGATTTTGGGTGAAACAAGTAGGTGGTCCTTACCAGAATAGAGACAGACCTCAATGTTGGTATGCAGTCAATTTCTGTTAATTAGGCCATACTGACTGGGACTAGGATGTACAGGCTACAGATCAAGTTTACCCTCAAGACAACCTGAATTTGTTCAATATTATATCAATAGTAGGGCAGTCACTAACGATTATTTTGGTAATCGTGGAGCCGATCTGAGATGCACGTACGTAACTTACAGGCATGTTTAATTTACACATAGTTTAATTTAATTAAATCATAGCATTTGTGAATTTTTAATAGCATTATGCTTTTTTTAATTCATTATGCATTATATTTTTTAAAATCAAATACTCTCTCTCTCTCTCTCTCTCTCTCTCTCTATATATATATATATATATATATATATATATCTGTTGTCATTTGCTATTATTGCTGCAACCTTTATTAACATAATTCAAATTTTGAAATGGTCCACTTAGTGTGTGTGTGTGTGTGTGTGTGTGTGTGTGTGTATATATATATATATATATATATATATATATATATATATTATATATATATATATATATTATCATCTCTGTCTGCTCCCTTTGGCGTCACAGCTCAGGATAGTTGCCATTGAAGAGTTTGGGACAGTGCACATTCTTGGGTTGCTTGTCTCCAACATGTATTAAGAAAGTAAATAGGGTCAGTGGTAGGTTCATGTTGCTTTAACTGACTTTTAACTGTCCTCACAATCGTCATCTAAAACGGAGTGAGGAAACAGCCATAACAATTAAAATAATTATATGTTCAGTTTAATATCATTCAGGGCAATTGCTTTGTCCTAGTTAGTGAGTACAAAGTCAAGCATATGGCAGCATGGCTTACTGTGCTTGAAGCTTGTTGTTAATAATGTAAAACGATCATTTGGGATATGAGATACCCTTACACAGAGGAAGTTCCCATATTTACAGCTTCTTAAAATAGCCCTTGTGCATAGCTCTTGGCATGTATCAGTGTCCCTTTCAGAAGCGAGGGGCCCAGATTTTTTCCCACAGATAGATGAAACTGATGTCATGGTTTTCAGTAAAAAGCTGAAGGGAAGAAGGGAAAAAAGGGCATGTATGCACGGATGTTGGGCCTGGGTAGAGGAGCAAAAGGTGACCAGAAACCATAAAACGAAAGGCTCATTTCCCTTCATCATTTAACCAGTCTGCTGGGAAACCATTACGTAATGCAAAAGAATCTATGACCCTGCTATTAACACCTTGTCAGCCTTTCATCTTTGCAGTTTTGTTGGGGAAAATTTTGTTGCTCTTTCTTACTGGGTGGACTCACATTCATACCTGTTGATGTCTTCCTATGGGTACTTTTTGTGTTATTTAATTCCATGTTAAAGGAGAACTCCGGTGTGATTTTGACCTAAAGTGTATTGAATCATGATACCGAGTGTGAACGTACCTTGCATATCTCATCTCGTCTTGTCCACTGCAGTCCGAAATCTGGGGTTAGTTAGCCGATGCTCACAACAGGTTGTCAATGAGAGTCAATAGGGCATCGAAGTAGCCATGTAAATAAATCACTGTTTTACGCCATTTACGAGACACAAAGTAGCTCCACACTTCATTGGTAGACTTCCAAGGGCCCTGACATTTAAAACGAGACATTGAGAACTCAGAAAAAGCACCGGTAGTTTATTTACAAGAAGATTTATAAAGACATGTTTCACCAGAAACAGACCGGTCGCCACCATCTTGAATTTAGTCACGATAAGTCGAGTGTCGAGCACCAAGGAATTTATCAGGTTATCAACTTATCAGGTTGTAGTTTCCTTCGTGCTCGACACTCGACTTATCGTGACTAAATTCAAGATGGTGGCGACCGGTCTGTTTCTGGTGGAAAATGTCCGTATAAATCTTCTTGTAAATAAACTACCGGTGCTTTTTCTGAGTTCTCAATGTCTCGTTTTAAATGTCAGGGCCCTTGGAGGTCTACCAATGAAGTGTGGAGCTACTTTGTGCCTCGTAAATGGCGTAAAACAGTGATTTATTTACATGGCTTCTCCGATGCCCGATTCACCCTCATTGACAACCTGTTGTGAGCATCGGCTAACTGACCCCAGATTTCGGACTGCAGGACACAAACCGAGATGAGATATGCAAGGTACGTTCACACTCGGTATCATGATTGAATACACTTTAGGTCAATATCACACCGGAGTTCTCCTTTAAGTCCATATTTCACTTTCATGTGCAGCGTAGGGCTTTGCAGTATGATAGCTGAAATGTGTCACCTGATAGAAATGCTGCTATTCCATTTAACTGGACTGATTTATATATATATATATAGACACACACAGTATATATATATATATGTTATGGCATGCCGTTCAGGAAATAATTATATTTATAATACGAAGTTTGACTATATGGAACGAAAGTCAGAATATATAAAATGAAATTCTGAATATATGGAATGAAAGTCTGAACATATGGAACGAAAGTCTGAATATATAAAATGAAAGTCTGAATATATGGAATGAAAGTCAGAATATATGAAATGAAAGTCTGAATATATATATACAATGAACGTCTGAATATATGGAACGAAAGTCTTAATATATAAAATGAAAGTCTGAATATATGGAATGAAAGTCAGAATATATCAAATGAAAGTCTGAATATATATATACAATGAACGTCTGAATATATGGAACGAAAGTCTGAATATATACTGTATATACAATGAAACATGTAGCTATTGAAGGAAATCTAATGTCATCAGCGCCATCTTGTGTTATTCATTTTCGATTGTTTAGAAACATTTTGAACAATGAGCCAGTCCGCACGAAATTTAGTAGCGGCAATTTTAAGTAATGATGATTTAATTACTACCCTGGCGAACGCATGCATTGGGCCCAAATACTGGTAACCGTACTCAGCACTGTTCTACTGATGAAGAAATTAGTTTGCTATTTCATCGCGGAAGAGTGAATGCGGTGAACCTGACAGGCCAGGAAGTTTCCTTCTGTAATGGTTGCCTGATAAGCAGGAACTTCCTGGCCTGTCAAGTTCACTGCATTCACTCTTCCGTGATGAAATTGCCGCTACTAAATTTCGTGCGGACTGGCTCATTGTTCAAAATGTGTCTAAACAATCGAAAATTAATAACACAAGATGGCGCTGATGACATTAGATTTCCTTCAATAGCTACATGTTTCATTGTATATACAGTATATATTCAGACTTTCGTTCCATATATTCAGACATCCATTGTATATATATTCAGACTTTAATTTTATATATTCAGACTTTAATTTTATATATTCAGACTTTCATTTTATATATTCAGACTTTCGTTCCATATATTCAGACTTTCATTTTATATATTCAGACTTTCGTTCCATATATTCAGACTTTCATTTTATATTCAGACTTTCATTCCATATATTCAGACTTTCATTTTATATATATATATTCTGACTTTCATTCCATATATTCAGACTTTCATTTTATACAGATCTGGCCATTTAAAATGCGCGCGGGAAGTAAAGTGGTCTCGCGTGACGCCGGTGTATTCCAAGGGAACACGGAAAATACAATGACATAGGAAAGACATGATCAGTAGGGGGCAGTCATGTAAAGCACTGAACTGAAGCGGCAGCAAACATCGCTCTAAGCCCGAATGACTCGTTTGTACGGTGACCTGGAGAGGACATCTTCTTCGGACATTATTCGTTTATATTCGTTAATTTTCCTATCATTTC